>NC_092213.1:73389504-73422472 GCF_043381705.1 Parasteatoda tepidariorum | reverse complement strand
TTTTTTTTTTTTTTTTACATCCACTTACGCTTGCACACTTTTGGATTCAGACTGAGCCATTAACTCCTTCCCTCAGTTAATAATTAATTAACGACTAAGCTGCCCAAGATTACAAGAGGCACTACAACTGTTGAGTATTTATTTTTCCCATCTACATTAATGGTTTTGATACAAATATCCTAATCAATAATAAGTTGGCAACCCAGCAATTCGACAGTTTATTCAACAGATATGTTGTTAACAAGGATATGTTTTACTACCAATTCACTTGTAAATGATCATGCTTGCCTTTTTACAAGGTATGAAAATGTGTTACCTGTACTGGATTTCACGTTCATGCTATTTATAAGTGTGATTCATTCTATTTATAAGTGTATTTAAAATTACTAATTTAGAATTAGTAATTTTCTTTTTGGGAAGTATATAAAAAAAGTGCTTGTGTTTCGCAAACAAATAAAATTTAAGTTTTTTCAAAACAAAACAACAACAAAAAAAAAAAACAAATGAATACATAATTGATGTTTTCTTCACAGATAGTCATATAGAATAATCACACGTATTTGCCTTTTATGTTTCAGTGATAGATTTTCTTTCTGATTTATCTTAGCTACATAATCATATTAATTAAACTACAAACATTTAAGAATGGTTTTCATAATTATTGATTCATAAGCATTTTACATTTGACCTTCAAAATCCACCAATTTTATGATTTTATTATCAAAATTTAAATTTGTCAAAATTTTGTTTTATGGAATTAACTTCTTTTTTTTTTCAAGGTCTTAATGTTATTTCAAATTGCGACAAAATATACTTGCATGATTTACAATGAAAGTGCATTTAATTTTTTTTAAAGTGTGATTATTTGTGATATTTTAATCATACACAAAATACTTATTTCATACAAAATAATTATACAAAATCGCATACAAGTATACAAATCGCATACAAATATCATACAAAATAATCGATATTTTAATCATACAAAATGTCATTTTATTTCTTCATCTGAGATTTGACCTCACCTTGTGATATCCGATTTGAATTATTAAAAAACACAATTCTTGTTGTATAATTATGAACATCTGGATAATTGAACTTTTTCTGGCAGTGAGCTACTTAGTTTTTTTAACTGAAAACATTTGTGTAGCTACATCTTTAATATATATGACTAATTAAAATTTTTATGCTGAACATATGTATGATGTTTTTTAACTTCGTGACTGGAATTTCGTAAAATTTAATGGTAATTTAAAATTTTTGGATTGAGCTTTTACTTTTAAGGGGGTAAGTAAGGATTTTTTTTCCCATTTAAAAGGGGAATATGTGAATTGATCATCATAACGTTTGTTGTTCCAATTGCCTACTGAGCTGTTTTTTTGAACTGAAGCGCCCTCTTGGTTGGTCTCACACACAGGGGGAGAAAGAGAAATATACAGCAAAGAGAAGGAAACCGCCTTCGGAGAGAGAACTACGGTGAATAGTGGTCTATCTCAAAAAGATAGCGTCCATCCTTTAGCGGTTGCTAAAATATCTAAAGTCAACACGCTGAGCCTTAGAGATTTCGCAAAGACAACCAAGATGGCGCTTCAGTTGGAGACAGCTCAGTAGGCAATTAGAACAGCAACCATTGGCTATCGTAACACTCGAATACGCCATCTGGGGGGAGACCAGTTTCCCTTCCCTCTCCACCTCTTTTCAGTTATATAGGAATGTACTACGATATTTTCCCTTTTCTTAATATTTTTCCTTTTTAATTAATAAAAATATTCTTTAAAATTTCCGTGACACTTTTCTTTAAAACTATTTTTAATATAGTTTTTAGTTCCATACAGTTTTCCAAGTTAAAAGATTTTAATCTATGTAAAAATCAAGAGAAAAACTAACGTACTTCCTTCCTCTATGACTCTCCACACGCTAATGGGAAATGCATGTAAAGTGTTGCCATAGGTAGAGAGTTCTGCTCTACGCCACCTGGAGTCCATTTCGATCGATTTACTGACATTTAATTTTAAATGATATCATAAAGATAACCAAAATATTAAGTAAATAAAGGATTATTGATTTTATATCTAAATAAAATTACTGGTTTCAAAAATGCTAAAAAAAATGTCATAACTCTCTGAACTTGTTTACATCTTCCATCAAACACTAGGTTTCCGAGGAAACAGCTGCTCCTGAGTGAGAATGATATACGATAAAGGGCCAACTACACTGATTTTGAATTTCCTTCTGTAACGGAACGTCTTTTCATTTGTTCCTTGTTTCATTGCAAATCCGTTTGTTAAGTCACCTCTTTACACCTGTTCATCTTTTGAATTTCCTTCTGTAACCGAAAATCTTTTCATCTGCCCTTTATTTTATAGGAAACCCGTTTCGTTAAGGGACTTCTTTACATATGTTATCATTTTATGTCGTACTGATTTTTCATTTGCACAGCCCTGCTAGAATCTAGCCCTTCTCGATTTGGACCCTTCTGCTAGCCCTTCTCGATTTGGACCATGTTTTTATATTTGAACAGTTGTTCGATGATCAGTACCCTGGTGGGCAATCAGTATCCCTGGATGCCCCCTGTGGGGGCGGTTTAAGGTACAGCTTATCTATACAGGTACAGCTTATCCCTTACTGAAACTGATGCAATAGCCATACAACCTAAACCACCACCCAAACACCTTAGAAGAATTCTGTTCCAGAACTTAATTACAACCAGGTAATTTCAACTACCATAGCCAGTCTACACACAGGACAGTTTAACCGGTTAACGCCCAGCGTCATATATTTAGGACAGTTCCTTTTTTCAAAGACATTCAATGTGGTGGGAAACTTTTTTCAGTATTTTTATTTATCTGGGTGAATTTTCAGATACCATGATGATTTAGTTATTTCTGATTAGATCTAGAATTATAAGGAGCAAGTACTTTTTGATCTATCAAAGACTTTTTGATTGCTCTTACAGTAGAAAAACCAATTAATTTCGATAATATATTATACCACTTTTTCCATAAAACCTTTTTTTGTATCATTTCAATTTTTAATTTCGGGACAATACGGGTTAAAGAAATGAAAATATTCTCTGATAGACTAAGAAGTTACAATACTTGTTCTTTCTGTCGTGAAGTCGAACTTTCTCCAGACCATATTTTAAATTGTCCTTCTACGCTAGCTAGACAACATAGACCCAAACCCCATCAACTGCTCTGTTCGCCAAAGGTCTTTGTTTGCTTGTTTAGCTATTATTGACGCCTTCAGTGCTATTTAATTCCTCTGCACTACTTGGACGAGACAACAATAATCTCTATTAATAATTTAAAATTTCAGAAAAAAAATTGAGGGTTAGAGTAAACTATGAAATTTCAAATGCTGAAGAATAATAAAATGCAAACAAATAATGAGTGTTAACTGCTGTCATGGAGAAACATAGCGTTGTCCTAATTATAAATTAATCATCACCATTGACATTTCTCCGGCGCGAAATTGTTATCAATGATTGTTTTAAAACTGTTTAAAAATCTCTGTAATCATGAACCTTTTACTCTTTTCGAAAATAAAAAAGAATGAAATATTATTTTTACCAGTTTTTGTTGCTCTTTTTAACATGTATATAAATAATCATTTGAACTTCAGTGGAAAATGAATTGTAAGCTTTTAAAAGTATCAAGACAAGCTTACGCTGTCATTCAAGCTCGAAGACAGTGAAAGCGAAAATTTAAAGGGAGTAAAATATCTGCTGAATTGTACAGTCAGGGAAGGAGGAAACGCCTACCTTCATTCAAATCCTCATTCAGTGTGGTAACGATAATGCCTAAGTAAAACAGTACGCGTCACAAACAGAACTTAATTTTTCTAAAATTTAACGAAATCTACGTACATTAACTGTTTTTTTTTAATTAAGGCGATTTGAAGAAAATTCTAGATATTGTTGCGCCTTTCGGTAAGAATGATTACCACTTGCTGTTCCCAATTCGAATTAGAGTATTGAGAAGTAAAAAGTAGGCGTTACTATCAATAATACCTTTTCCTGAAGTGAACTATCCAGAGTTATGGCTTTAGTTCATAATTCATGGAGCTATCCAGAGTTATAATCTTAATCATTCACAGTTTAAATAAAATGAGAATAACGATACCCAACATTATAAATGATATTATGTATGTTGAGTATTTATAAACACACACACGCATATATATATANAATTTTCAGCTAGTTTACCGTTTGTATAGACTTCTGTATCCCAACAAGAACATTTTTTCAAACAGTTGTCATCACAGGTACAAGGTAAAGGCACACTCTCAAATTCTTCTGTACAGGAATCACTTGTTAATACACAAGAAGAAGTGTACTATAAAAAAAAAATTTATTTTATATATATATATATATATTGTATATATATATATTTACTGGCGGGCACTTGGGGATTGTCCTATTGGCCACAGGAATGCAAGAACTGCTACTCTCTTCTCGTTACCCAGTGGGCACCTGTGGCGAAGCCACGGCGGTGGAGCAGCGTCGCCCACGTCACACGACCACAAACCTGTTTATAGGGCGGGTCACATTCACACAAAGGAGAAAGGACATTGAACACAGAGAGAGAAAGAAACATCCATGCCCTGAGCAGGATTCGAACCCGCGGCAAATTACTCCGCAGTCAGACACGCTAACCACTCGGCCACCTGGTCGGCGTATTTATATCTATATATATGTATGTATATTTTTTTGTTTTCGTTTTCAGGTCTAAATTATGATCTGTGGATATGAATGGGTTCGCCCTATAAAACGGGAGTGGCAGAAGTCGAATTCTCGGCCGTAGATGACGCCACTGGAAAAATTATAGATGCCTTAATAGCCAACGACAACAATTATATTTTCTTACCCACCTGCACACATACATTTATAGATATAATCCGAAAGCTCTAATTAATAATTAATTGAAAACTGAGCAACTCAACAGTATCAGAAGAAACATTGTCTGTTGCGTATGTTTATATATATATATATATATGTGTGTAAATGCCTTGGTTACCATTAATAAAGTCAATCAAGACATTTAATGATTATGCTTATTCTTTAATAATAATATGAGTCACACAGACTCTTAAACAATTAAGATCGAACCACACAGGTTCCAATTTCACACAGAAACATATTTCAATTAACTAATATCACTTAGAGTCTTAACCACTAAAATATCAACTGACTCTCTTCATTTACATCAAGAAAGTTCTATGCCTTTCGTTCAGATGAGCGACGTCTGGCGGGATAACATAGAGGTTGTTGTCTCGCTTATTACATATATATATATATATATATCCACTTATGCTTGCAATGGATTCAGACTGAGCCCTGAACTCCCTCACTCAGTTAATAATTAATTAACAACTAAGCTGCCCAAGATTATAAGAGGCACTACAACAGTTGAATATTTATTTTTTTCCATCTACATTTATGGTTTTAATACAAATTCCCTAACGTGTTGGCAACCGAGCAATTCAACCGTATTAGAGGCACTATTGGTGTTCAGAGTTTATTTTTTCAACCACGTGTATACACTTACGGGTTCAGATTTACCTTCTCACCCAATTAATTATTAACTACTGAACTACCCAATATTTTGTTAAAACTTAAACACAAACATTCGGAATGCCTTGTATGGATGAAGCACCTTCTGTCTGAGCTGAATTAAAATTTTAATGAATAATTAAAGTTCTTATAACAAAATGCAAAGATGCCAACTGCTCCGGACAAGACAAAATAATTAAAAAAACGGTAAAGAACTACAAAGTAAATTTTGCAAATATTTGACTATTTTTGCTTGCTTTTTAAAAGGTATGGCTTGACTTAAGTATTGAAAAGTGGTGAATTATCTAAGCCTACAAATTATTTAGAAATAGTGGTGGATGAAAATCTACTGAATCAAATTTATTACATCAAGAATCACAGTTGACAAACTACCACTGTAAAATATATATTTGCTGTCCGGAGCAAGTTGGCATCTCTGCAAAATGCATACCCTCCAACTTATGAGGATTTTGAAAATAATTCTTTCTAATGGTAGCGAACCAAAGTAGAAATTTTTAAAGCAAATGGATCTCTCATAAAACTTTTATCAGAACTTAAGAATCTAGCCATATGGCCTGCACTTTTATAAGTAATAGTGGACAAGTTACGCTAAAATTAATTTTTTTTAAATATTAAGACATTAATTTTGCTACCGTCTGAAAAGAAGATTTCTGAAACTACGGAAATTCCGTAGCAGTTGGAGGGTATGCATTTACATACCTGCCAACATGTACAGCCGTTGAGAAATAATTTTCTTAATACAGNATAGATAGATAGATAGATAGATAGATAGATAGATAGATAGATAGATAGATAGATATAGATAGATATATATTCTTATGCTTGCAATGGATTCAGACTGAGCCCTTAACTCCCTCACTCAGTTAATAATTAATTAACAACTAAGCTGCCCAAGATTATAAGAGGCACTACAACAGTTGAATATTTATTTTTTTCCATCTACATTGATGGTTTTAATACAAATTCCCTAACATGTTGGCAACCGAGCAATTCAACCGTATTAGAGGCACTATTGGTTTTCAGAGTTCATTTTTTCAACCACGTGTATACACTTAAGGGTTCAGACTTACCTTTTCACCCAATTAATTATTAACTACTGAACTACCCAATATTTTGTTAAACTTAAACACAAACATTCGGAATGCCTTGCATGGACGAAGCACCTTCTATCTGAGCTGAATTGAAATTTTAATGAATAATTAAAGTACTTATAACAAAATGTAACATTCAAAATTCAATTTGATAAAACTATCAAAAATAATGATAGTAAGAAATAATTTATTTTCCTGAAATAAAAATAAGAAAAGCAATATCTAACATTTCTGCCAACGTAACGTTTGGCAATTTCATCGCTTAATATTTATTTATTTACGTACCTGCACATACGGGACAACATTTTCCAACAGGAATGCGTTTTTGACTTTCACACTCCATCTCAGGACAAACCTCTTTTTCACAGCCGATCCTTCTACGGCGACATTTACATGTCGTACACGGATCGGGATTCCATTCTTCGCCGTGCTTAAATAACTCTCCGTTACGGTTACAAGATCTATCATCATAACCTGTTTCATATGAAAAAAGAGAAGATTAAATTTGGATTCAAACTTATAACATTCATTTTAAAAACTATATGAATTCTGGGTGCGGAGTACCTAGCCAAGGTTGTACTTGCTCCTTAATCGAAATATTATTAGATTGCAGGGAGATGTTAAAAACACTTTACTATTCAAAAATATTAAAACATTTAAAAAAAGTGTGCCGATCAGAAAATATAAACCAATATCTTTTTAAAAAGCAGCATACTGTAAGTAACACAGAAATGCACTGCTAGGAACAATTCATCCCTAAATTAATCATTAATTTTGAATTTAAAGTTATGCACTTGTAAAAAAATGTTTGGGTGAGGCAGGAATGCCACAGGGAAGTATCCCTAGGGCCCAAACTATTTATATTATTTACGAATGTTTTTTCTGTGAACAGACAGAATTTTAACAGTATAACTGTATAATGCTGATGACACAGGGATTGTTGCGCGGTCCAAAAAAAAAACAGACCATTACCCGACAAAAACTCCTGGAAAGGCTGAATGAAATTGAGACTTAGTGCCTAGGCAGGAAGTTTAACCCCTTGGGGGACGGGTGATTCAGAAAAGCATTGGTACAAAATCAGAATCAGGATGTAATTAAATAAAAACGGTAACTTAAATGCAGTCGTTGCTAATTTGACAGACTTACTTTGCTTAATTATTGCTAGTTAGGCAGACTTATTAGACTATTGTTAGTGGACAGACTTACGCACCTTAATTATTGTTAGTTTAATCATATAATCAATGTTAGTTCAAAGTATAACTAAATGGTTTTATTTTGAACAAAGTAATGGTGAATTAAATAAATCAAATAATTACAATTAGAATTACTAAAGAATTACTTTGATTACCAGTTTTATCTTTTTATCCTGGTTGATAGGGTTTTATGCTGGCACGTATTTGTGACAGTCGGCGCGAAAGGGTTAAAGTTAATGGAGAAAAATCTCAACTTCTAATTACCCAACATAAAAGAAAAGTCTTTCTCCCAAAGAACAAAATTATTCTCTTTAAAGAAACTATTTCTATTGTCAAGAAGGCAAAATATCTTGGTCTGGTTATTAACAGCAAATTCAATTAGAAAGATCATATAAAATAAATTATCAATGAGCCACAAGCAGCCTGTCACATATTACAAATTCTTCTCCAAAACTCTAAAGTAGAATTGAGATTTAAACGCTTACTCTAAATTTCAATAAATCGTCCTTACGCATCCCCAACCTTTTCCCCATCACTCCTAGAGTAACTCAAAAGATACTCAATAAAATACTCCAAAAAATAACACAACAAGATGGTTTATCCAAAATAAGAACATGCATCGAGATCTCAATGTTGATTTTTTTAGACCATCCTATTACAAAGCTTAAATGCCAATTTTTAAAAAAGCAACAAATTGTAATACCGCAGGATTTAATGAAATTTTTACTTTTGAAAACCTGAAAGTAGGCAGAAACCGCACGCCAATGGCTGCATATTTTTGTAGCGACGCATCTTTATGTGGAATACAAAATATTTAATATTTTCACTCCAATTTGGTTTCCAGTTACCAGAAAGTACCAGTTTAAAGTCAAAACTCTATAATGGGATGGGAAAAGGGCCCAGGAGCCTAAATAAATTTTGTTGATGACAATGATGAAATGTTTATGAAGGTTACTGTCTTTGAGAAACTTCCTTCATTTCGAAGTTTTTAGAATCAGTTGCTATTTATTGATTGCTTAGTATACTTTCAAAATTTGAAAACTTTGCCCGCGAGGTTATTCAAGTTCAATCAAATTCCCTGTATGAGAGAGCATGAATCTAAATTTGTACTTTTCTTCTTATTTTTCAATATAAACAAATGAACATCAGTAAGAAATGTGTTTCTGCGTTGAAAATTTTACTACAGCCTTTTTTTTCCTCGCAGTTTTACTATCATTAAATTTGAGTTTCAACTTATACGTTTGCAATAAAATAATTTTTAAAAAAAATTTAAAACAGTAATTTTTCTGCAGTTCTGTAAGTAAAAATGCGACAAGTAGAGATAAAATAATCTGTAGGATTTGTAAAATTAAAAAATAAAATAATTTGTGTAACTTTTGAGAATCGAGTTGACATAGTGTCAATTCATTTTCCAGATATGCTAATTTTATATAAAGTTCATCTTAAAATGTGTCGAAATAATTATATTTAAACTTTTCATAGAAGATACCTACCTATACATGTAGCACAGCATTTTCCAATGGGAACGTATTTCTGAGTTTTGCATTTTATTTCGGGACAGTCTTCAACGTCACATACGATGGTCTTACGGCGGCATTTGCATACTCTGCATGGATGGGGATTCCATTCTTCGCCATGCTTATAATTTTCTCCATTATAATCACAAGATCTATCAACACGGCCTGATTCATAAAAAGAAAAATATCAAATTAAAAGTTCATGTACCATAAAATTTTTAATAGCAAGCAGAAGGAATTGAACTACTTCTATTTAAATATATAACAGCGCGTCTCTTGAGAACGAAAGGCGACTGCTACATTCTGCAGAAAAGTAAGCCACGGTCTGGAAATGTTTAAAAAATATTGACGGTTAATTTATGAGGTTATCATATATTTTATAGGCTTTAATTTCATGACAATTTCAGGAATTTAGCTGTAAGAGAGGAATTAAATTTACAAATATTTTATTTCATCGATCTTTTCTTACCAGTTTTTTCATTTTTCTGAAGAGTGACTACCTTCGTAGAGCAGAAATATGCTAAGTCTAATGTCTTGAAGAGAACTCTAGCAAAATATAATGCCTCGAAGAAGAAACTATGAAACCTAGTGCATAAATGTCAACTACTAGCAAAATTTTTTATATATTCGGTAAATTTTGCCTACCTTTTAACAGTAGATAAAAATCTACTAAATTGAATTTATTAAACCAAGAATTACAATTAATAAATACCACTTTGAAATATTTATTCGCTGTCTGGAGCAATTTGGTATCTCTGTGCAAATAAATAAAACTATTTTTGTGTTTTCTATATAGCATTAATTTCTTCAAACCATTTTAGTAATGATAATAACATAAAAATTTACTAGAATTACGTGTTTCTAATAATTCTACCGGTGACCCCCATGCCATTAAACGTGTTAAAGAAAGAAAGAAATCTAATGTCTTGAAAAGAGAGCCGAGAAATCTAATGTCATGAAACTGGAACGAAGAAATCTAATGTCTTGAAGAAAGAATGCAGAATTCCAATGACTTGAAGCGAGAACGAAGAAATATAGTATGTTAAAGAAACAACGAAGAAAAACAATGTTTTGAAGAGGCGACTGAGCTAATTTAATGCTTTGAAGGATAACGAGGAAATCTAATGTCTTGAAGACTGAATGCAGAATTCCAATGACTTGAAGCGAGAACGAAGAAATATAGTATGTTAAAGAAACAACGAAGAAAAACAATGTTTTGAAGAGGNTCACTGGGTGCGAGGCCCGCCCCAGTCGAAAGAGGAAAACGACCAAGGACACGCCTACTTCTACAGTCCACAGACTTGTTAGCCTCATCAGTGAACTTAAAGACTTGCTGAAGGACCAAGACGTGCTGCATCTTCTCACAACTTTAATCCAGGGGAATTCCCCATACAACTGATGTACTACTGAATCAACTCATGCCTCACCTCATCATGGATTTATTATCTGATCCTAACTTAGAACTTTGAATTGTATATGACCTCTAGACTAAATGCCAAAACAGTATAGATGAATCGGTTAGAAGCGCTTCGCGCTTAACACCGAGATTCCACTCATATCAATCAATCAAACCAAGATAAAATAGATATTGTTGAATAGTTTAAAAAAAGAATAAGTAAACTCCTCACTAAAACCAGCAATAACTGAATTGGTTTTACTACCAGTCTTTTCTCTTTTCCGTCTTGCTTTCACCCCTGCTTGAGAACGAAAGGTGACAGCTACATTCTGCAGAAAAGTAAGCCACGGTCTGGAAATGCTTAAAAAATATTGACGGTTAATTTATGAGGTTATCATATATTTTATAAGCTTTAATTTCAGGAATTCAGCTGTAAAAGAGGAATTAAATTTAAAAATATTTTATTTCATAGATCCTTTCTTACCAGTTTTTACATTTTTCTGAAGAGTGACTACCCTGGTAGAGCAGAAATACGCTAAATCTAAAGTCTTGAAGAGAACACTACTAAAAAAATATGATGCCTTGAAGAAGGAACGATGAAATCCAAAGTCTTGAAAAGAGAACGGAAAAATATCATGCAGCGATGCCAACTGCTCCGGATTAGACAAACTATTAAATAGAGCAGCGATGGCTCAGGTGATAGAGCGTTTGCCTTCCAATGACGTTAACCGGGTTCAAATCCCAGCGATTGGTGGTCGATACGAATTCCCCATCCAGCTTACACCGACCACAGTGCTGACGTGAAATATCCTCAGTGGTAGACGGATCATGGGTTAAAGCCCCCTTTCCGTCAGGCTAACCATGGGAGGTTTTCGTGTTCTTCCTCTCCATGTAATTCAAATACAAGTTAGTTCCATCAAATAGTCCTCCACGAAGGCAGATTTCTCCCTATATTTGATCCAGGAGCTCCCTTGTCTTCTGGGTTGGGTTCAAAATTACAAGGCTACGTAGTTGAACATTAGTAGTCGTAAACCCGAAAATTGGGTCTAGTATCTTAAAGAAGGAAAGGAAAAAAAAACAATGTTTTGAAGAGAAAGCTGAAGAAAAAAATATAATGTTTTGAAAAATGAACGAGGAATTCTAATGTCTTGAAGACAGAATGTAGAAATTTAATGTATGAAATAGGGACGAAAAATCTACTATCTTAAGGAACGAACGGAAAAATCCAGCATCTTAAAGAAGGAAGAGATCTAATGTCTCGAAAATTTAAAAGTGAACTCGCTTCATTAATATGCTATTGCGTCGTTTAGTTTACTAAATACAATCTGATCTAGCTGAGAGATAAAATGTAATTCTCCATGTTGCTTTTCTAATTTCAACAGAGCTCCGGAATGGAAAACCTCTACTCTAGAAGACGATTCTCCAGATTTTGAAGAGGAATTTACCTTCTTTAAATGTAGGAAAATATTAAACAAAAATACTGAAAAATTCCAACGTCGAATTAGTTACAATCAAGAGATTTCAAGAACTCGTTACAGGGGGCCCAATGAAAAATTCAAAATTGTTGCCTTACTTTTCTCAAAATTGATGACAATTTTTGAAAGATCTGTTAAAACTCTGTTTCAATACAGTTGTAAAATATTTAATCCTAAGAGTGTAAATTTTTAAGGAATGTTAATGGGAAACACATTTTTTTGTTCCTTCAAAATAAATTAAAAAAATTTAATGAAATAATTATGATACCCAAATTCGTCATTGCTATCATCATTTATACTGTACTTCTTTTTTATCACAGATCGTTATTCACTTTTGAAATCTCCTAGGTTGTGTGGTTGGTCCACTATCAACCACTTGAAAATATTTTCTCCGCAAATCGCAAGTGTAGGAGAAAATATTTAAGCGAGCTTACTTCTTTTGCTTTTCCAGGTTAAAAATTAATCATGGAAAATACATGCTACCAGTTCTTATCGTATTGATAAAACTTTTGGGTACAATATTCTTGGGACAATATTCTCAGATAGTGCTGAAAAGCGTTACTTTTTTGAAAAACAAAAATATATCTATGCAAGCTATAAGTTAGCTCTGAGTATTGTGCTCATGGAGGTAAGAATGAGAAAAGTCGGTAAGCGTCTCGCAGGAGAGCATTCCTCATTGAGACCACCATATTGATTTGTCGCAAATCTAGCGCCAAAGGCATCTTCAGCTATTATACTTGAAAGACTTATTTTTACTCGTAATCTTACCACTTTAATGAACATGAATTGTGATAAAATAAATTACAATTAATAATTTCAATCTTAGTTTGATAATATGATATCACGGTTGATAACTATTTAATATAGTTAATTAGAGATTAAATAGACTAAATTATTATTAAATAAATCTTATAGCTGAACAACTAGTTCATCAATTTTTAACAAAAAATTTTATTTTCATGAGGCAGTGGATTTATAATTTCATATTTTTTTTAGTTTTACACTAAAGGCAATACAAGAAAAGTAATTTGTGATATTGTTTTAATAAATTTTCTCAGTTTTTAAAATATGTAATTAAGTTTTAGGACTTCTCAATTGTTTTTTTATAATCATAATGGCATAATGTTTTGACAGATAATTGTTTTGTGAAGTTCTTGGATTTATATATTTTTTTAATGTTTTTTATTGTATATTTTGTGAAGATAATTGGTTTCGTTAAGTTTAACTCATTATTAAAATCAATGCAATTTAAATTGATGTTTAAATTTAAATCGCACTGTGTTTAAAATATAGAGTTTCAAAATTCATATCCAAAAATATAAAGTTGATAAATTAGTAGTTATGTTTTAAGGAAACTCTAAAAAAATCACTCTATCGCGAAGGTGAGCTGTTTTTATCATTCCAACTAAAAGAGATTATTTTATACCCTAATATATAATATAATGAACTATATTTATGGCATTAAAACGGGAAAAAATATGATCCTGAAACTCTGAAATTAAATTTCAGCATAACTTCTTAATTATTAAATCGTTCTCTTTATAGAATTTTGCTTAACCCTTTAATGGGCCACTTATTTCTAGTAAAGGCAAATTAAAGTATTTTTGGAATTGAAATTGTTTTAAGAATAGTAATTGATATTAGAAAAAAAACTCATTTTAGTTCATAAAATTGCCATTTTTTTGGTGGTAAATATATTTAACACGACCTATTAGGAACTTATTGGCGTTTATTTTTCTTTATTTATAAAATAAATTTTAAAAATGCTACAAACTTCAAAAGGAATTATATATTTTATAACTTTTATACGTCTTTTAATACGTTTTTAATAACTTTTTTACAAAGGGTTACCAATTTTATTCAAACGCACTTCAACAAATCTGAAGTTATTAACAAATGGAAACCTAAAAGTGGTAAAAAAGTGGTGGTAAGTATACTTCCCACGGTCTTCGAAAGGGTTAAAAACTCACTCAGTAGTTTGTTTTTTTATGTTCTAAATGCAGTTTAACTCCCTAACAATGGCATATGCATTTAACCAGAAATTTATCAAATGAAAGTTATGAAAAATAAATGCAGAAAGCCACTGAAAAATGTTTTCCACTAAAAACACGAAGAAAAAAAAAGATTATGAAAAGACAACGGAGATTATCTAACAATGTGAAATATTTTCGACTAAAAATTTATAAAAAGGAAACGAAGAATATCAAACATTTTGAATTATTTTCAACCAAACCTTATAAAAAAAGGTTATGAAAATAAAATAAAAAATATCACCAACTGTAAAATATTTTCCACTCGAAAGGTAAAAAAAGAAAGTTACGAAAAGTAAACAAGGGATATTAATCGCATTCTACATTACTAATTATAAAAAAGAGGGTCATGAGTAGTAAACGAAGCATTTCATTCATAATCTTAGTTTAATTAAATTTTTCATTCTTCATTAATATTTCATGCATGTTAATGTTCATGCATGTAATGCAAGTTTAATGTTCTTCATCACGAAAATAAACGTAAAAAAATATGAAGAGTAAATAAAGAATATCAACAAATAATCAGAATCAAAGAATATCAGCAAATGTCTTAAAGTAGGTAAATAAGAAAAATTCCTCACTTTCATTAAAATTCTGTGAACAGATTACATGAGTGGCAACAAATAGGGTGAACACAGCTATCGAAGATAAACTCATGTTTAGAAAAAACACCCCAGCACTTGTATCTTCATAAACGATACACACATTCCAAAACTTTCAAATGAAGATGGAAGACGACAGTTTTCTGACTGAAGATGAAAGACAACCCAGAACTCTTTTCTTCATAAATAAAGAACGAACATTTAATCTAGTGTACGGGGCATCCATTTCTCGTCCACGCTTCGGACACTTAAATGAGACAGCAGCTTCTGTAAACACAGCCGGGCCCAAGGCCACAAGATAATTAATCAGTCAATAAAAATGCAAACCAACAATTCATTAGCTCGTAAAGATAAATGTTACGAAAAAAACGTCTTCATGTTACTTATAAATTATAACACAAAATAAATTTATGAAATTGTTTTTTTACTATTTTAAGCATGAAAAGTACAAAGCAGAATTTTAATTTTTAAAAATTTAAAGGATTTTTTTTTAGTGTTTTTACCCTAAAACTGTTATCAAGTACTCATTTTACAGGAGAATGTCCTGCAGTGAACTGATCGTAAGGACATAATTCCCAGTCGAACACCGAAGTCAAGTATCACTGGTTGCGGTTAAGCAGGTGGGTAACCACTTTGATCAGCCTGCGTACGGATTGAGGGTGTGCGGTATAGCTCTTCATTATACTGTTCAACCGTAAAATGCTAAACATCGCACGTTTCGGTCTACTAAAGCGGGGAAGCTACCCCCTCTGCAAAGGATCAAAATTGTGGCAGCATGTCTTCGGATTATCCCCAGGAATGTTTCCCAGAACGACGCCAATGGCCCATTATGCAGCTCCAGTGCGACGTAAATAAACTACCTAAATACCTCTCTGGAGAACAATTTATGTTTTTGTTTTCTGTCGCAGGATTTTTTTTTTCTGAACAGATGTTAAATATTTTCGGGGAGCAGATTTCAAATCTGTAATAGGCCTCACACAATCTTCAGATTTTATGCAATTTAATAATATATTCTTTAACAATTAATTTTATTTTATTTTCATTCAAGCAAATACTAAGTAAACTTCTCTTGTACGTAAGGTGTGGAAGGAGAAGGCGATAATACATTCTAGTTTATGATGTAAAACGTTGAGATCATATGTTTTTTTTTTTTTAAATGTGTGTGTTATTTTTATTGTAGCATAAACGTTTATATATTTGTATCTAAAATCATATGTTTTTAATAAACTTTAACAATCACAGCTTTTAAATATTTAAATGGTTTGCTTTTTAATGGTTGTGCTTCGAGTCTCTAGTTAGTCTCTCTTAGAAATTCTTCGAGCATATTTCAAATTTTACCTTGCTTTAGGATTTATAAATACATCTTAATCTAATAACTACAATAATAACTACATCTTTCATGTTTTTATTTAATTACATATTTTTATTAAATGCTTGTCGACAAAAAAATAGGATATTTTGAAGTAGAATTAAGGAAGTTAATTGCTTAAGAAAAATTGTATGCTAAAAAGTCTATTAGCGAGTGATGATATCCTAATAAAAATAACTTCAGTGATAGTTTACTTTTTATCTCCATAGCCCCAGTGGCATTATTTTATGTTTTCATTTATTAAATTGCTCATACAATTAAATGATTAACAGCATGTCATATCAAACAATATACTATAACTAGTGGGCTGCGCCCCCTGCTCGCTAACGCTCGCCAACCCCCGAAAATTGCTACGCAGTCTTATATGGTTTGCTTCGCAAACTAACCTCGCTACTAACTTAGGTACATTGCGAATGCACAAAACTCTAAGAATTCAAAACAATCATTCAAATCCATATAAAAACTTTTTTTTTTTTTTTAATTACATCTTTTTAGCAAATACTAAGTCATTAAAATAAATTTGAATTCAAATAAAGACTCATTGACTGAGACTCATTTTTCAATGAATAACTAATAACAATAATAAAACAAATAAATTCGTGATATAAATCAAAAATCGTCAAATAAATTCGTAATATATAAATTCGTGAAAAAAAGCGCTTTCGACAAAATACTAAAAATAGAGATCTATCGACAAAGACTACTCACTTCTGCCTAGCTTAATAGTATGAGATTGCCGCAGCTGAATTGTTATTTCAGTTTCCGTTTTAAAAAGCGCTATATGTTGAGCCATCTCACCTAGATTTGGCATGTGACATTTTTAGCGGCAATCATTGGTCGATTTTCTAGCGTTGTCATTCGGGGAGTTGTAATGAGGCTTTTTTTGTCGCCGTGTAAGAGTAATATATATATATATATATATTCCACAAGTTAATAGTCAATGCTGTATTTTATTACTTACGTTTACTTATCATCGCAGTTTTAAATTTGCAATTAGAGATGCATGGGTCATTTATGGGTGCTTTGCTAGAGTGTCATTTGCAGCTCTACCTGTAATTCGCATGCTCAAAAATTTCGTTTTCCTTCGTAATTTTTAATTATTAAATAATTGCAAATATTTGTTGCATATCATATTGAATTCTGACAAACTAAATGCTATATAATAATATAAATAAAATTTTAAAATTTATTAAATGTATTGACTTAATATTTATCGATTTTTAAAATTTCTACTGTAAAATTCAAATTGTTTTTACAAAATCAAATGAAAAATTGTAGATTAATTTTGAATAATTTGTTTGATTTTTCCTGTTTGCAATCCTGAGAAAAAAAATTTTTTTTAGTACACTTGGCCCTATTTCGATGTTTTTTTTTCTTTGTATAACTATAACGTTAAATATCAGCATACTTTGTTTTTTTTTTGGATTTTTGAGTACACCTTTTGAATCTGCCGGCTAGATGTTAATTCTCAAATCACAGTAATGTGCCCTTTTAAAGTAAATAAGAATTTTAAGGAAACATTCCATTCTTAATTTTAAATCGTTTCGAAATAAAGTTTTAAAGAAAATAGAATTCCACTAACTTTGTTTACTTTCCGTTGTTGATATTTAGGTTTAGATACTTTTCACGAGTTTCTGAAATACTTTAGTATTCAATAAAATTGTTTACTTATTTTCAATGTTTGTTTCTAAATATGTTTAGGCTCTACATTTTATGTTAATTAATGTCTAATCGCCACTATTTATTAAACTAAAATTGAAAAATTCGACAACGATAGGATTACTTCATTTTGTAATGGCAACTCTTCACTAAACAAGATGGCATCCTATGCAAACAAATATTCCATATTTTTGTAAATCATTTGATACGATGGAGACACGCTAATAATCTATTAGTGACATTTCCTTATCAAACCTTTACTGAATAAGTTTCTGATTGTGACTTTTATTAGGTTCCCTTCTGTCATATGTCTATCTAAAACAGCTAAAAACAAGAAATTCTATGTATAATTTGACATACGATGTGTGTTAATAACCGAGTTGATGGCCAAATTATATTTATTCCAATTTCAGATTGCTTACATTTTTCCAGTTGATGTTTTTTTCTTCTAATTTTGAAGAAAACAACTCAAAAGAATTTTTTTTAAATATTACAACTCATAAAATGGCGTTTATGTTGTTAACAAAGGATACAAATAATAAAAAATGCAGGGTACTGCTGTAAGGATCTCAAATTATTAGCCTGTAAATTAGATAAATAAAAAAAAGTATTCGCCAATTTTCGCCAAATAGAAATCGGAAAATTTTTTTATGTATATTTTTCCTTCGAGTGGAAAAAGTCATTCCCCAATACTTTCACCAAAACACAATTTTATTCGCCCAACTTACGATTTTATCGCATTTGGCCCGGTGGCGAATGCTTAGCGAGGGTCATGAAAAAAATTAAACAATTTGCTCAAAAATAATGAATTAAATGCAGTTCTATTGTAGAAAATTCATCATCACTAGAAATTTTTAAGGAATAAAAATAAAACCTAATCTCAATAACACAGCAGACCAGATATGAATAACGGTAAAAGTTTACTTTTTTTTAAAAAAATACCTATTCTTTTAAAAAATCATTTACTTTAAGCGCTTATATTTTAACATGTTAAAAAAGAGGAGTTCCTTTACTTAGCTTAGTTATACAGAAAAATAGAATAAAATGAGAATAAACATAAAAATAACATACAGCTGTTTCAAGGCTGAAAACGAACTTATAATTTATATCAAGAGTTAACTATACACGAATAATATTGATTCTGTTTCATATTGAGAATGATGCATGATTATATCACCGCAGCAGCTGTATGGGTCAAAGTTACATTTGAGTATAAAATTCCTCACTAGAGCGAGGTACCTACATGGGTTGACCAAAAATATAAGAGCACTTCAACTCTATCTAAACAATATTTCTAATGGCAGCAAATGTTTTGGAAAATTTTACATGACAAATCAACTGCCACTATTTTAAAGATCACGTTTGAAGCTTTTAGAAGTGGTGTCCTTATTACCGATGGAAGAATTTGTATCTACCTATATGAGCACAGGAAGTTAAGTTTACCTATATGAGCACAGGAAGTTAAACTCCTCTTTAATATTTCTATGAAACTATAATTTAAAAATGTCTAATATTAATGCCGTGCAATGTAATATAGAGTTCCATTAATTTTTCTCAAATAAACTCTCACGTCAATTCATCGACACCAACGTATGCGAGCAGCCCAAATGGGTCGCAGTAGTGGAGATGATGAATTGGTAACTTTAATGTGATGACCAACCAAGAAACGAGTGTGGTATTAACAGGACGCCTAGGTCATCACAATAACAGCATCACAGACACGGTAGTTGCTGGACTATCTAAGGCTTATATAACCTTTCCTATGTCGTGAACAGATCTTTGTCCATAAATTTTTGTCGTGTAAATACGTAAATAGGTGCATATGTTTTCTTCGTTATTTTCTATTTTACGACGCCTGGATAAATCATAATATTATTCTGATCTCTGAAAATATTATAATATTCTTATCTAGTTTAATCACAATTATGTTCAATTTCCAACTGATTTCATAATGTTCTCAAACGTCTGATTTTTCACTCTTGGCTTTATTATTTGGTGCCGTGCACCCTCTCTTCCCCCCAATTCTACTCCACATTCTCCCATTACATGACTCAAAAATACGACAAATCAGTCAATGCGACTTCACGACAGCTCATTGAGATTTGAGCTATGCTCTGATGTTCTAATATAAAGTTATAATTTTCTTGTCTTTATTTCACAAAACATAATAATTACCCTGCTTAATTTGTCAAATCAATATAAAAAGGCCACTTCAAGGCCTTGAAAAACAATAAGACTATGACTACTTTGCATAAAGTTGTACATGTTCTACAATACATGTACATGTTCTACAATATAGCTGAGATACATGTACATGTTCTACAATATAGATGAGTTGGGAACTAATCAATATTTTATTCCCGCTATTACACTATTTATATGTAGAATATAGGCATTTTAAGGTTGTCTGATTTCCACTTTTCCCCTTTCGATGGTTTCCACAAATCTTTTAATTTTTTTCTGTCAGCAGTACGTTTTAATAAGAAGTTGGCATGCACGTACTTGGAGAAAAAGCAAAATTTGTTGAAAACCAGGTTAACGGAGGGGTGGAGGGAATCGCGTAACCTACAGATGCTAATTCTAGGAACAAAAAGTAGGTGAAACTTGACAAAAAGGTGGAATACTATAGTAAGGGTGAAAGGCGATTTTCAATAAATTGGTGAGAAGTGCTCCCATTAGCGTTATCGAAAATGACAGATGCCTCACTAGCAAGTACATTTAAAAAACACACCAGCCCGGTAAATTTATATAATAATAGAGATTAAATTTGTATGCATTACGATTTATTTCAAATCACTTGACATGAAGTTAAAATTTAAAGTCATCAGGCGATTACATCAAATACAGAATGGAAACTAAATTCTCCTCTTATAAAATTTGAGGAATTGTAGAGATGTTTTTCAGTAACAAGTAGTACATGAGACTTAGAGCTTAAGTTTAAAAGTTGAGAATTTCCAATTATACTTTATCGTATAACACATTCAAACAAAAGTAATCTTCTTGTCAAGTTTCTAAAAATGAAACAACTGCTCCATAGTTTAAATTGCATCAACGTTTCTTCCATGATGGTGCTTCTTTCTTCTTTTTTTCCAGATTCATGGAGCAGTTTTCATCTTGAGAAAGAACAGAATTTCGAACAGGAAATCGCATCCATGTCAATGAATATTCTTGTTTTCAATCAAACGAATTTGTGTTTGCATAGAATTGTTCGCCTGAAAAAGATATATGAAAATGAATCAAGAATGAAGTTTTAACATTTTACTATTAATTCAACTTAATACTTGTATCTTCAGTCATAGTTTCCTAATTTAAAGGTATTCAGGGCCAGAGCTAAGCATTCGCCACCTCGCCAAATGCGATAATATCGTAAATTTAGCTAATAAAATTTTATTATGGAGAATTATTTTTTCCACTGGAAAAGAAAATGTATTACCACTGGAAAAGAAAATGTATTAGACAAAAGTTTTTAAGATTTAAATTTGGCCAAGACTTTTTAAAATTGGCTGAAACTTATAATATTTAGGTAATTTCTTAGCTAATAATTTGAATTCCTTAGCGTGGGCCCCAAGTATTTAAGCGCAACATTTATTTATTATTCTTTTCCAGTATTTTTTTCATTTTGTAATATTATTTATTAATCCAAATTAAAGGCTTAAAACTAAAAGTGGTATTCTTTTCTTTTAATGCACTCCAATAAAATTACTTTTGTCATGCAGTATTTTTATGATAAATATATTTAAAACGTTAAATTTGAGGTGTGTCCCGATGAAATAAAGTCACCTTGATGGTGTTCAGCAACTACACACGAAAAAAATTCTAAGAAACAAACTATGTAGTATATTTAAAAAAAATTAACAAATACTTACGAGAAGAAACTCATAATTTGCTCCTCTAAGGCAGGGGAAAAATCAAATATATATATTCCATATATATATATATATAAAGACAAATTAAAAAAATATAAATTAATGTAAAGAGAAACAAAAATGGGAAAACCAATAGTCGTTATCAAGACACATCTATTGGTATAAATTAATGCGATATTTCTGAATAAAGAATAATTATCCCAAGATAAAAATTATTCTTTATATGTGTCGATATCGCAAAACTGTGGTGAAATGCCTCTCTGTATTAGATGTAGAAAAACATAGAAAAGTTTGAGAAAGCAATTATTTTATTGCAATTCACCGTCGAAAATGAGCATACATTCATATACACTATAAAGTGTGTATTTATTTCTTAACACTTATAATTAGGAATGCACAAATCTCATATGATTTTAAATCATTATTGATTTATTTTCATCTCCAAATTTTGATGTATGTTCATAAAACCATAACATGGCATTGTTTGATTGCTTACTAATGTGCACTATGTGGATTGTTACTAATGTGCATTGCTTACATATGTAGATGTAAGTATGTTTTCGTCTAATACATTGCTAAATACACACAGAAACATTAGTCCATTATTAGAATTGACATGTACATTTAAAGTTGTTTTACAATGAAAATTGTGCTTTTATAAAATAATTTGCATATACCTGCCAATTATATTAAATAATTTAAATTTGTTTCAATATTTTCTATGTGCTGCGTGCATGGTTGTTTTACGAACTATTTTTATTTAAAAAATATTTCAGTGAACGCACTTTAAATTTATAGTTATTCATATAAATTGCACCTTAAAAATAACTTTACTTACTCTAGTGCGGAAGTAAAACGTTTGTTAGGTAGGCTACTTTTAAGGTTAAAAACGATAATCAAAATGGATATTTAATGGTAAATGTTTGGTAAAAAGGTTTAATATCTGTCATTAATTTTGTATAAATAATTTTTGTTTTTAAACTAAACAACAAGATGGTTAATTGACTGGAAGTTGTACTTCTACCTTAGTTCTTAGAAAAAACTGTAAGAAATATATCCAATTCAAAGTTCAAATTTATTTTAATTGTATAAGCATAAAATCTGACCAGATATTTAAAGACGCATTACATGCGATTGTTTNATTGGAATTATACAGGGTGTTTATAAAGTCCCGGACCCATTTTGATGTTTAATAACTCATTAAATAATAAAGATAGATTAATATTAACAACATAAATGGTTAGATAGACTCAAAAAGTTTCATGACCCTTGTCAATGAACTTCCACGTGTGCCCCCTTCGTCGCACGGAGAATATCAAGTCGATAGTCAATTTCAAGCCAGGTAGCTTTCTTTTTTTACAGAAAAGACGGTCTCATCAGTCGTATACTTAAACGTGATGGAAAACTTCGTATTTCCACAACTAGAAGAGCTTCAGCCACATGTCCTTTTGCAACAAGATGGTGCACCACCTCATTGGGGTATCATCGTTCGTAGTTCTTTGAATGACCATTTTCCAGGAAGATGGATTGGGCGAGGAGGTCCAATTCCTTGGCCACCTAGATCACCTGATATAACGCCGCTGGACTTTTTCTTTGGGGATCTATAAAGGACAATGTTTACAGGAGGATCGTGTCGAACACTGATGACCTAAAAGCCAGAATTACAACCGCAATAGCCTCTGTGGATGCCGGCGACATGCTTGCCGCTACCTGGCGTGAAATTGACTATCGACTTGATATTCTCCGTGCAATGAAGGGGGCACACGTGGAAGTTCATTGACAAGAGTCATGAAACTTTTTGAGTCTATCTAACCATTTATGTTATTAATTTTAATCTATCTTTATTATTTTATGAGTTATTAAACATCAAAATGGGTCCGGGACTTCATAAACACCCTGTAAAATGTTTGTAAAACTTAATTATATTAAGAGCATCGGATTTTTTATTGAACAGTAAATAAACTATCCAAAATATGTCTTTCGATTGTGGCTATTTTATTTGTAATTATCATAACAAATTATTTACACTGCGATCTTAAATGAATTTATTATATCGTGACGATTTTATTGCTTTGATGTTAGCAAAGCGTAATTATTTTTAAAAAAATCGATTTCCTTCAGTTTTAATTTTGGAAATGTTGGGTAATCATCCCCTTATGTTATAGCTCTTCTTTAACCCAGATGCACTTATTGTGTGAGCGTATTTTTGTTACCAAATTAAATTCGTAAAACTTCAAAATATAATTGTGCTTAATTAAACAAATTGTTAAAATGTTTATTGAATATTGAAAAAACGCAATAGAAACTTCCATAAATATGATAAAAAAGGTATTTTTATTTCTTACCAATGAGGATTTCGACTACACATAATTCATAACTATTCGAAAGAGATAATTTTATTGTTATATTTAATATTTATTTATATATCAGTTCGTTTTTTTAAAAAAAATTCTATGGAATCTTTTTGAAATATTGTCTAAAGAGTTAAATACTTCTAACAATGCTTTTATTTTGTACTGGATTAAAAAAAAAAAGAAAGAGTATATTAATATTTTAGGAAGGGCGCTAGTACGAGCTTCTTTCCATAGATACGCCTCTGTGAGTATGAGTATGAAATTCTAATATTCCATTCACCTAAGTTTAAAATATAATTACTTAAAAGCTCAATGTAATATGATTTTCTCTGGAAATGATTGCGTTGGAAAAGAAGATTAAATTCGCATGCAAATTTAATTTAACGTGCTAATATCAAATCGATATTGCTGTTTTTTGATATTGACTGAAATATCAAAGTTTGTGGTAGATAAAAAAAGGTTCGGTTTGTCCCATTTTGCACTGGGAATGCGGCATTCGCAATAAGCGCTTAAACGATCGAGACTTGAGTTTGATTGTGAATGAGTGTAATAATGCCGTGAGTAAATGCAAGTCTCTGTGTCTGAATAATCAGAACCAAAAATAAACCTGATCTAAACCAATGAATACAGAGGGACCCTCTCTACTGTTTGTCTAAGATCGGTACTCTTTCCGCCACAAAGTCTGCAGCAGTCTGATGCTATGGAAACAAGAAGAGGGCATTTTAGGGAGGGTAGCTTCGATGAAGAGGTTTCCTTTTCTCCCGCCGAAACCAGTCCTAAAGATGGGACCCCGCACCCCTACTAGAAATAATCATACCTCGTTACCATAGTCACCGCCACAGCTCCAGACGAATGTCTGGAAGAGTACCTATCTTAGACTAAGAGTACATATCTTAGAATTTTTAGTATATGCTTTAGTTACACCAAGGTACTTTGCAGAAACGGCAAAACCCAGTTCTAAAGATTTAGTTCAGCCCGGTCTAAGTTAAACCTACTTTGGGGTGGGTTTAAATCAGAGAGAAGATTTTTAAACTTCGATTTTTCTATTTCACATCTTCACTTTGCTTTCGTGGATGTTTAGTTCATTGATTTTTCCGTATTGTTTTACAAGTTTCATGTAAATTATAAATACATTCGAATTAATTATATAACATAATATAATTGTCTTAAGTAATGAACACCGCATCTATCTTTTTAGATCTACTATAGTGAAACTATAGATCGACTATAGTTTCGGATCTCTGAGTTTTGTTCTGTATTGACAGTAAATAGTATTTCAGTAATTTTCGCCGAGAAAATATACATCGCGATAATTAAATATCTCACTTTCTGAAAGGGAATTTCTTTTTGAGTGATTGTGCATATTGTATTCAATCATTCGAGAGTTAAACTTTTTTTGATATTTTCACGAAAATGGAAGAGATTCAAAATTACAAATTTAAGGATTAAATAATGTATTATTTTTATGAAGAATCATGAATGTTTGAATAGATCAATTACTTGCCTTAATATAGTGCTATCGGTAAAAAAAAAAAAAAAACGATTGGATATTTTGCATGTTGACAATAAATACTACGATTTACTTTATCTGATAGTTTCAAATATTGATTAAAGGAGGGGAGGATTTAATTATCTTCTTCGCTTTTGTTTGCTACATTATTCTGAAGTATTAGAAAAATCATTTAATTCACCTTAATTTGTTAATAGTGATAAAATTTGATTTAGTTTTCTTCCAGGGACCAAACGATCAAAGCATTTTTTAATGCTGCAAGGTTTAAGAAATTACATGTGAAAATTTACTTTGTCAATGACTATATTTCTATTCTTAAAACACAAAAGGGCAAGATATTTTCCTAGTTTTAAATTTTTGTATGCATGTTTCTGATTAGGAAAAAAAAACAAGTGAAAAAAGAATTTATTATATAATGTAACATCAAAAAGTTCTTGTCTATACCATGCCAAAATTTTTTCATGGATTGCTCTTATTGAAAAATTTTAAACCTCTGGTCTATTTTTTAAATTTAATTGAGAAAAAAAACCATTTAACATGTTTAAAACGTTCTTTCTTTAGCGCTATCAACTTAAGTTTATCAAATATGTAACTTTAAAATTTTTTCTTAAAAAAAATATATGTAGAGACTTGATCAAGTGTAACTATAAGTTAGACCCCTCGAGTGGGCTTAACACCTCCTAGAAGAAAGAAGGCCTCGGAACGAATAAATTAAGTAGTCCTACATAAGGAACATAAATTAGCGCAGTAGAGGATAAATAAGAATAATGTCAATATGTACGGTCTACTGAATGCGAAACATGGGAACGCTATTTTTAAAAAGTAATGCGTAAAAGTAAAAGAAATTTTGGGCAAAAATAACGAGTAAACAGTAAAAAGTTTTAAATTCAAACAGTAATGAGTAAAAAGTACCAAAAAAGTACGAGTACAAATAAAAATAATAAATAAATAACGATTTTATAGTGCTTTTCAAGGAAATCAAAAATTTTAAGTAGCCTTAAACTTCATCAAAAAAGGTAAGAAAAATGAAATTTAATTTAAAATATATTAAATTTTAATTAAAATGTACAAAACTTTAAAATGCATGAAAATAACGCAAACTTCATTGAAATAGTAAAGGTGAAAAATATTCAGAAATCAAAATTATATATTTTCTCAAGAAATTTCATTGCGTAGAAGGAAACATTTGAATTTTCAACATTAGTTGCTGTTTTACTTAAGGTAGGTATTTAATTTAAATACCAATACAATGAACAAAGACACTATTTAATTAAAATATTTATTTTTGATTTATCAATTAATTAAAAAGTATTTGTCGTAAAGATAATTGCTTGACGGTACACAATTTTTGAGACAAATTGATGATTAAAATTCCAAGATTCATGATGTACTAGTAGGTATTAAGTATATCAGCAGTAGTGTTATGCAATGTGACACTGTGTGCTAATTGAACAGAGCTATAGAACTGCTTATATGCATCTTCAGGTAAACCAGGTGGGACATGTAATTCAGAGAATCCCTTCGAATCAACTTTTTCAGGTTAATCCTAAGATTCAAAATAAGCAAGATTATACCATTTGTAAATAGAATAGGAGTTTAAAAGTTACGCGATTTTCCCACACTCCGAACTTTTCCCCACCCCATTTCCATGGTTTCGGCATATCTCCTTTTTTTTTCTCACGCAAGTGTATTTGAACTTTTTACTGCAATTTACTGTCAAGAAAAAAAAGCAAGATTTTCCGAAACCGTGAAAATTAGGAGGTGAAATGTGAGTAGACTGCGTGAACCAGAGATGTATATATATATATATATATATATAGAGAGAGAGAGAGAGAGAGATTACTCACTTGAATACTGCAATGAGTAAGTTGACTAATAGAATGTTTGCAATCAAGAGATAAATTGCCATGATGGCAGGATTGATCCACATTCCAGGTCTGCAAGGTACTTGTCCTTTTCCATCTCCACATTGAGCTGCAAACAGAAAGAAGTACGCAAATAAATATTTTTTTATACGATATCTTTAAAAAGTCTTGATTTGCAACCGATACTTCTAATTTTCTCAAGAGAGATGTAATGTACTCAAGAGAAAAATGTCAATTTCTTACAGTTCTCATCTGAAAAAATGTCGATTCGTTTTTTTACATCAAAATAAGTTTCCGCCATGGTTACAATTAGAAGTTATGAAAATAAATTAATTGATTCCTTAGAAATGCGTTCATGCTTTTTACAAAAAGGATAAAAATTCGACCAAGAGAATAAATATTATATTTCCTTGACCGCAAATTAAATTAAAAATTTTTATTACCAGAAAGCTTGTCATAGCGTAATAGAATCTCATAGAAAACGAAAAAAATACAGTGTTTACTGTAACATGCTAGCTTCTACACGAATCTGAATATCNATTTTAATAGAACTATACAAAGAAATAAAAAAATGTAAGTTATCTAAATCAACATATAACTTTTAAAAAGGAAATTAAGCTAGCTAACAGGGTTCCACGATCTGGTAAAAAAGGTGAGATATATCTGCATGTTTTAAACTACCAATAATTTTGTATGATATATTTTAGAAGAAAAATACCAAATTTTATATCATTAATAAATATTAAAAGAAAAAATTAATAATAAATAACGAATTTTAGAAACAAAATCAAATGGAAATATATGAATAAAATTGTAATAATTAAAAAAAAAAATCAATAGAAAAGATGTGGTCGCCTTATTACGAGCACTGGTTACCCATTGGTCAAATGATTTTTCTTTCTGGATTGACTCCGTTAAACATTTCAAATCATGAGTTGCAAAAACTGTCTCAATTGATGCTTATCGCCGGATTGGTTTTCATATCCTGCCTATGCACGTGTTTCGAAACATCAGAAAATACTTTTCCTTCTTCAGCATTCATATTTATATTAAAATCACCATCAAGTCAGTAATTATACATTAATAATAAAAAGAATATAAAAATAACTTAAATTATTATTATGTAATTACATAAAAAATGCCTGCTAGTGAAAAGAAAAACAGCAGCGGTCGCCATAGCAACACATGCAATGACGACGCATGCGCACTGTTTACTATTATTCTTGAACACAGTTGAAAAGTGTGTGGACGCCATCAAATCTTAACCAACACTCATTTTGTCATTAGGGTATAAAATATTCCAATTATTTAGATTAATTTTTGATTTTTCTAAAATGACTGCGAAAATTTTAAACTTAAATGGTGTTGAGAATTTATCGTCTGCTTAATTTTTAATTTTTGATCTAGTTCATAAAATAAAATTGTAAGAGTTTGTTTTACTTTTTCGAGATTGTTAATTCTTTCTCGTGGAGAAGAAGCAAAATGGATTTTAGTTTGTATTTATTTATTTTTCAGCATTATTATATTTATATTTAAGCCATTTTATATCTTTGAGTGTTTCGAGTTATATCGATGAAGCTGGTATTTTATATTTTTGTAAATGGAACTGCGAAATGAATCATTTTGTGTGTTGTAAATTGCTTATGGAATAATCAAGAAAATTGACACCATTAACTAATTCTGATTCGAAGTGCAAGACTGGTAAAAATGGTGCTAGATGGTGCAGCAAACTGTCATACCAATTATTGGTGACGAAGCTTGTCTTTTTCGAACTATAACGACAGAGAATGAAATAATTTCAATTCTCTGCTGCCTACTCATACATACGGTTGTTTATGGAATTAAATGGCTGCCGGGCATATTTTAAATAGTTGCTGAAATTCTATACACAAAAAATTTTCAAAATATCGCGGAGATATCTATAAAATTGTTAAAATTAAAATCTAAAGTACTTTAGCACAGCCAGAGCCCTGGACAACAGTTAGACGAAAATAATTTGGTTAAAATATTGTTTAAATCTAAGGATAGGATGAAGGATTGGAAGAAGGGTTCGGATTGAATGAAGGGTTAATAATTCGAAAATTCATACACTTGTGCATTTGGCTTGGTTACATTAAAGTTTATATATTGTAAAACATAGTTCTGAAAGGTGACCAAGCTAATCGCCGAAAGTGGCTGTTACTTATTAGTTTGGTGATTTCTAACGTGTTTTAATTAAATAATTGAATTATGCTAAAAAAACACGTTTATAAGGATATGCTTTCTATATAGTTTAAGAAACACGGTGACAAAAGAAAAATTAAGCTTCAATTTTTTTTTCTTTTTCAAATTTGAACTTAAATTTTCTGAAGTATGAATAGTTCATTTTAGTTTTAAAAAATTGAATTTCTGCTTATGAATATACTAAATTAGTAAATTTTACTCACATCAGTTGCTTCCACGTGGATGAGTAAAGAACTATACGCTTTCGTCTTCAACTCCACTTTCTGCATATTCCATGTCTAAAATATTTTCGAACATATTTAAAATGCACGAAATTAAATAAATATGCTTATTTATTGCTTATATCCAATAAATGACACAGGGGAACATTTTTTTGTTTTGTTTTCGGTTTTGTTTTGTTTATATATCATACCTGCCAACTATTAATCCCTTCCATTATCATTTTTCTCAGTGGTATTAAAATAGAATTAAAACTTCAATTTCAAGCAAACAAATACGTTGCATTTGAAGAAACTTAAGTTGGCAACCTATTTCCTATTTAAATTTTAAATCTGAGTACCAGCCGCAGGCTGCGGCTTAAGCTCATTCATCTGAGTGTAGAATTTGTAGTATTACGTAAGAACGTATCAATAAGTTGGCAACCATGATAGTACCGCATATTAATATATGAGCTTAATTTTTGAAAGAATAGTGGTGATCAAAATCATTTAAAAATTAAGTTTATAAAAGAAAAAAATAGTATATATTTACTACCACTTTAAATATTAAAATAAAATCTTCCGCAAAATCCGGAAGAGTTGGCAGGTATGTTATATATATATAGTTCAAAATGTAGTGCAAACATTAAAAAAAAAATTGCAGAATAATGTAAAGAAAAGAAGAAAATTATTTAAGAAAAATACAAAATTAAAACAGTTTTTTTTAATAAGAATCCGGGGGTAGAATCAGCTCATACGACTATATCTCCAAAAAGGAGTGTACCTAAAGTAGTCTTGGCTATATTGTATCAATATAGCCAAAGAAAAATACATCAATATAATAGGGTGAGGAACACTTAAAAAATAACTTATTAATTTTCTTAATTTTTCTCTTTTTTCTTTCTATCCTTTTTGTAATTAATTATTGTCCAGTATATATATTATATATAATCTTGTACATTCAAACCAAAAAAAAGAGCTAAACGAAGAAAATATTATTTTGAAAAAGATATGTAGTTTTACGAAGAAAACTTGTATCAATGCAACAAGAAATTCGTTCTCCAATGTTATTTATAGAGTTCACTTTCTTCCTCTTTTTTTTTGCACTTAGTGCGTTAGCTGTCTTAAAATACACAGCTGGTGTTGCGGTTAGTTGATGTTGCATGATAATTTATGAATTATTCATAGAATGAAAAAATTTAACTTACGAACACAGGATTTTCCGTCCTCCTGAAGAATGTATTCTTCGAGACATGAACATTGAGCAACGTTGTCCTGCAAATGGCAATTGTGCTGACAACCTCCATTCCGGATTTGACAGGCATGTAACCCTTTAAAAACAATTTATGCAGTATGAAAACCATTTGCAAATGTTCAGTCTTGCATTAAAAAATTTGTAAGTTATAAATTAGGAAAACATGCTTTTCAAGTCTTACATTAGAAAAACCATTTGTAATTTCTGGATCAGATAAATATTTGGAAAGTAATTTTTAAATCTTGCTTTATGAAGAAAAAAACACTTTGTAAGTTTTAAATTAAGAAAACAGTTTATAAGTCTTACATTAGAAAAACAACTTGTAAGTCTTAGAATAAGAAAATAGTTTATAAGATTTACATTACGAAAACAATTTGTAGTTCTTTTGTGAAATACAAATCGGAGCAAAGTTCTTCGCTGATAAAAATTCCATATTATACTGAATATAGGTAAATTATTGATGAAAAAAATATATAATCATTTCTTAGAACATTCTTGTGTTAACAGATCTGTCAATCAAGTAAACGTAAAAATGTTTTGCCCCGGATTATGTTTGTGTGATATGATGTGATGGACAAGGAAAAAATTTTCTTATCTGGCTTTTTAAATGGATTCACACATAAATAGTAATAGTTCAGATGATGTGTATTCTTTGTAAGAAATATAACATAAAAATTAAAACTCTCAATGAATTTATTTGATAAAATAATAATATACATAATAATTTTTCCTTTTCTTTTAAGTCAAAATAACATTTGCTGTTAAATAATTTGCTTTTGAGTTATTAATTATAGATCATGTTTAAAGAATATTTGTAAACTATGAACTCTGATTACATAAAAGAAATCAAAAGCAAGTTTGTATAGTTCCTTTTAGAGGGGAAAAATATGCAATTGAATACTTTTTAGTTAACAAATCCTATTCTGGGCAAAATTTCATAATTTCCCAAATTGACTTATGTAAAATGTATTTTTAGTCAACTTTCGAGGTTTCGTCTATAAATACTTTCTAACACTTATAATGTAATTATCAGTCGTAGTGAACTAATGTCAAATGTAGATTGGAACTTTAATGACGTCACTCCAGACATCCAAATTGGGCTATCGGTAACGGTCTGGGATGACTTACCTTCGCAATTTTGATCCTCTGCAGACGGGATGGCTCCATCGCCTTAACCCGTCGAACTGCGATTGAAGTCAAGCACTTTACGGTAGAACAGTTTAACAAGGACCTATCCCGCGCATCCACGATCACCACAAAGCAGAAAAAGTGGTCATCCACCCACTTACTGACCGCAACAAGTGATGCTTGACTTCAGTGTGCCACTGGGAACTATCTCTTTAAAATCAGTCCACTGCGGTGCAAAAAATTTTAAAGCAGAATTGTTGAAACCTTTATCATGGCTCTTAGCATGACTATTTTTCTATGAGACATTTAACCCTTTGGGGACGGGGGATTCAGAAAAGCATTCGTACAAAATCAGAATGTCATTAACATACCTGCCAACTTTCACTCTTTCCCAGAATGAATTTTCAGAGTGGTTGTAAAACAGTAAGCGAAAAACAATCTGACTCAAAAATATATTTATATTTTGATCCCGTTGAAATTCGCCCTAGCAAGGATTATTATGCTTTTATATATTTATTGAATTATTTATATGTAGTGGTGGTCAAACTCATTTATAATTATCATTATAATTCAAAAAGTTAATTGGAATAACCTGAGTATTGCTACCACTTTAAATATGAAAATAAAATCTTCCGGAAAATCCGGAAGAGTTGGCAGGTATGC
>NC_092213.1:73377191-73385998 GCF_043381705.1 Parasteatoda tepidariorum | reverse complement strand
TCCGGAATACCAATATACATGCAGACCTCAAAATACCAACTCTATCACAGCATATATACAAGCTAAACGCAGATTTTTTCGATAAAGCCATAGAATGTAAAACAGCAAATTTTAATGAAATCTTTAAATTTGAAAATTATATCAAAGATAAAAACTACAGACCAATAGCTGCACATTTCACCTCCGACGCCTCATATCATAACTATCAAAACAAATAATTTCATCAACCTTTCTGAAAATAACGTTTACTCATGCTGATACAATTCTGAACAACTCCAAAATCAAACAAACACAGTTTAGAGCAAGCTGCTCAATTTATTTTTGATTCCTTTTTAGTTATTCAAGCAAAGAGCTTGAAACATTCATAAAAGCAACTCCATTGCCTGCTTACCTCATTGCTCAACCAAAACTGTTCAAAAATTCCAGATGAATGGGATAGGGGCCCAATAAAATCTAAACACTAGGACTAGGATTTACTTCAATATTGCATAACGACAGTACTACAGGCCCCTACGGGCTCTACTGCATGATGAAGGAGTGGAGTGTCCGCTTCGCCCGAACACAACTTCAGTCTAAGTCTTACTTCAACTTGGCGATTATTTCAAAAATTACTAGTGCAAACTTTCTGGGGAACTTGGTGCTAACTTTCACCAGACAGCGTTAAATACTTCCGAGACGGTAGCTATTAATTAGGTTTAGTAATTTCGATTTAAACTCCCGCCACTGCTACTAATTAATTTAAAGACTTATGTGCCACTTTGTGATACGTCACTTTGTTTGTCGTGTTGAGCCATTTAGAAAGTTGGCAAAATTGAACGAAAATCGGTAAATCTCAGTTTCATAGCTGCCAACTCTTCCCGTTTTCCCGGAAGATTTTATTTTCATATTTAAAGTGCTAGCGAAATTCATGTAATTCAAATAAATTTTTTGAATTATAAATCAGTTTGACCACCACTACATATAAATAATAACAACAAAGATATGAAAGCATATTATGTTGTTGTTGTTAATTCCCATCTGGTCTGACGTGGTCAGACCAGATCAATAAATCCGCTGACATTAAGAAAATCCGAAACCAGAATGGGAGAGGAATGAATGTCGTTCCAGTCCAGCCCTAAACAGTTCAAGATGTGCTCAGGTGATGCCTGGTTTTGTTGGCATTTAGGGCAAAGAGGAAAGATCTTTTGATTAGCAGAAAAAGTGAGACTTGAAAACATATTATTTCTTACGATAGCGAATTTCAACCTAATTAAAATATAAATATATTTTTGAGGAAGATAGTTTTTCGGTAATTGTTTTACTACCACTTGGAAAATCCATTCTCGAAAAGAGTGAATGTTGGCAGGTATGCAGTTTGTAATTCTCTACCGTTTTTAAAAGTATTTTGTCGAATGCAGAACAGATGGAATCTCTGATCCATACTAGCCCTGTAAAGTTATTAGTTCGGTTAAATTTATTATTGGTCAATTAAAAAATGTAAATCGAATCATTCACTATGCAATGCGTACTGATGAATCTTTAAATGAAGTATAATTTTAGCTGGTACTTGCGAATAGGGCAAAAGCGTAGCAGGTACGAATAAACCAGTTTAGAGCTGTTAGTTGTAAATGGGACGAAAACAATAAGCAGGTCGATGTTAATGAGGCAATAGTTGAGGTGATAAACTTAAATGAAGCAAAATTTGACCAGGAACATGTGAATGGGGAAAAAGTGTAGCTAGTATAAGTAAAGAGAACCTGGTTTCAGTTGTTAGTTCTAAATGGGGCTAAAGTTTAACTGGTGGGTGTAACTGAGGTAAAATTTGATCCATGTAATGATGAAATTTGATGGATGTAAATGGGTCGAAATTAGATATAATGAGTGTAAACGTGGTATAAATTGAGCTCATGAATCTGATGCAAAATTTGAGTTTGTAGTTGTAAATAAAGAAATATTTGAGCTGGAGTATGTTAATGGGACGAAAATTGAACTAGTGGTTGTTAATGAGGCAAATTTTGAGCTGAGGAATTGAAATAAAGAAAAATTTAACCTGATAGTTGTAAATAGGGTGAACGTTTATCTGGTAGGAGTGAATGAAGATATATTTGAGCTGTTGATTGTAAATGGAGCGGAAGTTTAACTGTTGGATGTAACTGAGGTGAAAATTGATCAACGGATGTAAATGGGTCAAAATTTGATATGGTGGAAGTAAATGCGGTGAAGTTTGAGCTGATGCAAACTTTGAGTTGATTCTTGTAAATATTTTAAAATTTGAGCTGGTGAATGTAAATTAGGCTGATGGATGTTAAAGGGGTAAAGTTTCATGCACGACAGGTAATACCTACTGCCGAATTCAACAAAATATTTAAAAACAAAGTAGAGTATTACAAGCTAAAATTTGCTGATTTTTGGTTATTTTGGTCAATTTTTTAGGGCTCAAAGCGCCTTAACTGTACGAAAGTAATGTTTACATAAGCCTTTGAATTACTTAGAAGTAATGGTGAGTAAAAACCTTATAAATTGTATTTACTTCACCAAAAATCATCCACTCGAAATTATTAATCCGTTGTCCGGAACAAGTTGGCATCTCTTATATGATTGCGACAAAATTTAACTGTTGGGTATAAGTGAAGTAAAATTCATGCTGGGGGGGGGTGGAGGGAATCATTCAAAATCTAACATTTTTATTCAATAATATGTAATAGTTCTATCTAGAAGTTCTGACCACGACAGAAAGCACCTCATTTTAACGTAATACAGAAGATTCTTTTATAAAAAAAAAAGTGGTAAGGTATTTACCCTTCAACTCAAGAAAATGTTCTAGATGGAAGAGACACAGCATATATGGCCGCAAAAGAACATCTACATACACATTCAAACTTCTAACAAAAGTATCAGCTAGAACAATGAGCAGAGATGCCAACTTGCTCCAGACAGCATAAATATTTTTTAAAGTGGTAGCTTATCAATTGTGATTCTTGGTATAATAAATTCAAATTATTTTCATTTTTTATCTACCACTATTTCTAAGTAATTCATAGAGTTATTTAATTCACCACTTTACTGTAATTATGTCACTCAGATCGAATTGTTGTGCGATTAAAATTGGCTTGTGATAGATACAAAATTTCCTCTTAAAGGTAAGATCGTTTGATTTGTCTTTCTGATATCAACTAAGGCACGAGTCGGTGTCATGTCTTCGGGGTAGACACGGAAATTAGTGCGACTCAACTGATGTCATCTAATAGCATTTCTGATCCTACAGAGATCAATTTAACCACGGAATGAGAAGATTTTATGGATTCTACATCCGATCAGGATAGGATTACTATAAAAAAAAGGTCCTTTTAAGGGCCAGAAATCAATTTAATCGAATACACATGAAAATTCGGATAAAAATCAAATAGAGTAAATAACCCTAAACGTTGATAACAATACCGAACTTATCCTAGTTCCCCCAGACGAAAATAACGATTTATCGAAAATTAGAGATAGTGTAAATAACATTAAAAATGTCTTTGCACCCACTATTCAAAATGAGATACACCAAACAGTTATCTCAATTTTAACAGGATATATTGAAACCCTACTTAACTCTACAACAGAGATGGGTAATCGAGTAGCAAATCTTGAACAGCATATTCAAAAGTTAAACGATCAAATTCTCGAAAATGGTTCTAAAAAACCAAAATTGATCAAGATTAAACAAACTAGGGATAACCCCTCAGCTTTTTTCCCAATAAAAAGATCTGGCCGTAAAACTAATATTGCCAAAGTAAATTTCATTAGCGAAAATAAATTCTTTGCTCTAAAAGAATTAAATACGGATAAAAACGAAAATTGTAACCCAGGGGAAAAAACTGAGGATTACCCAGACCTCTCAATTATAACCAATCCGAGCAAAAGGAAGAAAATAGCTATTTCAGATAATTCAGATGTTTCAGACAACGAAACTAACAAAATAGAAGAAAACAAAAATTCTAATGACATGGAAATTGATAGTAATAAAAAAGCTAATAATTTCAGAAAACCAGCAAACAATCCACCGATAGTCATTATAGACCCAAACTTTGACTGGAAAAATTTTCTCGCAAAAATGAAAGAAATGAACGTAAGTGAATTTACAGGTAAAACTGTAGGAGACACAATGAATATTAAAACTAGGACCCCTGATGTACACAGGGCCATAGTCCAAGTCCTGGAAAATTCAAATATTAAATATCACAGTTACTCCTTACCAGAGGATAGACTAATAAAAATCGTCATTCGTGGAGTACCGAAAGAAATCGGCTCTGAAGAAGTTAATTTAGCATTAAGAAATGAGCATGATATCACACCAGAGAATGTAGTCCAATTAACAAAAAGGGTTAATGGAGACAGAATAAACATACCTCTCTACTTAGTCACACTCAAAAAATGCGAAAAAAGCAAAGAAATCTGGCAAATAGAATATCTACTAAATTGTGGAGTTAAAATTGAAAAATACAGAGGAAAAGGCCAAAGGCCCACGCAGTGCCATCGCTGCCAACTTTTTAAACATTCTCAGAATGGCTGCAGGCATGACCCAAAGTGCGTTAAAATGAGCGGAACAACACCTTACTAAAGATTGTAATAAAACAAAGGAAGACACTCCAAAATTAGCAAATTGTCAGGGCAACCATGTTGCAAGTTTTAGGCAATGCCCGACATACTTAGCCATCTCTAATAACAAAAATAAAAATAAACAACCTCCTACCAGGAAGACAGTTTTCGAAAGCAAAACGTACGCGGCCGCGGTACTAAAAGACCGAACTACCAACTCCATCTCCGCAGCCGAAGAAAAAATTAAAGAGGCTAAGGAAGTAGCAGACAAGCTAACAACATTAACCATCATAGCAAAAGATATAGCTGACTCACTAACAAGACTAGATATCAAATATGGAGTTAAATAAAAATAAATTCATTCCACTGAAGATTGCATTCTGGAATGCACATAGCCTAAATAACAAATTAGAAGAAATGAAAATTTTTATTTATAAGTATGATCTGGACATTCTAGCTATAAATGAAACCCACCTAAATAAATTTAATAAATGTAAAATCACTAATTATAACCTTTTTAGATGTGACCGTACAACCAGCAGAGGCGGAGGCATTGCTTTATATGTCAAAAGATGCTACAACTCCACACTATACAATCAGAACAATTTAAATGGCTATGAAGAAGTTTCTATTGTAATCACACTTCAAAATAGCAGAAAAATTAAAATCACGAGCATGTACAACCCCCCCGGACACCCTATACAGGAAGACACTATAAAGGACTTATTTCCAATAAATTTCGAATCTATTGTGGTTGGAGATCTTAACTCAAAACATATAAATTGGGGATGTGCGAAAACAAATGATAGTGGCAGGAAGCTAAACATTCTAATCAATAAATTCAACTTAAATTTATTCGCTCCAGACGAACCAACCTACTATTCTAAAAATAGCTCAATTTTAGATATTTTAATCACAAACTCCAATACCCCCATTTCATTAGAGGTACTCCACGAATTAAGCAGTGATCACTATCCAGTAATTGCTACTACCTGTTTTAATAAGGAAGAAAAAATCATCACTAGGAAGAAAACAGACTGGCTTCTGTACAAAAATATTCTAAACTTATCATATTTTAAGAGAAACCTAAATTATAAAGCCGATATTGAAGAAGATATTAAAAACCTAACTACTGACTTATACAATGCGTACACAGAAGCTACAGAAGAGATAAAAGTCCGAGCCGATTATAAAATTATACCAAATTATATTAAGGAACAAATTAAAGCTAAAAATCGAGTAAGAAAAGAATATCAGCAAACAAATAACCCTACTATTAAAACAGAAATTAACAGACTTCAAAAAACAATTAATAAACAACTTACCGAATACAGACAAGACGTTTGGAACGAAAAAATCATTGGCATGAATACAAGCGATAATTCCGTATGGAAAATGGTTAAATCCCTCAAAGCAAATAAAACGATAAACATGCCTCTAAACAGTGGTAATGGAAAAATTTATGCAGACAAAGACAAGACAGAGATATTTGCAAACTCAATCGAAGAACAATTATTTTCACCAAATAAAGAGCCAAATGATAAATCCTCAGATCAACAAATTATATCTACCTATAATACCTATTTCAGTAAAAATCAAATTAATAACTCAATGAGTTATACGGGTAATGACGAAATCAAAAACATCATCAAAAAACTAAATAAGAAGAAAGCCCCCCGCTACGGTAACATCACCAATATCATGATTAAAAATTTACCCCCCCTTAAGACTGAACCAACTCACTGATATAATCAACGCAAGCATCAAACAGTGTTATTTTCCAAATAACTGGAAGCATGCTACTATCATCTTATTCCCCAAAACAGGGAAAAATCATTTAAACGCAGAAAATTACAGACCGATTAGTCTTTTATCCTCAGTATCTAAAATCATGGAAAGAATTTTATGAAATCGAATTTACCCACTATTAAGCTTTCTCCCGAACGAACAATTCGGTTTTCGGAAAAACCTCTCCACAACTAAACAGTTGATTCGAATACTTGAATTTATTAGTGAAGGATTCTTCAAAAAACAAGCCACTGCCTTACTCATGTTGGACATCGCTAAAGCGTTCGACAGAGTATGGCATACTGGTCTTATATATAAAATGATACAGCAAAATATTCCTGATGATCTTGTTCATATTATTAATAATTATTTAATCAATAGAACATTTCAAATTAAAATTAATGACCATTTCTCTACTAGGAGAAAAATACAGACAGGCGTACCACAAGGCTCTATTCTGGGGCCCATTCTCTTCCTAATATACTGCTCAGACTTCCCAGTTAACAGGGGAGATATAAATATTCAAACAGCCTTCTATGCGGATGATACCGCGATTCTCAGCAGATCCTTAAATGTAAGTAATGCAATTAAAAGACTACAAAACAATGTAAAAGATATTGAAACCTGGTGCAGCAGGTGGAAGGTTAAAATCAATAGCTCCAAATCAAACCAACTCATTATTCGCAAAACATATAAAAAGAAAATTATCAACTACGAAAAAATTTTATTATTCAATGAAGAAGTTCTCGAAGTCTCTAAAGCAAACTATTTGGGTATCACTATAAACTGCACCCTAAATTGGAAATATCACCTCTCTAATATACTTAAAAAAGCTGAAGCTGCTTATCAAGCTTTGAAACCCATTTTAAATAGCAATAGCAAAATGGCTTTTCACGAAAAGACACATTTATCTAATGTGCATAAGACCAATTCTCAGCTATGCATCCCCGGCATGGGGGACGCTTACAAATACACAAAGAAAGAGACTCAGAGTCTTCGAACACAAAACCCTAAGACGAATCACTGGGGCTCCCTGGTTATGTCAGAAATAACACCCTCTATAATGACCTCAAAATCGACAAAATAGACGAGTGCCTTTTTAAACTCAATGCATCCTTTTTTAAAGGTGCCAAAAATTGTTCAACATGCAAATTCAATAAGTTGTTAGACATTGATTTTATAGATGACAGTAAAAATTTCAGCTCGATAACCGCTTTTTTCTTAAGCGACTGTGTTCTCTCTAAGCATTTCGGATAATCATAACTATCCCCACTGCCCAAGACAAACTGTGTTCTCTACACCAATGAAGCCCGGCTACCGGGGGGGGGGGGGGCGAGAGAGTGCACAGGGAGTCTTCCCCCTTTTGTAAATAGTGCAAATATTTTTTCTTTATCTTCAATTTGTTCCCTTTATTATGTATCAACTTGCGATTTATTTTTATGTATGACCCAGACCTGATTTTATCAATTATTGTTCATTCTGAGATTTAACTTAATGTTAACGCAGCACCTCCCTTCCCTTCCACCACATATTCTTCAATTTAGATGAAAGAGCAGATATCCATTCATGGATAGATACTCTGAAAAACTTGATTAGTTAGTTAGTACTTATGTCATGCAAACCTTTTAAAAAGCAAGCGATAATAGTCAAATATTAGCAAAATTTGCTTTGTAGTTATTTACCGTTTTTTTAATTATTTTGGCGTGTCCGGAGCAGTTGGCATCTCTGAATGAATGAAAGCGAGACGGAAAAGCTGGTAGTAAAACCATTTCAGTTTTAACTTGTTTTCGGGAGGAATAAATCAATTCTCTTCTTCAAACTATTCAACAATATCTACTCTTTTTCTCAGATCGGCTTTCCGATTTAAAAAATATTATTTTTCTGAGTACCTAGCCCGTAAGGCTATCTGCTTATTCGTCATTGGTTAAACAATGAGGGAAGAATGGGGGTAAGAGTATTTACGCGAGGGTAAAAATTAGATAAAATAACATAATTGAAATACACGTTAGAAAATAATTAATACCAGGGCTCGAAAAACCGCCCGTCCTCGGCGGTCAAAAATTCCCCGCGGACAACAAGTTTCTCGAATCCAACGCGGACGACCATTTTCCCGTTAATGTTCGTGATATATTTTCAATTTTTGTAATCTTACAAGAGTCTAGCTCCTCACTTCTAAAATGACCCTCTAATCTCGAAATGCAGCAACATACTGCGCATGGTGGAATTGATGTTTTCTCTGTCTGGGAGTACTGCAGCGGTTGAAAGGGGCTTTTCAGCAATGAACTTACAAAAAAACACATTACTAACTGGTCTTAAACAAGAAGCGTTAAACGCATTTATGAACATCTACCTAAATGGAAAACCTCTTTCAGATTTCTGTGCAGAAACCTCTGTAAATCATTGGCTTGATTGTGGAACTGGCAAACGTCATATTTGATTCATTTAAAAAACGCAGTACC
>NC_092213.1:73343018-73376889 GCF_043381705.1 Parasteatoda tepidariorum | reverse complement strand
ATATTTCGCGTTTATTTATGCATTGAATTTTCACGCTTTAAAATGCAGAATATTAGTGAAGCAATATTTGATAATTTATTTTGCTAATATGTTTCTTATTTAGCTAATGTTTTGATTTTTTCACCATGTACAATCTAAATAGCTAATATACTTTTTTAAAAGCCAATAAGAACATTGGTAGAATTCTTTTACATAAGTACAATACTATGTCTTTGATGATAATATATTATGTCTTTGCGCTAGAACATTGTGTTCATTGACGAGCGAGCGCAGCGAGCCATGGTTCACGGCGTGAATCGGACTCATAAAATCTAGAGCTCCTGAAGGGGCGAGTGGTGTTGCTTGTAGGCAACGGAGTACCTGTGCACCAGGCACGCACCTCCGATCGAAAAATAATAAAAAAGATGAAGTAGGGGGTCTGTTCATGGCTGAAAGCCCTTATATAGCAAGACGGAAAAGTGCAAAAACTGGTACGAAAGACATTTCATTTTACCATTTTTTTCGAGAAAAATAAATATCTGTAACTATCAAGATTTCTTTTATAATTTTAGTCTATATATGAAACTACTTATTTTTCAAGGATAATGTAGATATTGTCGAATTGTTTTAAAAAGAATTAGTTAACTCCTCCCGGAAACTAGTTATAACCGAAATGGTTTTACTACCAGCCATTCCTCTTTTCCGTCTCGCTTTCACCCCTGGGTCTGTTAATCGAAAAGATAAAAATAAAATGTTATAAAAGGGGGTGGGGTAGGTCTAGCTAGTTAGAGCTCCTGAAACAACATCTACAAACTCAGCATAGACTTTTTACCATCGGCCAATCAGATGCCTGTTTCCATGAAGCCACGCCCCCTCAACTTTTTGTTTTTGTAAGATCACAGTTCGCTGTGTTCTTTTATTTTTTTCTCTATTTTCAGATTCCTAGTGACTGAAACAATATCTCAGAGCCACCTAATTTCGATGAATGGGTTAAAGCCGCTTCGCGGCTGTGTACCCAGATTTGAACTATTTCTACCATTTCACGACAGTGAATTTCAACCTTGTTTAAAATATAAATATCTTTTTGAGTAAACCTGTATATCGGTAATTGTTTTACTAACATTTGGAAAATCCATTCTCGAAGAGAATGAATGTTGGCAGGTATGAATATTTTACAAACGGTAAAGAACTACCAAAATTTCAGATTTTCGGTTAATTTTGTCAACTGCTTAAGACTCAACACTTAATCAATCATATTTATCAATATGACTTTGATTTTAAAGTATTCACGTTTAAAACAAAAACATTCTTTACCAATAGTTTTTGTATTAAGCTAAAAATATGCTCTAAAATATTGGAAATTTTAAAACTATTTTAATGAAATTTTGAATTTTATTTATCACCACAATTTGTGTATTTAGTCGCTCGTGGCAGCCCAGAATTTGGCAACTGACGGTAGAAACTCAGTTAATTTTTATTTATTTAATCTATTTTAAGTATTTCATCAAAAATACAACTATGACTTTACATTGGAAATTATTCATAGCTAAACCAAAAACAGTCTTCCATTTTCAGTAATAAATTTTCAGAAATTTGCTAAGTGGAATCTCTTTTTACAGATTTTTGCTTTTTTCTAGTCACCACTTTTTACATTTTTAGTCGACTGGGGCATCCGTAAGCCTCGTATATAAATCGCGTTCTTTCACGGACTGAATTTGTCGGTACAACTAATACTAAACTATAAAAAGAATAAATATTTACTTCGTCTTCTTTTTGTAGGGTTATTGTAAAACCATGCGTTGCTACATCTCCGTTGAACTCTACAAATAACATTTCCACCGAGACACTCACACGAAGCACACAAATTGGGTATCCATTTTTCTCCGTGTCGAAATAGCTCCCCATCAACATTACAACTTTTTCTATCATGACCTATTTTGAATAAAAAAGAGAGAGGGAAGATTTGAGTTTAAAACAAATAGGAGAAAATCAACATATTTCATTTTAACAGTCGACATTGAGTCTCAAAAGCTAAAGCTATCTATTACAAGGGGCATTTCATCATTAAATTAACAACGTTGTTTACAAAATGTAACCATTGAGTCACAAATGCAAAAGGTGATCACTACATGGGATATTTCATCATTAAATTAACAATGATTGTAGTTTCTCTCTAACGAACTTTATTAGAATAAGCTTCTTAAATAATAGATCTGTGAGCCACTCAATGCAGAATACATAGATTTTATGAAACGTTACTACTGGAGTGCAACAGGGTTCCAGCCTTGGTCCAATCCTGTGGCTACTCATCACCGATATAAAATTAAAAGAAGACAGAAATATGAAGGAATTTTTTTTTTGTTTTGCTTTTGCTGATGAATTTCTTTCTTATGAATTCGGGATCAATATTAAATCAATAGATTTAATATTGATCCCACAAGTGACCACCGAATCAGGCCCACAAATTGATCCCATTTAAACTGTCCCATTGAATATTGATCCCACAGGCCCACAAATGACCACCGAACTATTATACTTTCAGAAATGTACAGAATCAGAAAACCTCAAATTTAGTGTTGGAAAAACACAAGCCATAATCTTTCCGAATTTAAACAAGATCACTTGGAAACCAGCCGTAAAATTGGGGGTACAGAGTATATCTATAATCCCAACCATAATTTACCTTAGGTACCATTTCAACTGTCAGCTCTCCTGGTTGCCCCATTTAGATGAGCTTTATAATAAATTCTCTATCTTCCAAACTAAACTGAACAGAATCTCTGGAATTGACTGGGGTATGAGCATCCACATTAAAAAATTCATTTTCCAAAATAATACACCAAAATTAATCACTTATAGATACGAAATCTAGTACAATAATTCAGTCAGAACTCCTAACAGATCATTTTCGTAATGTTTCTTATTTAAACACCTGACATTGTTACATCTGCATCCTATTTAAACATCTAGCATTATTAAAGNATATAAAAAAGTAAGAAATAAATATGTGTTTCAGGAAGTCCGAATAAAAAGAGAATGATAATACTCAAAAACTTTTAAAGCAGCTAAATTTATTCACACCTCATGTTCACTCATGCGTTTTTTAAATCGTATGTCGCAAGTAAAACATGCGCGAATTAATATTCGAAGATTTTCGCGAGAAAATTTGAAACCCGACTTGGCGAATGTAACATTGGCGAATTTCAAAATACGGTGCCAAAGAAGTGCCCGGGAGTCGACAATGTGTAAAGTCGCTCCCCGGGTGTTCGTCCACTGTGGCGTTCGATAACGCACTCCGGAAGATGGCGTTCACCGGAATAGCGTCTGACACGAATGCGGCCATCATGGTACCACAAATTGAAGCGAGATTGGTCAGAAAACACGACACGCTGCCAATCAGCAAGCCAGTCCCTATGCTGGTAGGCCCATTGCAGTCGCAGGCGGCGAAGGTTTAGCTTGAGGGGGATCCTGTATAAAGGAGTCCTTGCGCGCAGTCCACGCTGCAGCAGACGTCTACGAACTGATAAAGCACACAATGAAACACCTGTAGCTATTGACCACCGTGCTGCCAGTTGTCTAGAGGGAGCCGTACGGTCCGTTAGGGCAACGCCGAACAGGTGTCTATCATCGCGAGCTGACGTGACATTTCAGGGTCCAATCCCGGATTTCCGAGTTGTCCATCTACTGCTTTCAAACACGCATCACTGTGCTGCTGTTACGCTGCACACGAGCGGCCACTGCACGATAAGATAATCCAACTTCACGAAGGCCAATGATTCTCCCCCGTTTAAACTCCGTAAGTTGTTGAATTCTCGCTATCTTTCGTCGAATAGGCATAAGTAATGACTAAGCTAACATTTACGACTAGCAGATAACCACCGATAACCATACTCGCTTGGCTACAGCCGTTTATTTATTCGGATTCATCCGCCGTTCAGAGGGCGCTGCTCAGGATACGCATGCGCTACGGGTCTGAAATTCTAATCATTTGCATCTCATGCTCTACTTTGCATTTCCTGAAAATTTCAGCTCTCGCGGAAGTCCTTCATAGAGTTGCAATTTTCACAAACATGAGTTTAGAAAGGTGAAAAAACATACCTCTGAAATCATTTAAAAATTCTCAAATGAAAACTAAGCATTTTTTAGTAGTCTTGAAAAAACTTAGCTACCACTCATTTATTTTTCCCAGGTCGCGGAAACCCTGTTCAGGCTACATGATCTAATTTGATATATATCTTCATCAGTTTCTCCTTTCTCATTAGTTATAATACTTTACTGGTATGTAAAGAAATCGGAGTCAGTTCAGATCAATCAGTCCAGAGTTTAAAGAAGTCCAAAACTGTACTTTATATAAAATCTTAAATAACTTTTGAATTATGAATCCAAGCGAATTTGTTTTGGTTTTCTGCAATGCAGAGTAAAAGAAATACATGGAAAAAAAATACTTCATTTGTCCAGGTAAGAGTTTAGGAAGCGTAAATAGATTCAATGAAAAGTTGTACTTTTAATATATTTCATAGTTATTAAATAAATCACTTATAACTTCTAAACTATTAGTCGTATCTAACTGATTTTTTTTTCATTTCATTCAGCGTTAGAAAGTAAGTAGGAAACATTTATCTTACTTGGTTACACAGTGAATTTTGATCTAATCCCCTTTCTTCTCAGCAAATTCAAGATCAGAAGGTTGCGTGTTCAAATCACGTCCGGGTCAAAACTATATCTCTAAGATGAGGCCGGGATAGCCTCGTTGGTAGGGCACTGGGTCCATGTCCAACAGCTCGTTGGGTTTGACCCCCGCCGGTCGAAGACTCTCTGTGTAGTAAATGGGAACTGATGCACGTTAAATCTGTCGAGTCACAAAGTCCTCCGTGTTCCAATAACAAATCAATACCTCTGGTGGTCCAGGGTCCAGTAGTTTCCTTATCTTCTGGATTGGTTCAAAATTACAAGGCTACGGAGTTGATCATTAGTAGTCCTGAGCACAAAAATTGGGTCAGCTGTTCAACGACGAATATAATATTAAAAAAATAAGTAAATTCAAGATGGCGGTTAAGCCTCCTCTTATTCGAGGGGGCAAACTAGATATTAGTTCTGAGTAAAGGTGGAGTATCTAGGTATTGGAGACAGCGGTTAAAACTCAACTCGGGGGGAAGGGGCGAACTTCAGATATCGGGGATAAACTAGCTGCCTTCTAATTATTTACGTATTGTGCCTTTTTGTGACTTGTGACCTAATAATGATTTTTAATTTATATTTTTCCTCCTTACCTCTACATCTGGGACAGCAATCTCCAGGAAGCATGTATGTTTCAGTTTCGCATTCCATATAGGTACAGGAATCATGACTGACCTCCAATGTTCCATTATAACATTTTAATTCTTTGTTACAGGAATCTGAATAGATTATTATATCTCCATCCTCAAGTAAACGCCCTAAGTAGTTACAATCTTCACCCGTTTCATTAAAACCTATTTTTAGAGAAGATTTTAGTAATTACATATATATAATAGAGGCATTATAATGACAAATATTTATTAGAAATGAACATTTTGTTTTATTTAATAAGAATATTGTCCACAGACACAAAAGGAGACTTCTGTTCAACTTTCGCGAGAAATCATCGCTACTGGGAACCTTAGATTTCTGTTGCTATGGATGCAAAATTATTGCTAATATCATACGTCTATATCTTCGCGACAACAGTAACCACTATCACGCAAGTCTGGAGTCTGAAGGAGTTCTCGTGAAAGTCAAACAGTACTCTTAAGGGTATTTCATCTGTAAATAAAATACAACACTAGAATCAGAATTAGAGACTAAAATTGTGGAAGTAAACCTATGACACAGTATAAAAGCCCGTGATCTTTTAGATGAATAATTTAAGTTTCGTCATTCCGTATTAACCCGTTTTGTCCCGAATTTATTTATTGAAATGATACAAGAAGTCGTTTTATGGAAAAAGTGGTACAATATATTATCGAAATTAATTGGTTTTTCTACTGTTAGGGCATTCAAAAAGTCATTGATAGATCAAAAAGTACTTGCTCCTTATAATTCTAGATCTAATCAGAAATAACTAAATCATTGTGGTATCTGAGAATCTTTTAATTCACCCAGATAAATGAAAATGCTGAAAAAAGTTTCTCACCACAATGAATGTCTTTGAAAAAGGAACTGTCCTATATATATGACGCTGGGCGTTAACCGGTTAATAAGCTTTTCTTAGTCTACCATGGGCTTAGGATCTTAATTTTATAATTTCATTGAACATGAGGAGCTAAAAACTACATAAGGTGTTGTAGTTTTTTAATTAGGACAAAGGAGGCAAATGTGTGCAGTGCAATAAATAAAAAACGGACCACCATGAATAACGTTTGATCTAATGATCGGATTTTCACTTTCTAGTACTTTAACTAGAAGGTTCGAAAGGGTGACTTTAAATATGCTAATTAATTAGTGCAGATGATATTTTAAGTTATGAAATCAGGATAAGCATACCTTTTTCTTTTCCACGGATTAGGATTTCTGACCTCAAAAATATAGGGGGGTAGACACAATCTGGGAAATTTAGTCCCAATAGTTTGGTCGGGAAAGCGGTCCTAAGTTTTGATCCTTAATGTTAACTTTATGTTTTGCGTATTTCACCATATCTGGAAAACTGTGAGTGAATTGAAAACTTTTTGAGCACAATTATAAAATTTGTTTATCTGAAAATCATTTTATGCAAAATATAAAATCTTGAAGACATTTATAATTTTTTGTTAATTCATCTCATAATAGTCGAAAAACGTTTGAATAGTATGGCGCACAATGTTTTGCATCATTTTAAAAAATGTAATTTTGCATGGTTAATTATGAAATTTTAGCGAAATCGGCCGAATAGTTCATGCGAAATACAATTTTGAAATAGTCGTATTTTAAAATACTCTTCATAATATAATTGCTGCTTAATGAAGTACTTATTTTAAAATTAGCAAATCAGTAAAAAAAAGTTTTTATGGTTTAAAAGCATCTTTTTAATTTCCATTTTGGACAATCTCAAGAGCTGATCACAAATTATGAGAGTTTATCTCAATTTAGCTACTTACATTAAACTTTTCTAAGAACTGTATGAACTCTGATGAGATATTTACAAAGCAATTTATGCAGAAGCTGTAGATTCTCGCAAAATACTAGTGTAATAGCAATTAAGGTAAGCAAAAATTGTTAAACTTTACATACTATATCCATACCAGCCAACTTGTACGCATTTGGCGTAAAATTTTATTTCTGTCTTTTAAGTGGTAGTAAAATGTATGTTTCCTATATGTTCCTTGCATTTATAAACTTAATTTAAAATCTTTTTGATCACCACTATTTTTAAAAAATTAAGCATATATATATAAATATGGAATACATTTTAGTAGTCCGCATTAGCTTGATCAAGATATAGTGTATTTGTCAGCCTAAATTTGAAATTTAAATTCCATACCACTGAGGAAAATCACCCTCAAAAGTATTAAAGGTTGGCAGGTATGTATCAGGGCTCGAAAAACCGCCCCTCCTCGGCGATCAAAAATTCAACGCGGACAACAAATTTTTTGAACCCAGCGTCCGCGCGGACGGCCATTTTCTCGTTAATGTTCGTGATACATTTTCAATTTTTGTTATCTTACAAGAATCTTGCGCCTCACTTCTAAAATGACCCTCTAATCTCGAAGCACAGCAACATACTGCGCATGGTGGAATTGATGTTTTTTCTGTCTGGGAGTACTTCAGCGGTTGAAAGGGGCTTTTCAGCAATGAATTTACAAAAAAAAACACATTACTTACTGGTCTTAAACAAGAAGTGTTAAACGCATTTATGAACATCTACCTAAATGGAAAACCTCTTTCAAATTTCTGCGCAGAAACCTCTGCAAATCATTGGCTTGATTGTGGAACTGGCAAACGTCATATTTGATTCATTTAAAAAACGCAGTACCCTCGGATAAATTGTCATGATAATTGACAGATAACTTAACCTTTGTTATTTAAATTATTTCATCAAAGAAATACATTATTTCATAACAGAAATACTAGGTTTTACTATAAGTAACCTAGTATTTCTTTTATTACTGTATAATGTAATCCTAGTAACTACTAATTCATTGTGCAGGGGAAGGTGGGGGCANTACAGCTAAATGAATTCAGAAACTACACCGAAACAGCAGAATTTCTCTTTCTTAAGAGTCAGCAAAAAAAGTTGCATATTTCTGTATTGGAACTTGTTTCTTAAAATCTTAAGAACTTTTAGTTACCTAAAGAGGTTAAAGAACAAATAAATCAAAAATACTATACTCACTTGCATGCACTACTTCAGTGACGAAAATCACCATCAACAGAGCAACTAAAAATGCTCTCATTTTGTAGATAGTTAGAAAACACTACAACCTCTTCATAAGTAATATCCGTATATGTGATGTTTTCTTTCAACTAAAAAATGACTTTCTGCTATGTTTGAACAATGCTTCAGAACTTTATACACAAGGAGAAATATTAGATCTTATTTACTGACAACTGCGCGACTTTTGGACGGACCTTGAAATACGAGACTGATTAACTTGACTTCTAGTCTGGTCAACGATTCACAGCTCACGTACACTTAACTAATAAAAGTGCGAGCAAGCAATTTCTCAGTTCGCAAAGATAAAGTCGTTGACTGATCGGCTGAATCGATTTCAACTTTTTGTTGTTCAGAAATTATATTATGAAGTAAGTTGAGGCAATAATAAATGCATCTATCACTCATTTGAACATAAAATAGAAAGACTGTAATGAATTTTAATAGGATATTATGAGGAAATCGTTTAAAGCAAAGCAAAACATTCGATTTAATTCAATTTTACGGTTGAAAATATTCCAATATCAGGGTGCAAACGGTTTTTAAAAACTGGTTGCATAAATTAAGAAAATAAATTGCATTTTAATAAGTTTACGTACCATACTTAATATTTCCAATTAAAAATTTCGAGTTGCAAAATCTGAATATAGGTTATTTAACTTTAAAGGGAAAGCAATTGATAAGGTATTATTCCTTATAGAATATCATCGCAACTTTTTTGATTTTATAAAGACTGTGTGAACCTTGATCTAGAACTAGTTTTCTTGTTTTAATTCATATTCCAAATCATCAACTTTTCAGATTTTTGATACGATTCAGATTTTGATTTATGATCATTAATGAGTGATTTCAACATACAGGTAGTTAAAAACACGACGAAAAGCTATTTTTTTAATATTAGATGCTACTAATGTTTTATTAGTAGTTTTTTTTTATCAAATAATATAAATTATTTTTTGAATTATTCTGTTTTAAATTATTCTGGTTTGTACGAACCCTGAAACTTATAGGAACCCTGTTCCATCGATCTATTGGTCGATATTTTTTTAAAAAAATATTGATCCTGACAGTTTTGTTAAAACATGCTTGACGCTTTTAAAAATGGTGGAAGGGAAGTTAGTAATTTCCTTCAAATTTTAATATCAGCAATTTTGAAAACATTCTATAGCAGAGATGGCTCATTCCTCCGCTTTGTAAAAAAAATATTTTACAGTAGTAACAAAATTTAAGTTATTTTTAGTGCAGTATTTTTCAGTTTAAGCAATTTTATCACCACTACGTATGAGAAATTAAATGTATCATATCAAATGCAACTTTGGTTACTCTTAATAAATTAGGGTGTAATCATCTTTAAATGAGAAGATTTACTTAATGATTCACTATCAATTTATTAAAACTTAGGCACCGAGCGAAAAAGGTGCGTCCTGTAATATATAAGATTGTGTTATTAATATAAGAATGCTTTTAAAATTACTATGGTAAGAAAAAAAAGAAAGCTTCCTTAGCTATAAGTTTCTAATTTTTCAATCGATGTAATTTTTTCATGGGTTAAAAGGACACCACTTTTAAAAGCTTCATGCGTGATCTTTCAAAGTGTGGCAACAGTTTTGCTATGTAAAATTTCCAAAACATTTGCTGCGATCAGAAAGATTGTTTACTTTTTGTTGGTACAGACGTATTCACATTATAACCCTATAAATTGAGAATCATACATTGAAATGGAGCTAACTAATCCAAGAATCATACATTGAAATAGAGCTAACTAATCCAAGAATCATACATTAAAAAAATTGCCACGACAAAATATTCATCCACAGTCCGAACAAGTTGGATCCCTGGGCGATATTTTGAGTTATCACTAAAGATTTTCTGCTCGAAATATGATTGAAGTTATCACCTGGAGCATTATAAAATTTCGTATCGAACTTTGTGATACATTTATTTGTGTTATCTACATGAAAATCTTTTCTAAGAAGTATGATTCTGATTGCATGGAAGGCTCTGACCATGCATCGAAGAATTTGTCATTAAGTTATAGCTAAGATGAGTACTCCTTCAGACATTCGACTGGAGTTGAGGCGGTGACTATGGTAACGAGATATGATTATTTCAAGTAGGGGTCCCTGTTTAGGAGTGGTTTCGGCAAGGGACAGGGGCTCTCTTTCCTCGGTCTATTGTATTAGCGTGAAGAGAAATAACCTAGTACCTAGGTTAATTGTTCGGTCTATTGTACCTAGAGTGAAGAGAAATAAGCATTCACGCCTGAAACATTGTTCGATTCCTTTTTTCTTTTTTTAATCTTTTCCATTTTTCAAAAGCTTTTGTTTTAGAAAAAAATTTTCAAGAAATTTATTTTTGTAGTAGTTAATTTTTTATTTTTCCTCTTTTAACTATAAAGAATTACAATTTTTTTATACTGATTTCGTGTGCAAAATTAAAATGCTGAGTCTATAAATAATTGTCTAAAATTTTAAGAATTTATTGAAAGTTATTTTTTTTAAAAAAACTCTTAAGCTATTTATATAAAATGAAAAGTTTCGATAAATGAGGCAAGAACTATAAAATTTGACAAAATATTTTTTTAAAGGGTAAAGCGCTTGTAAAATTTATAATGGCAAACATAATAATTAGTAATCACTATTTTTACGTTTTGACTGCTCTTATCCAAAACTAAGAAAACATTATACAAACTTGCATAACAAAAAAAAATGGTTAAATAATTTAAGATCAGAAGATATATATTTTCAATGAACATAGAGAATAATTTTTAAAAAAAAATTATGTTTCCAATAATGTAAACAATAGTTATAGAAATATCTATACGCAATAACTCATTAAAAAGTAAATTTTTATCGATGTTTTATCACAGTTATCGATTAAATCTTCTCTTGGCTATTTAAAAAAAAAAACTGAAATTGCAATTTTTTTGCGTAATATTCATACTGTGATGATAAAATATAAATTTAATTAACTAGTTCATAATAATTAATTTAGAATAAAAGAGCTCATTAAATTTTCGAAAATTTTGGGGAATTTTTTTAAGGTCATTTTTTAACAAAAATTCCTAAGTAATTTTTATAAAATGAAAAGTTTCGACAAATGACTGCTCTAGGCACGGCAATCGCATTAATAATTACGTGCGAAACCTAAATTTTATACAGTTAATCAACATCCTAACGAACAAAAACGGACACAAAAATACTATAAATTATTAGTCGTAATTAAAAAATTACTATATTAATTTGGACAAAACAATGCTATACTTTAATGCTATACCTTTTGAAGAAAAACCCCTTTGATATTTTCCACCGCCTATTATTTCTATGAATAATGATTGATGAATAGGATATGTATGGAAATTGTATAAAATTGCTTAAAGCAACTCAATGTTTTAGTAATAAATAACTCATCTATAAATTTATCATACTTAGTAAATTGGTTATTAAGAAGGAAAGAAGAAAAAATTTGCTAATAAAAAATTGTTAGAATAATTTTTTTAATAAATAGTGAGAAAAACTATACAGGTTACATTAAAATACGAATAAGAAAACGTAATTTAAGCAACAAAAAAAACTTAGATAATTTCAGATGGTTTGATAGGTGTTGATAAAAATTGATAGTTTTAGATTTCATCTCAGTTGCGGTAACTTGCTTTCTGTTTTAAAAAAAAAAAGTAAAAAATAAATAATAAAAACAAAGATATTTAATATTTATAATTTATATTTAATATTTATATTTAATATATATATTTAATATTTATAAGATATAATGTAAACTGTTTCTATTTTCAGCAAAAGTTTTATCTCCTTTTAAAATCAGAGTTAATAAGATTAAGCGCTTCACTTTTACCAGAAAATTCAACTAATGAAAGAAATTAGTTGCTTTAAAAAATGTGCAAGTTTAGAAATAAAATCATCTAACAATCAACTAACATTCATAATAAATATCGTAAAATTAAAAAGTAACATTAAAAAAACCAGCACTACCCTTAATATCAGAATTTGTTTACTTTTTCTTCTTCTTTTTTCCCTTTGTATTTAAAAAATAGCAACCGATTGAGTAAAGAGAATTATTTTAAGTAAAGAAAGAAAGGTCCATGCGAATCTTAAAAAAGTTCTTCAATCAGATTAAATAAGTCTCCTACTGGTGGCTGAGTCAGACAATCTGGTATACTTCCCATACAAGCTATCATCAAAGCTACCCTCCCTAAAATGCCCTATTCTTGTTTCCATAGCACCAGACAGCTGCGACTTTGTGGCGGGAGGAGTCTTAGACAAACAGTAAATATAGTTCGTTCACCAGGAGTTGGCACTTGGCTCCGCCTTCATCACGTAGTATCGGATGATACTATTTCGCTATTTTGGAGAGAAGGATGAGAACAAGGCTNCTTCACTCAGATTAAATAAGTCTCCTACTGGTGGCTGAGTCAGCCAATCTGGTATACTTCCCATACAAGCTATCATCAAAGCTACCCTCCCTAAAATGCCCTATTCTTGTTTCCATAGCACCAGACGGCTGCGACTTTGTGGCGGTAGGAGTCTTAGACAAACAGTAAATACCTCACTAGAGAAATTTTTATGTTTTTGTTTTCTGCTGCAGGATTTTGTTGATCAGATCTTAAATATTTTCGGGGACCAGATTTCAAATCTGCAGTCGGCTTCACACAACAAGCTTCAGATTTTATGCAATTTAATAATATATTCTTCAACAATTTTTTTTAAAATTTATTTTATTTTCATTCGAGCGAATACTTACTTCTCTCGTACGTACGGTGTGGAAGGCGAAGGAGATAATACATTTTAGTTTGTGATGTAAAACGTTGAGATCATATTTTTTTTTTTAAATGTGTGTGTTATTTTCATTGTAGCATAATAGTTTATATACTTGTATCTAAACTCATACGTTTTTAATAAACTTTAACAATCACAGCTTTTAAATATTTAAATGGTCCGCTTTTTAATGGTTGTGCTTCGAGTCTCTAGTAGAGATTCTTTGAGCTTATTTTAAATTTTACCTTGTTTTGATATTTATAACTACATCCTTAATGCATGTTTTTATTTAATTACATATTTTTATTAAATGCTTGTCGAGAAAAAAAAGGATATTTTGAAGTGGAATTGAGGAAGTTAATTGCTTAAGAAAAATTGTATGATAAAAAGTCTATTAGCGACTGATAATATCATAATATAAATAACTTTAGTGATAGTTTTCTTTTTATCTCCATAGCCCAGTGGCTTTATTTTATGTTTTCATTTATTAATTGCTCATACAATTAAATGATTAACAGCATGTTATATCATACAATATACGATAATAGTCAATGCTGTATTTAATTGCTTACGTTTACTTATCATAGCAGTTTTAAATTTGCAATTTGTTTTAAATTTGTTTTCCTTCGTAATTTTTAATTATTAAATAATTGCAAATATTTGTTGCATATCATATTGAATTCTGACAAATTAAATGCTATATAATAATATAAATAAAATTTAAAATTTATTGAATTGAATGTATTGACTTAATGATAATCATTAATTATTGAATTTGAAAATTTCAACTGTACAGTTCAAATTTGTTTTTACCAAATCAAATTAAAAATTGTAGATTAATTTTGAATAATTTGTTTGATTTTTCCTGTTTACACTCCTGAGAAAGAAATCGTAAGTATCCTTCGCCATATTTCGATAAAAAAAATTTTTTTTGTATAATTATAACGTTAAATTGAATATAACAGCATATTTTGTTTATTAGATTTTTGAGTACACCTTTTAAATCTGCCTGCTAGAGGTTAATTCTCAAATCAAGATAATGTGCAAATTTAAGTTAAATAAGAATTCTATGGAAACATTACATTCTTAATTTTAAATCGTTAATAAAGTTTTTAAAAAAAATTAACATCCTACTGACCTTGTTTACTTTCTGTTGTTGATATTTAGGTTTAGATACTTTTCATGAGTTTCTGAACTACTTTAGTATTCAATAAAATTGTTTACTTATTTTAGATTTCTATTATTTCTAAATATGCCTAATCGCCACATTTTTTTTTAAAACTAAAATTAAAAAATTTAACTACCGCGAGAATATGCCATTTGGAATGGTAACACTTTTAGTAAACAAAATGGCGTCTTTAGCATACAAATATTCCATGTTTTTGTAATTGATTTGACAGGATGGAGCCACGCTAATAATCTATTAGTGACATTTCCTTATCAAACCTTTGTTAAATAAGTTTCTGACTTTTATTAGGTTCTCTTCTGTCATATGTATTTCTAAAGCAGTAAGAACAATAAATTCTACGTATAATATGACATACGATGTGTATTAATAATCGAGTTGATGGCCAAATTATATTTATTCCACTTGTCGTTTTTTATTCTAATTTTTAAGAAAACAACTCATAAGAAAATTTTTTTAAATATTACAACTCATAAAATGGCGTTTATGTTGTTAACAATGAATACAAATAATAAAAAATACAGGGTACTGCGCTAAGGATTTCAAATTATTTGCCAGTAAATTAGCCAAATAGCAAAAGTATTCGCCAAATGCAAATCGTAAAAATTTTTTATGTATATTTTTCTTACCAGTGGAAAAAGTCATTCCCCAATACTTTCGCCAAAACACAATTTTATTCGCCTAATTTACGATTTTATCACATTTGGCCATGTGGCGAATGCTTAGCGAGTGTCCTGAAAATATTAAACAATTTGCTCAAAATGCCTTCAACAATTTGCTAGCATAAAATGCCTGACTAGAGCGAGGTACATGGGTTAAACAAAAATATAGAAACACTTCTATACTAACTCTATGTAAACAATATAGAAATATTGACAGCAAATGTTTTGGAAATTTTTATATGACAAATCAGTTAACATTAAAGATTACGCATGTTACTTTCAGATATCGTGTCCTTATTACCGATGGAAGAATTTGCATCCACCCATATGTGCACAGGAAGTTTAATTCCTCTTTAATTTTTCTATGGCACTATAATTAAAAAATAGCATACTTAAAAATTCTAATATTAATACAGTATAATGTAATATAAAGTTACACTAATTTTTCTCAGCTGAACACTCACAGTTTACAACACAACAATTCATAGGCACCACGGTATGCGAGCAACCCAATTGGGTCGCAACCGTGGAGATGAGGAATTGGTAACTTAAATGTGATGAGCAACCCAGAAACGAATGGTATTACCAGGACGCCTGCATCATCACAATAACAGAGTCACAGACAAGGAAGTTGCCAGACAATCTATCGATTATACAATTTTTTCTTTGTCTCTGACTGATTCTTGTCAATCTCGTATAAGTATGTAAATAGTTGTATATATTTTCTCTATTATTTTCTATTTTATAACACCTGCGCAAATGTTAATATTATTCTGACTTCTGTAAATATCATTATATTTTTACCTAGTTCAATCTCAATTATGTTTAATTTCCTATTTATTTTATCTTAATTTCAACCGACTGGTTTAACTCTCATGACATTATTATTTTCTGCTTGGCACCCCCTAACCCCCTAATTGTACTCCCCCTTCGCACATTCCTCCATTATATGACTCAAAAATCCAACACATCAGTCAATGCCACTTCACGGCAGCGCCGTGAGATTTGAGCTATGCTCTAATGTTCTAATAATATAAAGTTACAATTTTCTTGTCTTTATCTCACAAATCATGATAATTACACTGAATAATTAATCAAATCAATATAAAAAGAGCCACTTCAAGGCCTTGAAAAATCATAAAACTATGACTACTTTGCATAAAGTTGTAAATGTTCTACAATATAGCTGAANGAGCACGTAGTGAGCATCATATGTCTAATCGGGTGAATTCTCACCGAATTATCAAAAAAAACTCACAAAATTATCTTCATCGAAGCCGATGCTTTACATCCGGCGTTCAGTACTATTTCATATTGTTTTACAACACATGGTTTTAGCCCTCTGGTGGGAAAGACTTTAAAACAAAACTTACAACAGTTACTTTTCTCAACAACTGAAATTTAGAATAGTGTGATTAAGAAAAATATGTGAACTGTTTGCAATTTCAAATTAATATTGAAATGCGCAGGTTTAGAATTTTCTACAGTGAAAAGTTTTCGGAACTTCAGTGTTCAAAAAAGTATACAAAAGCTAGACGTTAAGAACGTATCCAATGAGTGAGCAAAGTGAGCATCGGATTGCTAAGCAATCCGAAATGAACTGCGAAAGCAGTTCCGGTGGTTGGCGAGCGCCAGAGAGCAGAGGGCGAAGGCTCCTAGTAAAGTTATAATTTTCTTGTCTTTATTTCACAAATCATGATAATTACACTGAATAATTAATCAAATCAATTCAAAAAGGCCACTTCAAGGCCTTGAAAAATCATAAAACTATGACTACTTTGCAGAAAGTTGTACAAGTTCTACAATATAGCTGAAATGGGAGCTAATCAAGCTTTTATCCCCGCTATTACATTATTTATATTTAGAATAGGCATTTTAAGGTTGTCTGATTTCCACTCTCTCCACATTTTCCCCCTTTCCGTTTCCATTGTTTTCACAAATCTACAATTTTTTTCTAACAGAAGTACGTTTCAATCAGAAGTTGGCATACACGTACGTGGGGAAAAAGCAAAATTTGTTGTTGTTGTTTCTAATGCAACTTGCCACACGGGCAAGCCTGCTTGGTGAAACCGAGCAAATTTAAGGCAGAGTGTGCGTTTCTTGTTTTTCAGTGGCGCCATCTATGGACAAGAATTCGACTCCTGCCACACCATACGTCGCACCCGTTTATAGGGCGGACCCATTCATACATTCATTCATTCATCCACAGATCGTAATTTTCAAAATTTGTTGAAACCATGGTAACGGAGGGGTGGAAGGGGGAATTAGAGTGAAGTGCTCGCACTAGCGCTATTGAAAATGGTAGAAGTGAGCAAGTACTTTTCGAAGACGCACCAGCCAGTAGATTTATTTAATAATCGAGAAGACAAATTGTATGCATTACGATTTATTTCAAATCCTGAAATTAAATTTTAAAGTAAAGCTATTATCATAATCAGGCTATTACATCAAATACAGAGTGCAAACTACATTCTCCTCTTATCAAATTTTGTATATTGTAGAGATGTTTTTCAGTAACAAGCAGTACATAAATCTTTGAGCTTAGGTTTGAAAGTTGAGAATTTCCAATTATATTTTAACGTATAATACATTCAAACAGAAGGAATCTTCCTGTCAAGTTTCTAAAAATGCTCCTGTATAACACAATATTACTGCTCAATAGTTTAAATTGCATAAATTCCAGGATGGGTTTTTTTTTTCAGTTTTTTTTTTTTAGATTCATTGAGCAGTTTTCATCTTGAGAAAAAACAGAATTTCGATCAGGAAATCACGTCCACATCAATGAATATTCTTGTTTTTAACCAGACGAATTTCTGTTTGCATACAATAGTTCGCCTGAAAAAGGTATATGAAAATTAATCAAGAATGAAGTTTTAAAATCTTATTATAAATTTAACTTAATACTTGCATCTTTATTCATAGTTTCCTAATTTAAAGCTAATCAGGGCCCTCGCTAGGCATTCGCCACCTCCCCAAATGTGATAAAATCGTAAATTTGGCGAATAAAATTGTACGTTGGAGAATGATTGGAAACGAAAATATATTTAAAAAATTTTTAAGATTTACATTTGGCGAAGACTTTCAAAAATTGGGTGATACCTTTGATATTTAGCTAATTTTTTAGCTAATAATTTGAAATCCTTAGCTTGGGCCCCGAGTATTTAGGTGCAACGTTTATTTATTATTCTTTCCTAGTATTTTTTTCATTTTGTAATATTGTTTATTAATCCAAATTAAAGGCTTAAAACTAAAAACGCTATTCTTCTCTTTTAATGTATCCCAACAAAATTACATTTGTCATGCACTATTTCAATGATAAATATATTTAAAAAGTTAAATTTGAGGTGAATCCCGATGAAATTAAGTCACCTTGATGGTGTGCAGTAACTACACACGAAAAAAAATTTAAAATCAAACAATGTGAACAAACTATGTAAAAAAAACTAACAAATGCTAACGAGAAGAAACTCATTATTTGCTCCTCTAGGGCAGGGGGAAAATCAAATATATAAGGCAACTATTATGACTATTAAGGCAACTATCCATAATAACCTATAATATTTCCATGCTTAGATATCGCTACAATGCTGCATTGCATTGAAAAAAACGGAACTATTTATAATAGCCAATAATATTCCCATGCTATACAATGCTACAATACAATAATATATGCAATGCTGCATATTATTAATCATTCGCTGGAGGATAGCATCAAAATTGCCCCAGGTTTAATAGGTAACATCTTGAAATCAGGACTATCTATAAACCGGAAAATAAAAAACTTACAGTAAAATCATGCAGTATATTTTAAGAATATCTTGGTACCCAAGGTTCTTTATTTATTTCGGAAATTGGTTATATATCAAATGATTTTACAATCATATATTTTTTCTGTTTTGCAAATAAGCCGTGATAAAAGCTTATGCAGGACTGTTTCCATTTTTGGGCAAAGAACAGCGAATAAGTTTTCGTAATCAAAGACATTTCTACCATCCATAAATGTGCTAGAAACGTGATGATTTCATTGCCACTTACTTTCGGGGACAACACAGCCCAGTTTGGAATGAATTTTAATCAAACATTAAAAATATATGTATATTATATATATATTTCTGAAATTTTTTTATTACGCAGTGACTGGGGTGAACATTTTTTTAAAAATAAGCACAACTAAGGCAGTAAAAATAGTAAACTCAATTTGTTTTATAAACTCTTATTTAACTATGTTTATCCGTCCCATCTTATAGCTTGGCGTCGTTTATCAAAATTTGAAGAGGTGCTGAATTATTATTTTTAGGTATTTCTGGTTGAACATTTGACTTTTCTATACCAGGTAATACAATTTTTTAAGCCCCATACATACTTACCAAATTGAATGCTCATCTTGAGTCAGAATAGGTTAGATCTATCATATACAGTTTCTGGAGATAGAGACTAATTCTTCAGAAAAATCGCTCTTCCAAAATGTAGGATGAAAGTAAGGATTTTTACGGAATTAATATCTTATATTGGCATCGAATTTCGTACTTTTATTATAAAATTTAGTTGTAGAGTTATTATCATCTTTTTTGAAGTTATAATCCATTATCATACCTGCCAACCTTCACGCTCTTCAAAGAAGTTTTTTTTCTAGTGGTAATGAAACGCCTTTAAAAGTGTCGTTATAAAAAAAATTATTTTGTTGACATTTTACGAACACTTAAAAAGCAATGAAATAATTAGCCCGTCCTCTTTATGCATGTTTAAATATTAAGATTATGAAAATAATTTCTAAAACAAATATATTTTATTAAGAATCAAATATGAATGCAAAGATCTTGTTATTTATTAAATAGAGAAATAAAATCTTAAGGAAAATCCGGAAGAGTTGGCAGGTATGTGTAATCAAAACGTAAGATTTTAATTAGGCAACCCTATCTGGCCTATCAATTAAACCGGTGAGACAGTAGATAAGTTATAATTCAAAGCGAAACACATTTCTTGAAGTAAATAATTCATAAAGATTGTTATGGCCCTTCCACGGGAAAGCTAAAATGACACAGAACATCAAACTAATAACTTGAGCCGTGATTGCTATGGGGATAGAGCAGTCGGCTTCCAATGAGGCGAATGAGGTAGACACGACTACCTCATTTGGCTGGCATCAGCACCAGTGCTGACGTAAAAATATCCTCAGTGGTAGATGGATACTGGGTAATAATCCCCTTGCTTTCATACTAACTATGGGAGGTTACCGAGGTTTTCCTTTTCATATGACGCGAATGGGAGGGGTAGTTCCATCAAAAAATCCTCCACAAAGGCAAATTTCTCCCAATACTTGATTCAGGAGTTTCCATGTCTTCAGAATTAGTTCAAAACTTCAAGGCTACGTAGTTGAACATTAGTAGTCGCANAACTAAATAAGATGTATCCAGTTACAATACCGAAGTTTAAATAAATTATCACTGCCTTAAGATATTAATTTTAATGAAAATCTTTGCATTAAGTTATTAATTTGGGTGTTGGCATTCATATGTTTTCAAAATTAGACGAAATCTCTCGACAAGCACCAGGCAGGAGATAAGGATGTAGTTATAATTAGAGATGTTAATGGTAGCAAAAAGAAAGTACAAGCACGGCATCTTCTTCATTCAGTTCGAGAAATGCACCAAATGTTTCAAGAAGAAAATCCAGAATACAAAATTGGAAAAACTAAATTCTTTGAGCTCTGTCCAAAGCATGTCTTCCTTAGTAGCAAACTTCCAAGAAATGTTTATCTTTGTAAGTATCATGAAAAGTTCGGATTGACTAAGGAAGCCTTCAGCAAAATTCGTAATGTTCCATCTTTTGAAATGTATTTCATGTTTAGAAAAAACAGATGAGTGGAGTGTCTTATCTATTCTTAAAAGCTCCACAGATTAAAAACATTAAGATAATCTACCATTTAAAAGTACAAGAAGGCATACCAGAAGGGTTTTTTTAGTGAAAGATTTTGAAAAAGAAAATGATGAAATGATCCAAGATAAAAGCTAGGGGTTGATATATGGTTAGATAAGAGGACATGTTATATCCCGGTGTGGTAATGTCTGTTGAAGAGCAAGAATTTAAAGTCAATGTAATGGCTGCTGTAGGAATCTATTGTAAATGGCCAGAAAAAAAGAGATGAAATATTCTACCAGAAGGAAAACATGGTGAAAAGAATTGAGTCCCCTCTACTAGTTAATAACAGAAAACTTTATATGTTTGCAGTTATGTGTGAATCAAAAGTTTCTGAATTTACTTCATGTGCACTTTTCTCCCTTGCATTATACTGTTTAAATATCTTAATTTGCATTTGTACATTATTGAAATAAAAGTTTGATACAAAGTGAATTTCGTAGCGTAAGTTACCCATATAGAAAATTATATTTAATTTAACCTTTGAAATAAAATTTTAAATCTAGGCATAAGAAACATTTAAACATGTCAGAAAAATGATACATATAATCTTAATCATGTAACATTTGTATAAGAACAGAATTTTGCCTTCACGCATATTGCAAATTTTTGCTATTTCTTACTCGGTAACGTAAGTTAAAACACTAATTTTAGGTTTTTACACTGTTTAAATTGAAAAATATTAATTATTTTAATTAGATTCCTTTTGGTTTTGATTGTAATTTTAAGAAATCACTTTATTTTAATGTGTGTATTAGTATTATTCGTTTGCTTTTTAGTTCTCAGGGCAATAAAGTTTATGTGAATGTAACGTAAGTTACCGTGGAATAGCCCATATACAGTTTCTGGAGATAAAGACTAATTCTTCAGAAAAATCGCTCTCCCAAAATGTAGGATGGAAGATTTTTACGGAATTAATATATTATATTGGCAGCGAATTACGTATTTTTATTATAAAATTTAGTTGTAGAGTGATTATCATCTTTTTTAAAGTTAGTATCCATTATCATACCGGCCAACCTTCACGCTCTTCAAAGAAATTTTGATCTATTAGTAATGATATAAAGCCTATAAAGTGACATAATAAAAACATGTTTTATTGACATCTTACGAACATTTTAAAAGCAATAAAATAATTAGCTGTTCCTCTTTATGCATGTTCAAGGTGTTTAAATATTAAGATAATGAAAATAATTTTAAAATGAACATATTTCATTACGAACGAAATATGAATGTTAAAATCTTATTATCAATAAAATAGAGAAATAAAATCTTACAGAAAATCCGGAAGAGTTGGCAGGTCTGTGTAATCAAAACGTAAGATTTTAACTATAAGGCAACTCTATCTGGCCTATCAATTAAACCGGTCAGACAGTAGATAAGTTATAATTCAAAGCGAAACACGTTTCTTGAAGTAAATAAATCATAAACATTGTTAAGGCCCTTCCACGGGAAAACTAAAATGACATAGAACATCAAACTGATAGCTTGATCCGTGATTGCTATGGAGATAGAGCAGTCGCCTACCAATGAGGCGAATGCCAGCAGTGGTTGGTCGACACGAATACCGCATTCGGCTGGCATCGTCGACATTGCTGACGTAAAAATATTCTCAGAGGTAGACGGATCCTGGGTAAGAGTCCCCTTGCTATCAGACTAACTATGGAGGGTTACCGTGGTTTTCCTTTCCATATAACGCAAATGGGAGGGGTAGTTCCATCAAAAAATCATCAACTTAGGCAAATTTCTCCCAATACTTAATCCAGGAGTTCCCTTGTCTTCTGAATTAGTTCAAAATTCCAAGGCTGCGTAGTTGAACGTTAGTAGTCGTAAACCCAAATAAATTGGGTCGACTGTTCAACGACGGTTATAAAATAAACTAAAAACTAATGGCTTATGTGTTGCTTATTAACCATGGGTTTGTTTCCAATCGAAATCATTTCTTCGAGGAGCCAACAATTTTTATTTTAGGAATTCTTTTTCTTATTACAAACAGTATAGGCGTTACCTGATTTTCTTCACCTCTGGATAAAATCACCCTGAGAAACCCTGAAAGAATTAAAAATTTTAATAAGGTTAATAGTATGATTTACAATAATAGGAACTATTCTACAACTTGTTCCTAACTTACTGGTAGACCAGGTGCTCCGTCATAACCTCGTTCACCCTATAAGCAATAAAATAAAACACAACAGATGAAATCTCAATTTCCAACTGCACTTCATGATATATATATATATATATATATATATATATGTTATGANATATATAGTAAAACTCACTTATGACGAGTCCTGGTTTAGCAAGAACTCGGATTAAACGAACAAATCAAAAATGCTTGGTTAGTACAATGTTAAGTCTACTTGAGCAGACATCACTTTTAATGGGCAAATCCTGCCTTTAGCGATCAATATTTCTGTGATTTATAAAATTTCTACTTATTTCCATCTCTTCAGATTAGCTAATCCCTACTTGATAAACTTTGTTTATATTCCGAAGGCAATTCAATTGAAAGTCAGTCAGTGATAAATCCAGCTAACACGTGAAACTTTTAAATATATATATATATATATATAAAATGGGATAGCTACATAAAAAGTGCCAAACTCAATGTCTCAAAAGGCTGCTTCAGATATGCTAATTAATGAATTTTCGAATTAAATAATTAAAGAAACGAAATCAGACTCATAAACGTACTGTCTATTCGAAATCAGATGAATTTTTCACACAGTTATAGCTCATTTATCCAAAGATAATTCAATTCAAACAATAGTTTGTTGTGCTTGTTCATTATTTTATTTAATAGTCGAAAAGTTTAAAGCATTTTTATATAATTTAATGCTCAAGCAAACTTAGGTGATCCAGAACTTTTTGTTTTGTTTAAAAAGTGTTAAGATAAGGCGAAAGATTAACAATTAACAACAAGGCACTCAAATCAGGCCTCCTTTAAAAAATTAAGAACGATTAGCCTGTTCACTCTAACCTATTGAATAATAGTTTTACTTCAAAGTTAACAAACTATTCAACTTTCATTTTAATTTAAAAAGGAAATATATCATAACACTCTTACCATTATTTTATTAATTTTAATAAAATAATTTTATCAAAAACTCTGAAATAAACTTGAAGATGTTGCCAAGTGTCAAAATTAACAATCTTTTATAGTTTTTGAATTTTGAAGGTCACTCTCCGATTATTTACAATAAAAAAATATTATTCAACAAATATTTTCACATAAGAAAACCTTTTTAAAATTTCATCATATTTTACATAATTAATTTTATTAGATAATTAAAAAAGCCATAAATGTTATATTGAATTTCTTACTTTTTGTCCTGCAAATCCAGGTAAGCCACTGGCACCCTAATAAAAAGAGATCAAATTAAATAATTTTTAAAAGTAACTGCTTTGAATAACTGCTTTGATTTTTTATCTATTGGGGACTAACTTGTTCTCTTTGTTTCACTAACGGGCCGTGACTGTCTGACGCACATTCATGATATATAGCAGTGGTTACCAACTGGCGGCCCGCGAAGCCTCTTTTTACGACCCGCGAACTAAAATATATTAGTTGTCATTTTTTTACTGACAATTTTCGCAAAAATCTACATTGGTTTAAAATACTTTTCTCGTTTAAATAAAAATCTAATTTCTTCGTTTCCATGAAATTTAACTTTCCAAAGGAGCAAAAAAATTTATTTCTCAGGCTGTGCATCCAAGAAAATATATACTCAAATACAAAAATAATCCTGTATGTTGCTCTTTTTTTTCTCCCTTTTTTTGTATTTTGTGAATATAATTTAGCACATGCGTATCAGAAATTTTCTCGAAGAAATTCTTCGATTTAATTTTTTGAAACCACTGATTTTGGACGAAATTATTTACATCTGTACATTTTGAATTTAAAATGTAAATATCTATTCTCTGGTAGTTGCAGCAGACAAACCTCAATTCTCTCATTGAACATTTTGTGTGCTAATATGTAAGTTTTGATACCAACCTTTTTAAAGTTTTATATCTTAACTATTAGATATCTGTTGCACATTAATCGTTTAATACATAGTTGCACATTAAAGTTATTGAAGCAGAGATGCCAACTGCTCCGGACACGCCAAAATAGTTTAAAAAACGGTAAATAACGACAAAGTAAATTTTGCAAATACTTGACCATTTTTGCATGCTTTTTAAAAGGCATAGCATGACTTAAGTACTATAAAGTGGTGAATTATATAAGCCTACGAATTATTTATAAATAGTGTTGGATAAAAATCCACTAAATTGAATTTATTAAACCAAGAATCACAATTGATAAACTACCACTTTAAAATATATATTTGCTGTCCGGAGCAAGTTGGCATCTCTTTTGAAGCCAGAATTTTTTAATATGCAATTAAATATTTTTAAAAATCCACTTCATATTTTAGTTTGTGATTCAAAACTTTTGTTTTGTTCAACTTGATAAAAATCTGACAGAAATATTTAATGTTTTTGCAAACATAAAAGAGTCCTATATAAAGTTTTGATAAAGGTGTTTTGAATTGTGGCCCCCAGCCTCATGTAAGTTGGAAACCCCTGATGTATAGCATTATACTTGAGAAGTCCCAATTAAATTTTCAAATTATCTAAACAAAAACTCGGCATAAAATTGACTGGTACGGGAATTTTGCAGTTAGTTTTATTATTTTTAGAGACTGAATACTATTTTCGTTATTTTAAGCAAATGAAAGAAAAAAACACACAATTGAAGAAGAGGAAAAAACAATTTACACGTTGAGCGCCCTGACAGTCATCAATGTCAGTCTTAACTCGCTCCGCGTCAGTCGCCAGTGACGACGCGAGAGTGATGTCTGGAGGAGTTTCTCTGAAAGCCGCACTACATATAGTGCGGCTTTGAGGAGAACTCCTCCAGACTGAAAGTCTGGGTTTTGTCTGCTGCTATGGTAACAAGCGAGAGCACATTTCTAATGGGGGTGAAATTGAGAAAAGAAGGCGTCGATTGATTTACTCACGACGACCTACGCTAAGATTTAGACAAAACTATTCACTCCACACCCCTATTGGAAGTGACGCTTCCTCGTAACCACGGTACCCGCCACGACGTGAGACGGATGTCTGGAGGAGTTCTCCTGAAAGCCGCACTGTATACTCGTGTTGTTAAACTTGTTTACTATTTTATGAGCCTTAAGAGAAATGTTAAATTATAGTTTAATCCCATACTTCTTAACTAGTTACTGTCATAGAAACTACTGGTATTATGATAATAGGTGCAGTGGTAGTATTTCGTAATATACTGATATAGTTACCTAATATAGTTACTGTGGAAAAAGGTTTTAAAGACCTTAGAAACAGATAAGTACCAAACATTCCACGAATATCGTTAACATAAACAAAAACGAATATGTCTGTTTATTAAATGAACTAATAGACCAATGAATTTCGATTTTCTTACTTGAGCTCCCGGAATACCCTGCAGTCCTGGGGATCCAGTGTCACCCTATAAAGATAAATTGTTAATTTGAACTTGTGGTTTTGAATTTCTGAACTTACTGACAAGAAAGAATGAAGAATTATTCACCTTTGGGCCTTGAAGTCCAGGTGGTCCAGGATAACCTCGGTTTCCTTTTATGCCTGGAAAACCGGGAGGTCCATCCATCCCCTTCAAAACGAATTAAACTTATGTTCATCATGAAACTAAATTGAAGCTACGCAGATGAAAAAAACTTAACCACATGACTTATCGCTGGTTCAAAGTTAAAACGACACTTCTGCCCTTACTTCTCATGTTATTTGCATGCGAAGTGAGTGCAGAAGTGTCGTTTTAACTTTGAACCAGCTATATATCCATATCCATGTCTGAAACAATCTTTAGCTAAAAGAAAAGCTGAAGCAATAGAGTTAACAGCACTGTAGGACGAGCTAAATTTTTGTTTTATCAATCAAACAATTACTATTATATTGTGGTTGTTGAAGTCATTATGGTGTTTACGCATGTAACGTTGTTTGTGGGGAAATGTATTTCCTAATGATTTTTATTTCTAATTTTGTATGATCTTTATTGAGAGCTTTAATCAAATTTAAACATATAACCAACATGCAGTCTTAATACAAAAATACACTTTTTCCTGCTGAAACACTCGAATATGTCATCTACCTAGCGGAATATGTTTCCATGTTTTAAGCTGCCATCCATCTAATTCCTTCTCTGCTCAAATGTATGGCAATTAACTAAGATGTTTCTTTCTCTATTATACTTCCCGCATTTAGATTATTAAAAATACATTTTAAAATTTAAATGCCTCTTACTTTATGCATTATGTTTAATGTAGTTTTGAGTTCCATATAATTTCTAAACTTAATTTTTTATCCGTTTAAAAGCCACGACAGAATTGCCATTTCTAACTCTTATAACTACCCTTACAAAAAAGTAAGGTGTTTTTGAGGTTTTTTTGAGATTGACAGATGTAAAAAAAATATACATGAGGTAGAAAATGTTTTGCCACAAAAATAACCTCATTAATAAATCTCAATTTCAACCTCATAAAATCATCCTCATATATACCTCAGCAATACTTTTAGTTAAGATTGAGTGAAACTATTCACACATCAAATATACTTATTTGCTTGAAGTGTAGAAAAAATATCCTCTACACCTCAAATATAACCTCTCTAAGCTGGTTGTTCTGAAGTAGATTTGCATCAACCTAACAACAACTTCAAGTGTGACTGAAACAACTTCATACGCGTCAGAGGTTGATCTTTTAAGGTTGTTTTTGAAGTCAACTTCAAATAAACCTCAAATCAATCTTAACACCTCAAAAACACATTAAATTTTTTGTAATGGTATCTACACACTTGGAGGAGGAGTACCTTTATTTACGTCACACTAAAGCTTTACGGTGGGTTATTGGCGATGGTCTAGAATTCGTCCCTGAGGAGGATCCGAAGACATTCAGTTATAATTTGGACCCTCCAGAAAGGAAATATCTCCCTCACGTGGGCAGTTAACGTTCAAGCATTTTACAATAGAACACCTTTGCCCATAGAGGTAAAAAAAAAAATTCTTCCATAATCGAAGATATTGTTTCATTTTAAAAACACTTGTATATCCCACTTCATTTTAGCAGAATAGTCTAAATAAATAGTAAAAATGAAACTTACTCGCCATCCTTAAATAATTGATTGCTAATGATGAGTACAAATTTCGCGCTTTGCTAAGGAAATATTGTTTCCTACTTTTGATTGGGTGTGACCCTTTTTTCAATTTTCAGTATCTCATTCATTAGAAAAAAGACACAGAAGACTAAGAGAGGAGAATGGCAGTTTTGAAAGCAATTTTACACCAATTATAATAAAATTAGTTAATTTTAAAGTATATAAAAATCACTTACTGGAATTCCAGGAAGGCCAGGGGCACCATCTCTCCCCTCTTTGCCGGAAGGACCCTATATAATTAAATAAAAAAAATTCTATATCACGTCACAACTGTAATGCATAACGCGCACGAAAAAACATTTATATTTCAAACTTACACCGAGAATACGATTTTAAGCCACTTATAAGTATTCAGTTTTGATGAATCATATTGCAGACTTAGACGTATCCAATGTCATTTCGAAAGCGAGACGAGAAAGTATTCAGTATATGTGGTCCGGACACTGACAACGATTGGTTTACTCACGACAACCTACGTGAGATTTTGACAAAACTATTCACTCCACACCCCTATTCCAAGTGACCTTTCCTCGTAACCACGGTGCCCGCCACGACGTGAGACGGATGTCTGGAGGAGTTCTCCTGAAAACCGCACTGTATACTCGCGTTGTTAAACTTGTTTACTATTTTATGAGCCTTAAAAGAAATGTTAAATTACAGATTAATCCAATACTTCTTAACTAGTTGCTGTCATAGAAACTACTGGTATTATGATAATAGGTGCAGTGGTAGTATTTCGTAACATACTGATATAGTTATCTAATATAATTACTGTGGGAAAAGATTTTAATGACCTTAGAAACAGATAAGTACCAAACATTCCACGAATATCGTTAGCATAAAGAAAAACGAATTTCGATTTTCTTACTTTAGCTCCCGGAATACCCGGCAGTCCTGGGGATCCAGTGTCACCCTATAAAGATAAATTGTTAATTCGAACTTGTGGTTTTGAATTTCTGAACTTATTGACAAGAAAGAATGAAGAATTATTCACCTTTGGGCCTTGAGGTCCAGGTGATCCAGGATAACCTCGGTTTCCTTTCATGCCTGGAATACCGGGAGGTCCATCTATCCCCTTCAAAGCGAATTAAATTTATGTTCATCATGAAACTAAATTGAAGCTACGCAGATGGAAAAAAAAACTTAACTACAAGACTTATCGCTGGTTCAAAGTTAAAACGACACTTCTGTCCTTACTTCTCTTGTTATTTGCATGCGAAGTGAGTGCAGAAGTGTCGTTTTAACTTTGAGCCAGCGATATATCCATATTCATGTCCGAAACAATCTTTAGCTGAAAGAGAAGCTGAAGCAATAGAGTTAACAACACTGTAGGATGAGCTAAATTTTTGTCTTATTAATAAAACAATTACTATTATATTGTGGTTGTTGAAGTCATTATGTTGTTTACGCATGTAACGTTGTTTGTGGGGAATTGTAATTCCTAATGATTTTTATTTCTAATTTTGTATGATCTTTATTAAGAGCTTTAATCAAATTTAAACATATAACCAACATACAGTCTTAATACAAAAATACACTTTTTGCTGCTGAAACGTTCGAATATGTCATTTAGCTAGAGGAACATGTTTCCATGTTTAAAGCTGCCATCCATCTAATTCCTTCTCTGCTCAAATGTATGGTAATTAACTAAGATATTTCTTTCTCTGTTATACGTCCCGCATTTAGATTATTAAAAATACATTTTAAAATTTAAATGCCGCTTACTTTATGCATTATGTTTAATGCAGTTTTGAGTTCCATATAATTTATAAATTTAACTTTTTTTATCCGTTTAAAATCCACGACAGAATTGCCGTTTCTAACTCTTATACGAGGGTTGCTATTTATATTTCTGGCCTTGGCAACAGTAAGTGTTGCTAGGCGACCCCAGACGATTTTAATCGAAAGTTTGATATTTTTAAACATAAATTCAGCAGACGATTTACCATTATNATGCCTGGAAAACCGGGAGGTCCATCCATCCCCTTCAAAACGAATTAAACTTATGTTCATCATGAAACTAAATTGAAGCTACGCAGATGAAAAAAACTTAACTACAAGACTTATCGCTGGTTCAAAGTTAAAACGACACTTCTGCCCTTACTTCTCTTGTTATTTGCATGCGAAGTGAGTGCAGAAGTGTCGTTTTAACTTTGAGCCAGCGATATATCCATATTTATGTCCGAAACAATCTTTAGCTAAAAGAGAAGCTGAAGCAATAGAGTTAACAACACTGTAGGAAGAGCTAAATTTTTATCTTATCAATCAAACAATTACTATTATATTGTGGTTGTTGAAGTCATTATGGTGTTTACGCATGTAACGTTGTTTGTGGGGAATTGTAATTCCTAATGATTTTTATTTCTAATTTTGTATGATCTTTATTAAGAGCTTTAATCAAATTTAAACATATAACCAACATACAGTCTTAATACAAAAATACACATTTTCCTGCTGAAACGCTCGAATATGTCATCTAGCTAGAGGAACATGTTTCCATGTTTAAAGCTGCCATCCATCTAATTTCTTCTCTGCTCAAATGTATGGTAATTAACTAAGATGTTTCTTTCTCTATTATACTTCCCGCATTTAGATTATTAAAAATACATTTTAAAATTTACATGCCGCTTACTTTAAGCATTATGTTTAATGCAGTCTTGAGTTCCATATAATTTATAAACTTAATTTATTTTGTCCGCTTAAAAGCCTCGACAGAATTGCCGTTTCTAACTCTTATAACTACCCTTACAAAAAAGTAAGGTTTTTTTGAGATTGACAAATGTAAAAAAAATATGCATGTGGTAGAAAATGTTTTGCCACAAAAATAACCTCATTAATAAATCTCAATTTCAACCTCATAAATTCATCCTCATATATACCTCAGCAATACTTTTAGTTCAGATTGAGTGAAATTATTCACACATCAAATATACTTATTTGCTTGAAGTGTAGAAAAAATATTCTGTACACCTCAAATATAACCTGTCTAAGCTGGTTGCTCTAAAGTAGATTTGCAGCAACCTCAAAACAACTTCAAGTAGGAATAAAAAACACTTCATACGCTTCGGAGGTTGATCTTTTAACACGTTGAGCGCCTCGTCAGCCATCGGTGGCTGACACTGGACTTTCCTTTTAGGCCGCGTCAGCCACTGGTGGCTGACACGGAAATTACATTTAGTCCGCGTCAACCACCGGTGGCTGACACTGAAATTACATTTAGGTCTTGCACTTCTTGCTGACACTGACCTTTCACAGTGTGAATAAAACAACTTCATACGCTTCAGAGGTAAGGTTGTTTTTAAAGTCAACTTCAAATAAACCTCAAATCAATCTTAACACCTCAAAAACACCTTAAATTTTTTGTAATGGTATCGACACACTTGGAGGAGTAGTACCTTTATTTACGTCACAGTAAAACTTTACGATGGGTTATGGCGATGGTCTAGAATTCGTCCCTGAGGAGGATCCGAAGACATTCAGTTATAATTTGGACCCTCCACAGAGGAAATATCTCCCTCACATGGGCAGTTAACGTTCAAGCATTTTACAATAGAACACCTTTGACCATGTAGGTAAAAAATGTTTCAATTTTCAGTATCTAGAAGCCCAATTCATTAAAAAAAAGACACAGAAGACTAAGAGAGGAGAATGACAGTTTTGAAAGCAATTTTACACCAATTATAATACAATTAGTTAATTTCAAAGTATATAGAAATCACTTACTGGAATTCCAGGAAGTCCAGGGGCACCATCTCTCCCCTCTTTGCCGGAAGGACCCTATATAATTAAATAAAAAAAAATTCTAAATCGCGTCACAGCTGTAATGCATAACGCGCACAAAAAAACATTTATATTTCAAACTTACACCGAGAATAGGATTTTAAGACACTTATAAGTATTCAGTTTTGATGAATTATATTGCAAACTTAGATGTATCCAATGTCATCTCGAAAGCGAGACGAGAAAGTATTCAGTATATGTGGTCCGGACACTGACGACGTACCTCTGATGTCAAACATAAGTTAATCAAGAAATAGAACGTTGGATATGATTTTGTGTTGGAAAATTTTATTGAGAGGAAATCTATCTATGTATTTATAAAAAAAACACTAATTCATGTGTATGTTGATCGTTAAGAAACCCAATAAAATGTCTTTTTTCGAGTTGACAACAAAGAACTGAAATCCGGAATATCAAGTGAATGAGCAGTCATTAGCATAAACGTTTAGATGCACAGCTTGTAAAGGGAAAAAAACCCAATCACCCTTATAACTTTTGATCAGATTTTAAGATTGATCAGATGGAACAGATGATCAGATTTTCATTTAGAAAAGTATTTTGGCAATATCTCGAAGAAATATCTTACTTAAAATGTGCATAACAGTTAACTGTAACCTTGATAGGATATGCTTATTTAACCATAAAACGTATTTTTTCTGAGGAAACAATACCTTTTTTCATACAGTTTTGATTTTTTTTTACTTCTAAAATAGAAGGAGTAGGCACAGTTTTGAAAAGTTGGCTTTTATAGCTAAACCGCTATAAAGGTTCTAAGTTTTATTACTCTAATGTTGTTTTAACCTAACGAATTTATCTTCATATCTTTTGAATGGTTCGTTATATTAACGCTACTCATTCACAGAAAGTTGTAAATCCTCTGCCAAAAGACATGTATTAAAGATGGTAGATAAAATAAATAAATTTTAATAATTTATTTGTTAATAATGTACACATTTAGTTTCTATATATTTTAAATATTCAGATATTTTAAATCTAAAAAGTACCGAATCCACGGCACCGAGCCCACTGATGACAAAGCACTGCGCAAGCAAGATACTGGCCAATGGCATCACCCCCTACGTAAGAAAGCATCCCCACGGTTTGCGAGGACTATTTCAGATGTGAAACAACTTCGCGCATGACCCGAAATTCTATTACAAAAATATGTGAAAGAAATTTATCTATGTCTTATCTGAGATAAATCTTGGGGTCTAATATCAAATTTATGGGACGATTCAGTAGACCTAGTGAAATGTGGCCCATAACCCAGTAAAAAATCTCGCTGGCTATTGCTCAGATGTGCGTAGATAATTATAATTTCCAGTTTTTTTTTTTTTAAACAAAATTGGGGTTCACTTAATAGCTACAATTATATTCAATAAATAAGTAAATAAATAAGTAATACTACTTACCGGAGGTCCTGGTATTCCTCTCTCCCCTCGGGCACCTTGAAGTCCATTGAATACGACGAAATAAAATGGAATCTTTGTTGAATTATTTAATGAGGGCCCAGAAGGATTTGCTGATCCGCTTGGACCTACCGAATCCTACAAAAAAAATTTAATTTTGAACTTTTTTTTAAAAAAAAAAAAATTTTTGTTTTTAAGTTTTTTGAATAAACACTAATTTTTTTTTGTTAATGTTTCACTTTAAGTTTATTTCATCATATAATTTTACAAGTATAAAAAATGCTTAGTAGTAAAGTAAAAAGAGAGGATATATATATATATATATATATATAAATAAATGAATACAAGAAAACCGAAGAAAGTTAAGAAAAACAATAAGTTTCATTTATTGCGCTTAAGCTGCAAGTAAAAAGAACTCATTAGATAAGTTCAAAATGTAGAATAAAACAAAGAAAAATTATAGACATATGAAAAAGTAAAAAAAAAGGGGGGGAATAATAAGTAAAAAAATAACAAACAACAGTTTAAAAAAAAAGAAGAAAAAAAATTAAATTTTATTTAAAAAACCGGGAAAAAAAGATATAATTTTTTTG
>NC_092213.1:73338136-73342198 GCF_043381705.1 Parasteatoda tepidariorum | reverse complement strand
ATATATATATATATATATATATATATATGATGGATTATCAGTAATATAAAGTTTATTACCTTTGGTTCGATGACTTGGTATACATGAGGAGGTGGTAAATTTTTTGTTACCAATCCTTGTTGAGCAGCTAGTATTTGAAACCATGAGCGTAACTGTATTATGGATAGAAACACATTTTATTCAATAATCTTGTTCAGTATATAAAAAATTTAAATTTTGTGAAGAGTTTGTTACAATAAAACCTTTTTTTCTTTATTTAATTAAATGATTGCACAATTAATCGAAGACAAAGTTTATATATGCTACAAATCATTTCTGAAAGTGTGTTGCTTGATTTTGCATGATTTTTTTTGTGCTTAATTTTGCAGTGTAGTGGTTTCTCTGGATGTCTGTGGATATTTTAAAAAAAAGGAAACAATGAGCATTCATGATTTTTTTTATATTGTTGAGGTATTAATTTCCATATGTTTTAATCGGTTAAAAATCATCGAAAGTAAAAATACAATAAAAAATATGTAGCGTGCTTTAATTTTTGATGAAGGATTAGCGTGTATCGTAGTGTTCTTTTTCAAATTTTAAAATTTAAGAAATAAAATCCAAACATAATATCTGGCAAAAAATATATAAATTTGTTACTGATTCTGTTTCATACTGTACATTTATAAACTGCTACCGATTCTATTAATGAAAGTGCCCTAAACTGTTTGATTCTTTCAGCTGTCTAGGTTCAATAAGACCTCAAGAGACTTTTAATACCAATAACACCATTCTCAAATCTTTCTAAATTATTAGTTAAAAAAATTTTATGATTTTTTTAATCTAGGGTCGTTTTAAAAGGACAATTCCTCTTCTTTAAAAAAATTAAGAAATTTTGTTAGTATTAAGATTTATGTTAAAGAAACTAGATAATTCTCGCCACCATAATAGATGAATAATACAACTAATGAATAACAAATTTACATTTGGATTCGAGCCAGGGTCCTTCAGGACGCTACATTTTGTAAATTTGCAAAGGTCTGCAGTGACCAAAAGTCCTGGAAGAATGCCATCCAAAATTTGTGTAATGGCCCAAGGAGTAGAGAAGTGACTGAATTCCGCCTAGCTACTGGATATGACTGCTTAAGAAACTAGTATCTTTATAGATTCAAAATTGTTCCTTCCCCGATATGCACTTTGTGCAGTTCTGAAGAGGTCATGGATTCAGCACATCTACTCCCCTGCAAGACTTTTCTCACCGAGCGATATTGGGAGGCTAGAGATATTTTAGATTAAAGAACTCTGCTTCAAAATTTTTTGTTGTACTCTGTGTTCTTTCTTTTTATTGTTTTCTTCTGTAACTGTTCATAATTTGCCATTAGAAATAAAATTAAAAGAACATTTGGAGCCGAGATTAAGGAACAAAACTATTTTAAACTAACTAAACTCGCGCGACAGCCCATAGAAGGCCAAGGCCTACTGTGCCCATCTCAGGTTTCTTAACTTTGGGTTCTGGGGTGCAGTAGCAGATGTTTCGGTTTAGTGGTCAGCCGAACGCGAAACCCCCAGTGTTTAGTTCTCAAGCATGCTTGGTACTCATTTATCGACCCACTGAAGGGATGAAAGGTTGAGTCAACATTGCCCGGCCTGAGGATCAAACCCAGGACCCGTGCCACGGGAACGCGAAACGCAACCACTCAGCCACCGTGCGTCATTTTAAACTAAAGCGAAGGTTAAACAGAATAATATCTGCTCGCTATAATTATAAAGTATAACTTTTTCCATATGAGATTTTTTCATATGTATAGAGCACTTCCAAAGGCTGCAACGAGTTAATCTTTTTTTTAAAATTAATATATATGCAGTGGTACTTATTGGTTTAGGGTCTATGCATTGGTGACTGATTTCTCAAAACTTACCAATACGAACATTGTACCCTATAATCGATATGTACGAATTATGATACGGCAATGTGCTACCAGAGAATTATCAAACTTTCATACGTAAATATCATGATATTTTTTCAATTTAATTTATTTAAATTATTTTCACATTAGCCAATATTTACGTTAACCTAAATAAAATATATCAACACTGACAATAATCGTATTCAGTACCTATATTCATGATATTATCTTTTTGATACGTTATGTTGTCGTAATTAATTTTATCACCGTCGTTGAACAGCCTACGGAATTTTTTGGGTTTACGACTACTAATGTTCAACTTCGTAGCCTTGCTATTTTGAACCTAGTGCAAAAGACAAGGGAACTCCTGGTATTGGGAGAAATTTGCCTCTGTGGAGGACTTTTCGATGGAACAAACCTGTATTTGCGTTACATGGAGAGTAAGATCACGGGAACCTCCCACGGTTAGCCTGACATTAAAAGGGCTCTAATCCATGGTCCGTCTACCACTGAGAATATTTTACGTCAGAACTGTGGTCAGTGCAAGCCGGGTGCGGATTCGGGTGCGAAACATCTGCTCTTGTACCCCTGAGACCTAGGTCAAGAAAATTGAGATGGGCACAGTAGACCTTTGCCCTCTATGGGCTGTTGTGCCACTGAGTTTATTAGCAGTTTACATATGCTATGTAATCATTAATGATAGCAATTTTATCGTATTTAATATTTTTATGTGCATTATCGGTACTCGATCACTTTTGCTACCGTATATGTTATCATTAATAATAGCAATACTTTCGTATTTAATATTTTTATGTGTATTATCTGTAGGCGGTCACTTGTTCTGCAGTATATGTTATCATTAATGATAGCAATATTATCGTATTTAATATTTTTAAATATACTATCGGTAGCCGGTCACTTGTGCTACTATATATGTTATCATTAATGATAGCAATGTTATCATATTTAATATTTTTATGTGTATTATCAGTCACTTATGCCAGTCATATTCTAGCGCTGTTTATAAGCATTGGAGAACTTGACTTCATGGTACTTGTAACCAATAAGTACCTATGCCACACTTTTTATACCAAAATACTCTTCGAATAATGAATTCTTAACAAGAAAATTGTTTCCTTTCAAGTTATATGATTCCGTTAAGGAAGATTTAGTTGGTATTAAGTATATCAGCAGTAGTGTTATGCAATGTGACAATATGTGTTAATCGAATAGAGTTATAGAAATGTTTATTTACATCTTCAGGAAAACCAGGTGGAACATGTATTTCAGAGAATCTCTTAGAATCAACTTTTTCAGGTTCATCCTAAGATTCAAAATAAACAAGATTATACCATTTGTAAGTGGAATAGGCGTTAAAAAGTTACGCGATTTCCCCACACTCCAAACTTTTCCCCACCCCATTTCCATGGTTTCGGCATATCTTCTTTTTTTCTCATTCAAGTGTATTTCAACTTTTTACTACAATTTACTGCAAAAAAAGCAAGATTTTCCAAAACTCAGAAAATGGGGAGGTGAAATGCGGGTAAATTGCGTAAACCAGAGATGTATAATTTTTCTTTTTTAAAAAGAGCATAATCAGTTTCAAAATATCTCAGACATATCTATAAAATTGTTAAAATTAAAATCTGAAGTACTTTCGCGCAGCCAGAGCCGAGGACAACAGTTAGACGAAAATAATTTGGTTAAAATATTGTTTAAATCTAAGTAAGGTGTTAGGATTGGATGAAGGGTATATATAGTTCGTTCACCAGGAGTTGGCACTTGGCTCCGCCTCCTCGGAAGCAGAGTTCATTTCAGCGCGGGGCCCCTCTTGAAATCGAGATAACCTCGAATACGTGCAAAGCCTCCACGCGGTTTTTTATAGATAGATAGTCCGATCATGGGTGAAAGCCCTTATATAGCAAGACGGAAAAGAGAAAAACCTGGTACGTAAAACATTTCATTCCAGCATTTTTTTCGAAAAAAATGAAATATCTGTAACTATCAAGATTTCTCTTATAATTCTGGCATATATATAAAACTGCTTCTTTCCCAAGATAAAGTAGATATTGTTGAAAAATTTGAAAAAAGAATAAGTAAACTCCTCCCCAAAACTAGCTATAACTGAAATGGTTTTACTACCAGCCTTTCCTCTTTTCCGTCTCGCTTTCACCCCTGA
>NC_092213.1:73330013-73337000 GCF_043381705.1 Parasteatoda tepidariorum | reverse complement strand
TATATATATATAAAGCATGAAAAAAATTACAGAATAATGAAAAGAGAAGAAGAAAATTATTCAAGAAAAATAAAAAAATAAAACAGTTTTTTTGATAAAAAATCCGGGAAAAAAAGGAAAAAAGATATCTCTTTATCAGCTCACACGATCATATCTGCAAAAAGGAGTGCTAATATTGTATTAATGCAGTACTTTCTAATATTGTATCAATATAGCCAAAGAAAAATATATCAATACAGTAGTGTGGGGAGCACTTAAAAAAACTTATTAATTCTCTTAATTTTTTTTCCATTTTTATTTTCATCCTTTTTTTATTTAATTATTATCCTATTGTATAAACAAATCTTATTCAGACCAACAAAAAAAAAGAGGTAAACGGAAAAAATCTTATTTTGAAAAGGATATGTAGTTTTCCGAAGAAAACTTGTAACAATGCAATAAGAAATTCGTTCTCCAATGTTATTTATAGAGTTCACTTTTTTTCTTCTTTTTTTTGCACTTAGTGCGTTAACTGTCTTAAAAAACACAGCTTATTATTTGCGGTTAGTTGCTGTTGCATGATAATTTATGAATTATTGGTAGAATGAAAAAATTTAACTTACGATCACAAGATTTTCCGTCTTCCTGAAGAATGTATTCTTCGAGACATGAACATTGAGCAACTTTGTCCTGTAAATGGCAATTGTGCTGACAGCCCCCATTCTCGTCTTTACAGGCATCATACCCTTATTATTATGAAAACAATTTATTAAATTTTACAGTATGAAAACCATTTGCAAATGTTCAGTCGTGCATTAAAAAATGTGTAAGTTATAAATTAGGAAAACATGCTTTTCAAGTCTTACATTAGAAAAACCATTTGTAATTTCTAGATTCTAAAAACAGTTCGTTTTTAATTAGGAAAATAATTTTTAAGCCTTGCGTAAAAAAACAGTTTGTAAGTCTTAGAATAAAAAAATAGTTCATAAGATTTATAATTTGGAAACAGTTTTACATTGCGAAAACTATTTGTAGTTCTTTTGCGTCACACAAATCAGAGCAAAATTCTTTACGACAAAAAAAAAACTATAATTCTACTAAACCGTGGTAGATGATTAATAAAAAAAATATAATCATTTGTTATAACATTATTCCGTGTGTTCCAGATAGTTTGATAAAAAGAAAATTTAAAAAAAAAAACATTTAATGTGCATGTCAAAAGATCTGTTAATCAAATAAACTTAAAAATATTTTGGCCGGTTTTTGTTTATGTGATATGATATGATGGACAAAGAAATGAATTTTCTAATCTGACTTTTGAAATGGATAAACACATAAATAGTAATAGTTCAGATGATGTATATTCTTTGTAAAAAAATATAACATAAAAATTAAAACACTCAATGAATATATTTGATAAAATAATAATATACATAATAATTTTTCCTTTTATTTCAAGTCAAAATAACATTTGCTGTGAAATAATTTGCTTTTGAGTTATTAATTATGGATCATGTCTATAGAATATGTGTAAACTATGAAATCTGATTATATAAAAGAAACCGAAAGTAAGTTTGTATAGTATTTTTAGAGGGGAAATATATGTAATTAAATTAATTTTTTTGTAAAAACTAACACGCTTATTTATATAAGCTTATTCATATTTTTAATAAATGTGATAAAATATTTCTCTTGCTGGTGTGTATATTAAATGTAGTACTAATATTGAATAAAATATTTTATTATCAGCGTGGTAATATTTTATATATTTCATCTCCACTCATATAAATTTCATCTCCAGATTTCTATTTGAAAAACATATTACTTAGCTGAAATATTGGAAGTATCTTTAAACTGTGGATTTTAGAGTTCTACTTTTACATCGTGCAAAATATGCTAATATTTTTTGGTGAACCTTCTACTTTTTAGTTAACAAATCCTATTCTGGGCAAAATTTCATTGTTGCCCAAGTTGACTTATGGAAAATGTATTTTTAGTCAACTTTCGAGGTTTTGTCTTTAAACCCTTAACGATCGGTTAATTTTCAAGAAAACGGTCATAAAAGTGCCTATTTGTTTGACTTTTGTATTTGTATTACGTATTTGATTAGTGCTGCAACTAGTTTAAAATAAACTAACTATCTACAATTACCCTAAAAATATCCTGGTACTGCCATCAGGTGTGTAAAATGAGAAATAAAATGTTTTCCTGGCAAAAGAAATGAATTAATTTTATTCTTATTGGCGTGTTACTACTGAACACTCCAGCCCGTCAATATCACGGGAGCGAGAAATAGCTGGTGAAATCTCACCCCGTCATCAGGGGAGCGAGAAGTACAGATTTAAATAGTTTCCTACACTTATAGTATAATTATCAGTGGTAGTTAACTGATGTCAAATGTAGGTTGGTACTTTAATGACGTCACACTAGACCTCTAAAATGGGTTATCGGGAATGGTCTGGGATATATCCTCTGTAGACTGGATGGCTCCTCCGCTTTAACCCGTCAAACTGCGATCGAAGTCAAGCAATTTACGGTAGAACAGTTTAACGAGGACCGATACCGCGCATCCTTGGTCACTACCCAAACAGAGTGGTCATCCACCCGCTTACTGACAGCAAACAAGTGATGCTTGACTTCAGTGTGCCACTGGAAACTGTCTGTTTACAATCAGTCCACTGCTGTGCAAAAAGTTTTAAAGCAGAATTGTTGAAACCTTTATCATGATTATTTTTCTATGAGACACTTAATACATATTTTTAAACTATTTATATACTGTGGTTTCCAGCCGCCACACAGATTGCTGAACTCAAACTGTTTTTTATTATAATTTTTCTGTAATATTTCATGATGTATAGAATATGCTGTCCAAATTTTGTAAATTAAGTAAAGTAAAATACTATGGTGGGCAAAGTCTTTTAAATCTCATCGGCTAAAATATTAATACATTACCTCTGTTACCACTAAAAAATATTCTCGTAAACTACAAAAATTCCGTAGTAGATAAAGGTTTTATAGTTACAGAGTAATGAGCAAACGCTCAATGCCAGCGTTAGTAAAAAAAAATTACTGCTAAAACGTAGTGTATTATAACTATTAAAATTGCAAACTTGGGGGAGCTAAGCGATAAAATTGGTAGTTACGCATAAGCTTTGACATAAAAAGAACTTGCGACACATGCAATCAGCCATCCATACTTAATGAAAAAATGTACGAATGAAGAAAACCTACGACGAATGCGAGAACGTCCTTCCATTAAGTTGAAGTCCTAATTTGCAGTTATTTTACGCTTGGAAACAACTACAGGATTGTAGCGCGCTACTAAAAATGCAGGCGAATGGATTTCAAACTTATATTAATAGAAATTATAAATGGAACTTGTTATAGCATATTTTCTTCAGTTTACTACCGAGGAAAATGAAGCACTGGCTTTATTTTTTTTAAAAATATGAATAATTTGAAATGTAAGTCATAGTAGTAGTTGCGTTTGAATGATTTTTAAGATAATAAATAAATTAAATTGTGTTTCTACCAATTTTTTCATTTATAATCGCCCGTGGCATCACTACAACTATGTATACTTTAACACTAGGTTTACGGGACGCGTCATTTTGACGCCTTTCGAGTTTTGTAAGGAAAATTATAAAACCCGCTTGAATTTTTATTTTATCTCTTACAATGACTTTTAACCATTGATCGAAGTAAATATATATTGAAGGTTATTTTCTTCAAAAGCGTTTAAATATTGAAATTCTCTATGTGGTATACCTATCTTTACGGATATGCGTCAATTTGACGCGATCATAATTTAGACAAAATTTTGAGTAAACAAGCAATTATCACATCAGTAATAAATAGGAATGTACCGATAATACTTCGATTCGTTATCTCAAATGAAACAACTGTTGCCGGTAAGCAATAATAGAAAGAACAAACGCAGAATGTCAATTGATGTCAGAGTGTCAGATTTAGAAGGTTTCAGTTGCTTAGTTCGAGTATTGAAACATAAAATACTAGACTATTTCATACATATATATCTCATATCTTCATTTTTTTTCTTATAGTATACATATNATTCTTTCATACGTCAAATTGACGCGTGTTCGTAGAGATAGGTATATAAGAAACGTCCGTAAACCTAGTGATATATTGGTTCATGCGTCAAATTGACGTGTGTTCGTAGAAATAGGTATATAAGAAACGTCTGTAAACCTAGTATTAACCCCTTGGGGACGGGTGATTCAGAAAAGCATTCGTACAAAATCAGAATCAAGTTGCAATTAAATAAAAAACGGTAACTTAAATGTAGTCGTTACTAATTTGACAGACTTACTTTGCTTTATTTTAATTATTGTTAGTTTAATCATATATATAATCAATGTTAATTCAAAGTATAACTAAATAGTTTTATTTTGAACAAAGTAATGGTGAATTAAATAAATCAAAAAATTATAACTCCGCCTACAAATAAACTGCTAAAGAAATACTTTGATTACCAGTTTTATCTTCTTACCCTGATTGATACGGTTTTTTGCTGTCACGTATTTGTGACAGTCGGCGCGAAAGGGTTAAGTAAAATTCGCGGCCTAGGTGCCCAGCTAGCATAACTAAAGAAAAGGAATTAAAGGAAAAAAACGTCAGAGTGAACTAAACTTACGATTACAAGAACGTCCATCCTCGTCAAGTGCGAATCCTTCGTGACAATAGCAATTAACTTTACCGTTCTCTGCTTCGCAATAGTGTTCACATCCTCCGTTACTTTCGACACATGGATTGGTACCTTAAAATTATAAAAAAATATTTCCTACTTTACCATTTCATATAAAAAATTTATAATTAGTTCAAATACCACTACAAATAAATAATTTAAGCAATGAAGTAAAACCTATTTTCCATAAGCAATTTTGTCGGTCATTCCAATAATTATTGTTTCTTAGAATCTGTTTCTAACTTTCTGGAGAAAATTCCGAAATGCTATCTTTCACCGGATATCGTTAAATACTTCCGAGATTGATTTAGTTTAGTTAATTCGATTTAAACTCTCTCGAACTACTACTAAATAATTTAAAGGTTTACGTGGTCTGCCACTTTGTCACAGTTAGCCTTGTTGAGCCATTTAGAAAGTTGGCAAAATTTAACGAGAATCTGTAAATCTCAGTTTGTAGTTCTTTACCGTTCTTAAAAAATAATTTGACGAATGCGAAACAGGTGGAATCTCTAATCCATACTAGCCCTGTGGAGTTATTAGTTCGGTAAAATTCATTTTTGGTCAATTAAAAAGTGTAAATCGAATCATTCACTAAGCAATGTGTACTGATGAATCTCTAAATGAAGTAAAATTTTAGCTGGTACTTGCGAATAGGGCAAAAGCTTAGCAGGTACGAGTAAACCAGTTTAGAGCTGTTAATTGTAAATGGGACGAAAACAATGAGCAGGTGGATGTTAATGAGGCAATAGCTGAGGTGATGAACTTAAATGAAGCAAAATTTGATCAGGTACATGTGAATGAGGGAAAAGTTTAGCTGGTAGAAGTAAAGAAAACCTAGTTTTAGTTGTTAGTTCTAAATGGGGCTAAAGTTGAACTGTTGGGTGTAACTGAGGTGAAATTTGATCCATGTAATGATGTAATTTGATGGATGTAAATGGGTCAAAATTAGATATGGTGAGTATCAACGAGGTATAATTTAAGTTCATAAATCTGGTGCAAAATTTGAGTTTGTAGTTGTGAATAAGGAAATATTTGAGCTGGGGAATGTTAATGGGACGAAAATTGAACTAGTAGTTGTTAATGAGGCAAATTTGGAATTGAAATAAAGAAAAATTTGACCTGATAGTTGTAAATAGGGTGAATGTTTATCTGATAGGAGTGAATGAAGGTAGATTTGAGCTGTTGGTTATAAAAGAAACGGAAGTTTAACTGTTGGGTGTTACTGAGGAGAAATTTAGGCAAAGGATGTAAATGGGTCAAAATATGATATGGTGAAAGTAAGAGCGGTGAAATTTGAGCTGATGCAAACCTTGCGTTGATTCTTGCAAATATGGTGAAATTTGAGCTGGTGAATGTAAATTAGACGAAAATTATGCTGGTGGATGTTAAAGGGGTAAAGTTTCATGCCTACTGCCGAATTCAACAATATATTCAATAACGAAGTAGAGAATTTCAGTGTCAGCCACCGGTGGTTGACGCGACCTAAATGTAATTTCAGTGTCAGTCACCGATGGCTGACGCGGTGCTCAATGTGTTAATAATAATAATAAAGCGCAATAAAACGTAATCTGGGATAATAAAATTATCTCTAAAAATTACGTACATAAAAGAAAAACTTTTTCTCAGGAAAGAAGCAGTTTCATATATTTGCTATAATTGTAAAAAAATTTTCGGTAGTTACAGAAATGTATGTTTTCTCGAAAAAATACTAGAATGAAATACCTTTCGTACCAGTTTTTGCTCCTTTCCGTCTTGGTATGTATAGGCTTTCAGTCCTTGATGAAACTGAGTCCCAACTTTCAACATTCAATTGCGCTTTGGCGATTTATCATACATTCCCACTCAGATGAATTAGTTAGAGCCCCTCGCGGGGATGATGCTAAGATAACTATCACGTATGAGTATGAGATGGAACTAAGCGGCACATCTAATATATACAGTTAGAGATAAATGGCCTCCCAACTTTCGATAAAAAAAATAAATAAATAAAAGCGCTTTATAGCATTCAAAAAGGATGCCACTGTTGACTAAAAAATGTAAGAAATGCAGAGATGCCAATTGCTTCGGATCTGACAAAATATTTTACAAAACGGTAAATAACTACAAAAACTTGCAAATTTTCGGTTAATTTTGTCAACTTTTTAAGACTCAACAAGGCTTAGCTATTACGCAGTGGCATATAACATAAGCCTTTGAATTATTTAGAAGTAGTATTGAGTAAAACTGCATACATGCCAACTCTTCCGGATTTTCCGGAAGATTTTATTTTCATATTTAAAGTGGTAGCAAAGTATGCATCA
>NC_092213.1:73321830-73329932 GCF_043381705.1 Parasteatoda tepidariorum | reverse complement strand
GTAATTATCAATTAAACTTCTTAAAATTGAAGTTTTAATTCCATTTTAATACCACTGGGAAAAATGATAATGGAAAGGATTAAAAGTTGGCAGGTATGCACCTGTAAATCGAATTTACTAAATAAAGAATCATACATTAAAGCACTACCCTTCGAAAATATTCATCCGCTGTCGGGAGCAAGCTGCAGGAATGCAACAGACGACTAAAAATTTTAGAAAGTGGTAGAAACTTAATTCATTTTTATTTATTTATTACCACTTTAATTGATCAATCGTAATTATCACTATGACTTTCATTTTAAAGTATTCATATTTAAAACAAAAACATTCTTTACCAAAGGTTTTTATAGTAAGCTAAAATTAAGCTTTAAAACATTGGAAATTTTAATAAAATTTTGAATTTTATTTGTCACCACAATTTATGTATTTAGTCACTCGTGACAGTTCGGAAGTTGGCAACTCATGGTAGAAACTCAGTTAATATTTATTTATTTAATCTATTTTAAGTATTTCATAGAAAATAAAACATTATGACTTCACATTGGAAATTATTTATAATTAAACCAAAAACAGTCTTTGATTCCATTTACAGCAATAAATTTTAAGGAATTACAGATTTTTATTATTTTACAGAAATTACAGAATTTTTACAGATTTTTGCTTTTTACTAGTCACTACTTTTTACATTTTTAGTCGACTGGGGCATCCCTAAGCCTCGTATATAAGTCGCGTTCTTTCGCAGACTGTATTTGTCAGCACAACTAATACTAAACTATAAAAAGAATAAATATTTACTTCGTCTTCTTTTTGAAAGGTTCTTGCTAAACCATTCGCTGCTACATGTCCGTGTTGTTCCACATAACACGCGTCCTTTGGAACACATACATGAGGCACACGAATTGGGTTCCCATTCTTCAAAGTGATGAAACAGCTCACCATCAACATTACAACTATTTCCATCATGACCTATTTTGAATAAAAGAGATAGAGGAGATTTGAGTTTAAAACAAATAGGAGGAAATAATTAAATTTCATTTTAACAGTCGACATTGAGTCATAAAAGCTAAAGGTATAAAAAAAAATAGCTAGAGCCATTGAAAGGGTCATTTCATCATTAAATTAACAATGTTGTTTACAAAATGTAATAATTGAGTTACAAATGCAAAAGGTGATTACTACATGGGATATTTCGTCCTTAAATTAACAATGATTGTAGCCGACCGGCCTTTGTAAGGGACAGGGAACTGTCCTTGCATCAGAAAGGCTCCGGGTTCGAATCCCGGGCAAGGCATGGATGTTCTTTCCTTCTCTGTACTATCTGTCCTCACTGTGGGAGCGACGTTGGCCCACCTAATATGGTGCCCTTGAAAGAGAGGCCAACAAAATCGTCCTGTATGTGCCTGAATTGACGGATGTTAACACAGGTGGGCATTGGAGAGAAAAAATTAACAATGATTGTAGTTTCACTCTACCGAACTTTATTAGAAGTTTCTTAGATAATAGATCTGTGAGCCACTCAATGCAGAATACATAGATATTACAAAACGTTACTATTGGAGAGCCACAGGGTTTGAGCCTTGGTCCAATCCTGTGGCTACTCATCGCCAATATAAAATTAAAAGAAGACAGGAATATGAATGAAAAAATGACAATTTCTTTGTTACGATTTCGTGATCAATATTAAATCGATTAAGACCATAAATGACCAACGTACTAGAGAACTTTCAGAAATGGGCAGAAGCAGAAAACCTGAAATTTGGTGTAGGAAAAACACAAGCCATAGTCTTTCCGAAATTAAACAAAATCACCTGGAAACCAACCGTAAAACTTGGGGTACAGAGTATATCCATAATCCCAGCCATAATTTACCTTGGGTACCATTTCAACTGTCAGCTCTCCTGGTTGCCCCATTTGGATAAGCTTTATATTAAAATCTCTATCTTCCAAACTAAACAGAACAGAATCTCTGGAGTAGACTGGGGTATGAGCCCACACATTAAAAAATTCATTTTCCAAAATAGTACACAAAGATTAATCACTTATGGAACCGAAATGTGGTACAATAATCAAGTCAGAACTCTTTATAGACCATTTTCGTAATGTTTCTTATTTAAACACCTGACATAGTTACATCTGCATCCTATTTAAACATCTAGCATTATTAAAGGGAAGTTTTGAATCTTGAGTATTTTTACGTTGAATAACTAACTATATGACATAACTAAAGTGACCAAGCTGTTAGAACTAATATATAAGAAGCTATAAGGATTTTCTGCATAAAAAATACAATTTTGAACCTGTGCAAATTTGTTCATCTGACATTGCTGTTTAAACAAGTGAAACGTTGTGTCTTTTGTGTACTTACGTTTAATTCAATAAAATCAAAACTAAATCAGTAGAATTAATAGTTTCGAAGCTAAGATTATATGCGTAAAAATATATAAGTTAAGAATTACATTTTAAAATTTGAAACTCACATAACTTTTTAACTATAACATTTATCGAGTTAGTTTTGATTTTATTCGATTCAGCGAATACAAATTCTACAGATTCATTACTTTACGTACATACATATTTCTCTTTTTTTTCGAATTGGAGCATATCATAGCTTTATGGACCATATATTTCTATCATAGCTCTCCATCTCACCTGTTTGTGGGCAGATATTTTGCCTCTCTACATGTCTTTACTATTGTTTTCAATTCACTTACAATCGCACTCCGTCAAGTAGTTTTAGGTGTTCCTCTTTTTCCATTGCTCTGAGGGTTCCAATAAAAAACTTGTTTTACTTAAAGTTTTTCAATTTTGCATAGAACATGGCCAATTCATGTCCATTAACGTTTTTAATTTCTAGTTCATTTGGTTTCTTTTTTACTTTTCTAAGGATTTCTGCGCTACAAATTTCATGGAACCACTTGATACTTAAGATTCTTCTAAAACTGTTGTTAATAAATACTTGAAGTTCTCATATTATTTTTATGGCAGTGCCATCACCTGCCAGTGCTCAGAACCATAAAGTAGGACAGATTTAAAATTAATGTTGAAAATTCTAACTTTTTGTTGAGTTAGTTATGATTTTGTTTTTCTAGAATTAACTCAGAATATCGTAAACGCTTCATCAAGCATCTTGATCTATTTGATGCATATCTTCATCAGCTTCTCCTTTGTTATTAGTTATATTACTTTACTTGTAAATAAAATAAGCAAGTCCAAAGTCAGAGTCGGTCCAGATCAGAGTCACTTCAGATCAATCAGTCCAGAGTTCAAACAAGTCCAAAACTGTACTTTATATGAAATCTTAAATAACTTTTGAATTATGAATCCAAGCGAATTTGTTTCGGTTTCCTTCAACGCTGAGCAAGACAAATATATATGGAAAAAATACTTCATTTGTTCAGGTTTAGGAAGCTTAAATAGATTCAAGGAAATATTGCGCTTTTTTGTATTTCATGCATATTAAATAAATCACTTATAACTTCTGAACTATTAGTCTTATCTAACTGATTTTTTTTTTCATTTGATTCAGCTTAAAAAAAAGTACGCAGGAAACATTTATCTTACTTGGTTACATAGTGAATTTTTAACTTTTCCCCTTTCAACTCCCTTTCTACTCAGTAAATTCAAGATCAGAAGGTAGCGTGTTCAAATCACGTCCGGGTCAAAACTATATCTATAAGATGAGGCTGGGATAGCCTGGTTGGTAGGGCACATAGCATCCAACAGCTCGTGTTTTTGATCCCCGCCGGTGGAAAACTCTCTGTGTAGTAAATGGTTACTGATGCACGTTAAATCTGTCGAGTCGTAAAGTCCTCCAGGTTCCCATAACAAATCAATACCTCTGGTGGTACTGATCCAGGAGTTTCCTTGTCTTCTGGATTGGTTCAAAATAACAAGGCTACGGAGTTGATCATTAGTAGTCGTAAGCACAAAAATTGGGTCGGCTGTTCAACGACGAATATAATATTTTAAAAAAAAGTAAATTCAAGACGGCGGTTAAGCCTCCCCTCAGTCGAGGGGGCAAACTAGATATTAGTACTGGGTAAAGGTGGAGTATCTAGGTATTAGAGATAGCAGATGAGGCTCAGTTTGGGGGAGGGGGCAAAATTCAGGTATCGGGGACAAACCACAATTTTTTAAGCAATTTCTATCTGCCTTCTAATTATTTACGTATTGTGCCTTTTTTGTGACATGTGTCCTAATAATGATTTTTAATTATTTATATTTTTCCTCCTTACCTCTACATTTAGGACAGCAATCTCCAGGAGGCATGTATGTTTCAGTTTCGCATTCCATATATTTACAGATCTTTCTACTTTCCCGCCTTATTGCTCCACTAACACATTTAACTGAGGTACAGGAATCAGGATTGATTTCTTCACCATCCATAAGTANAAAATGTGATTATTGTGCCTTTTTTGTGACATGTGCCCTAATAATATTTATATTTTTCCTCCTTACCTCTACATTTGGGACAGCAATCTCCAGGAGGCATGTATGTTTCAGTTTCGCATTCCATATATTTACAGATCTTTCTACTTTCCCGCCTTATTGCTCCACTAACACATTTAACTGAGGTACAGGAATCAGGATTGATTTCTTCACCATCCAAAAGTAAATGCCCAAAGAAGTTACAATCTTCACCCGTTTCATTAAAACCTATTTGAAGAGGAGATTTTAGTAATTAAGTATGTAACAAAGACACATTATAATGACAAATATTTACTAGAAATAAATATTTAAAAAAAATAAGAAGAATATCGAGTCAGAAACACAAAAGGAGACTACTGTTCAACTTTCGAGAGAAATCTGTTGCTATGGAAACAAAATTTTTGTTAATATCATACTCCTATATCTTCGTGACAACAGTAACCACGAAGGTCTAGATTCTGAAGGAGTTCTCGTGAAAGTCAAACAGTACTATTAGGGTACTTCAGTTGTAGATGAAAAACAACAGCACAAAGTGACTTCATAAAATCTCGTTTTATATTTGAGCATAATTGAAGAGTTACAAAATAAGTTTCAAAAGACGTTTCTCGGTAGGTCACGAATATACAATGATTTAAAATCGTTCCTCGTTGTGTTTGAGGCCTTCTTATATGCCACATTCATATCATACTATTCTTAACTAAGCAAAGCATTATGCTTGCACTTTTTCTTATCGATTGTGCTCACTTCCCTATTGTCAATAATAATCACAATGTCTTTAACCCTGACGATACAACATTAATCATCAAATTCATCTACCGAAAAAGGTAATTGGCGATATCTACAAAGTCACCCCGGATGCTATTTTCCAATCCAGTGGCGTTTGGTGACCCTCTCTCTTGTTTGGCATTTTCTAAAATTAAAAATTTGATTCTTGGCTTTTTTTAAAGTTCAAGTAACAAATCTTAAGACAAATAAAAGCTTACATTATAATTGCGACCAATTACAATCCAGAGAAAAATCTCTAAAAAAAAAGAGAGAGAGAGTCGTTAAACGCCACTGGTTTGTAAATTAGCGTCCCGGATATTGGAGTGGTGTGCTGAATGGAAAATTGTCATTCATGGTATCAAATAGGCAAAGAAAACGCATCAACATCATAAATATTCTTTATGAGATCATACAAACAATGACCAAAGCTAATAATCTGGTTGCCAACATTAAAAGCAAAATCCTATGAAGAGATCACCTCAATGCAGCTGTGAAGAAAGGAGCGATAGACCCACTAATGAATTTTTATAATCGTCGTTGAACAGCCAACCCGATTTGGGTTTACGATTAATGATGTTTAACTCCGTTGCCTTGTCATAGGTCACATGTGTGGGCATGGGAGGTCTTCTTCGTCTTGAAGTGCGAGTACCCAATTAACATTTTAGACTTTTTTCAGTAGTATTTACAGATCCTTGGTGGCTCAGAGGGTAGGGCGTTCACTTCCCAATGAGGTGAACCGGGTTAAAATCGCAACGTTGGCGATTTCTGCATCCGGCTCGAGGCCGATCAAAGTGCTGAAATTTCCTCAGTGGTTAACGGATCATGTGTTAGAGTCCCTTTATCGTTAGGCTAACAATGGGAGGTTTTTGTGGTTTTACTCTCCAAATGCTGGTTAAGTGCATCAAAAAATCTTCCACGGAGGCAAATTTCTTCTAATAGTTGATCCAGGGGATAGAGCGTTCGTCTTCCAATGTGGCGAACCGGGTTCGAATCCTAGTCGATACGAATTCCGCATCCGGCTTGCACCGACCACAGAGCTGGCGTAAAATATCCTCAGTGGTAGAGTGGTTGACGGACCATGTGTTAGAGTCCCTTGCAGTCAGGTTTACCGTGGGAGTTTCTCGTGGTCTTCCTCTCCATGTAACGCAAATGCGGGTTAGCTCCATCAAAAAGTCCTCCACGAAGGCAAATTTTCCCCAATACTTGATCCAGGAGTTACCTTGTCTTCTGGATTGGGTTCAATATTACAAAGCTACGGAATTGAACATTAGTAGTCGTAAACCAAAAAAAATTAGGTCGACTGTTCGACGACAGTTATAAAATAAAATAAAGAAGTAGTGTTTACAAATTATCAAAGTTTGTCGTCTCAATTTTACTACAAACGTTATATTTTTCTAGGAATTCACAGATGCCAACTGCTCCGGACACGCCAAAATAATTAAAAAAACGGTAATTAACTACAAAGTAAATTTTGCAATAAGTTGACTGTTTATGTTTGCTTTTTAACTGGTATAGCATGACGAAAGTTCTGTAAAGTAGTGAATTATATAAGCCTACGAATTATTTAGAAATAGTGGTGGATAAAAATCTACTAAATTGAATTTATTAAACCAAGAATCTCAATTGATAAACTACCACTTTAAAATATATATTTGCTGTCCGGAGCAAGTTGGCATCTCTGGGAATTGTAGGGAACACTGATACAGTATTTACATAGTTATCGATGTAGGAGCTGAAGATTACCTCAATAGTTAAAGTGTTAGTGCAATAACAATTTTGGTAAACAAAATTTGTTAAATTTTGCTATCGCCTAACTTCACTACATTATAATCAGGTATAGTTGTTTAAGTTGTTTATAGAGAATGATCTGAAAAAATCGCCCCAGAAGTAAAATAAAACGACAAAAAAAGTTTAAATAAATATGTTTTACAAAATTTGTCAAAATTACAGTGTGCGTAGAGCAAGTTAGGTTGTTAGTTTTGTTAATTGTTAAAATTCGAACAAATTATGTACAGTGGGTTTCGACATATAACAGTTTCTTATTTGGGATAATTTTTTCTGCTCACCCTGTAAATCCAGTTGCCCAAATCAAATTTATAATATCAAAAACAGAGTAAGTAAAGCATAGCACTTGCTACCACTTCACAATGTAAGTAAAGAATAGCAATTGCTACCACTTCACAAAGTAAGTAAAGCATAACACTTGCTACCACTTCACAAAGTAAGTAAAGAATAGCAATTGCTACCACTCCAAATTCAACCCATATTCACGACAAATCTCACGTTGAAGTAAAACAAATTGCCCATTTCGCATTAACCTTTTCGAAGGCAGTGGGAAGTATACTTACCACCACTTTTTCACCACTTTTAATTTAGGTTTCCATTTGTTAATAACTTCAGCATTCTTGAAGTGCGTTTGAATAAATTGGTAACCATTTGTTAGTTTAAAAAACGTATAAAAGTTATAAAATACATAATTCCTTTTGAAGTTTGTAGTATTTATAGAATTTATTTTATAAATAAAGAAAAATAAAAGTCAATAAGTTCCTAATAGGTCGTGTTAAATATATTTACCACCTAAAAAATGGCATTTTTATAAACTAAATGAGTTTTTTTTATATCAATTACTGTTCTTAAAACAATTTCAATTCCAAAAATACTTTAATTTACCTTTACTAGAAGTAAATAGCCCACTAAAGAGTTAAAAACATAACTGAAAAAAATCTAGCTCAAACATTGTCGGAAGCATTGTTGGTCACGTTCTTATGGAATCTAGAACAGCACCTTATTATTCTTATCTCAACACAGATCAATCTTGATTCTTTCCATTTTTTTAAAACTTAAATCATTTTTTAAAAATCTAATTTAAAACAGTAACCATTTAATCTCTACACCGTTTTTTTTTTAAA
>NC_092213.1:73288296-73321676 GCF_043381705.1 Parasteatoda tepidariorum | reverse complement strand
ACCCCATCCAGAAGACAAGGCTACAGAGTTGAACATTGGTAGTCGTAAACCCATAAAATTGGGTCGACTGTTCAACGACGGTTATAAAATAAAATAGTTGATCCAAGAGTTTCCTTGTCTTCTGGATTGGGTTCAATATGACAAGGCTACGGAGTTGAACATTAATAGTCGTAAACCAAAAAAAATTGGGTCGACTGTTCAACAACAGTTATAAAATAAAGAAGTAGTGTTTACAAATTATCAAAGATTGTCGTCTCAATTTTATTACAAGCGTAATATTTTTCTAAGAATTGTAGGGAACACTGATACAATATTTAAATTGTTATCGATGTAGGAGCTGAAGATTATCACAATAGTTAAAGTGTTAGTGTAATAACAATTAAGGTAAACAAAATTTGTTAAATTTTGCTATCGCCTAACTTCACTACACTATAATCAGGTCTTGTGTAGTTGTTTAAGTTGTTTATGGAGAATGATCTGAAAAAATCGCCCCAGAAGTAAGATAAAACGACAAAAAAAAGTTTAAATAAACATGTTTTACAAAATTTGTCAAAATTACAGCATGCGTAAAGCAAGTTAGATTGTTAGTTTTGTTAATTGTTAAAATTCGAACAAATTATGTGCAGTGGGTTTCAATATATAACAGTATCTCATTTGGGATAATTTTTTCTGCTCACACTGTAAATCCAGTTGCCCAAATCAAATTTATAATATCAAAAACAGAGTAAGTAAAGCATAGCACTTGCTACCACTTCACAAAGTAAGTAAAGCATAGCACTTGCTACCACTTCACAAAGTAAGTAAAGAATAGCAATTGCTACCACTTCACTAAGTAAGTAAAGAATAACAATTGCTATCACTTCACAAAGTAAGTAAAGCATAACACTTGCTACCACTTCACAAAGTAAGTAAAGAATAGAAATTGCTACCACTCCAAATTCAACCCATATTCAAGACAAATCTCACGTTGAAATAAAACAAGTTGCCCATTTCGCATTAACCTTTTCGAAGGCCGTGGGAAGTATACTTACCACCAATTTTAATTTAAGTTTTCATTTGTTAATAACTTCATCTTTCTTGAAGTGCGTTTGATTAAATTGGTTATCATTTGTTAGTTTAAAAAACGTATAAAAGTTATAAAATACATAATTCCTTTTGAAGTTTGTAGTATTTATCGAATTTATTTTATAAATAAAGAAAAATAAAAGTCAATAAGTTCCTAATAAGTCGTATTAAATATATTTACCACAAAAAAAGGCATTTTTATAAACTAAATGAGTTTTTTTTCTTATATCAATTACTATTCTTGAAACAATTTCAATTCCAAAAATATTTTAATTTACCTTTACTAGAAATAAATGGTTCATTAAAGGGTTAAACAGGATTTAAAATAAATTAATATAAAGCTAGTTAGGGTTATTTTATTCAAGACTGCATTTTTAGAGTAAAGTTAGCTAGCTCCATTTTTATTTTACTTGTTTTCTTTATAGTAATAATTATTTTGAAAACGTGTCTACTTTAGTTCTCTGAAATGAAGCTAGCCTCAAATTTGTCAATGGAAAAAAATTTTTTAGATATGGTTAAAACTTGCGCCCGCTTAAGCCCCTCTCATCTACTTATAATATTACTGTTACATTTTAAAAACAAGAAAAAAACATAAATTGTTGCGAAATAATATTTATTTAATTTAATGAGATGACTGAAGTAATGAGTTAAAGACTTCAATTGTTTTCGGAACGTGTATTAGAGCTCCACAACAATAATATAATACACTCATGGATAAAAAAAATTAGCTCACCAAAAAGGAGTCGTCAAAATGAAACGAAGTTTTACATACGTAACGACTACTTTGATCTAAGTAAATTATTAGAAAATCAAAGAAAAACGATAATCTTTGATTTTCTAATCATTTACTTAAATCAAAGTAGTCATTACGTATGTAAAATTACGTTTCATTTTGACGACTTTGGTGCGCTAATTTTTTTGTCCATGAGTGTATATTGAAATAGAATGAAACTGCATTTGGATATTGATTATAATCAGTTTAAAAAAAAAATAGAAAATGAAAAAACTATCGATTTCAAAGTAAATAACAAACAAACAGATGAAGTCCCAAAATAGAATCTAAAGGTATTAATAAAATTAAGGGGAACATGATCGTTTACGAAATGTGGTGATACAAAATAGAAGTGGAACGCAGTAACCCAAATAGGTTCAATGGTCGAACTACGCGAGGTTAATATTTAACAAACTGGTATCACCAAATTTAAATAATAAGGTGGACACTATAAAATAATCAAAATTAAAGATTTATGTTAATAGGACTTATACTTGTCATATCCAAATACAATCATACCATTTAAGAAAGTTACTGGATGTTTCCAATTATGCACCCAAAACAAAAAAATGTGATCTACTTACCTCTACATTTGGGACAGCATTCTCCAAAAACAACGTACTTCTCTGTTTTGCATTCCATGTAAGGACAAGATTCTCTGTAACATTTGTAATTGTCTCCAGGGAGGCATTCACATGATGTACAGGGATCGGGATACCATTTTTCATCTAGCTGATGTAACATTCCATTGTAATGACAATAACCAGGAGCTGTTTCAAAAAACAAAAAAAAAGAAGAATAGCTTTTGACACATTAAAAATTCTCTATTTTTAATACACAATATTATATATTTTTCTCTGCGAACCCAGTTCATTTTACTTGATACCAACTTTGATGTGTTTGAAATATATCCTAGTATTTGACACCTTAAATGAATTCAGAAACTACACCGAAACAGCAGAATTTTTTTTTAATTAAGAGCCACCGAGAAAAAGTTGCATACTATTTGATTTCTGCATTGGAACTTGTTTCTCAAAATTTTAAGAACTTATAGTTACCTAAAGTATACGTCGCTAGTATAGAAAAAGTACATCGTGATACCTAATTATTATTTTAAAAAAATTGAAAAAGTGTGGAATGTCCCATAAAATGCCTTGGTACGAAAATATTACAAACGGATCATAAAAGTAAATTAAATTTAAAAATGTGCCAAAATTTAAAAATAATTTGCAGTTTTTTTGCGGATTTAATCGTGTGAGCTGACAATAAGGTTCTACCTTTTCGTTGGTTTGTCTTCTGACTTTTTTTGAATTTTTAAAATTTCATCTATTTATTCATATTAATTTTTCTCTTTCAAATAAAATTTTTCCTTTCCTTATTTTCTTTGTATTTTTATCTTATAGTATATATTCTTTATATTTGCAGGTTATGCGCGATTAATAAAACTTATTAAGTTATTAATCCTTAATAATTTAGTATTATTGTAACCTATGTAGATTTTATATATATATACATAAGATTTTACAGGATTTTTTTTTTAAATGTTTTTTCTTTCCCTGCATTTTTATCTCATAATATCGGTTCTTTATAATTGCAGCTTATGCGCAATTCATAAAACTTATTAAGCTTTCAATCCAATCCTTAATTTTTCTTTGCTTTTCGGGACAAGTGAGTTATAAATGCATTTGTACGGAATCCGAATCAAGATAGTAAAAAATTAAAAAAACGGTTGATTCAATTTGGGCATAGCTAATTTGACGGATTTATTTTTGCTTTTTCTTTAACACGTTCACGCCGGGGTGACCCACCGGTGGGTCACGCTAGATTGTCTCATCTTGGCAGCACACCGAAGTAAACTGGTAACAATAAATTTCATTTTTTAGTTTTTTTCCGAGAATAATAAAAATCCATAACTACCAATTGTTTTTAACGGATGCAATTTTTATATTGAATTGCTTCTTCGCCGTGATTAATTTCCTTACAGTGCATTGTTATTGTTGAGAATAGATTAACTCCTCCCGAATATTATGTAATATTGAAATAGTTCTTCTACCAGTATTTTCACTTTCCCCGGCGTGAACGTGTTAAATCTAACACATCCAAGTCAAGTGTGTTAAAAGTGTATCTATATAATTCTTAATTCAAACTAAGTAGTGGTGAATTAAGTAAATAACAATTATAACTCCGCCCACGAATAAACTGCTATAAAAAATAGTTTGGCTACCAGTTTTATCTTTTTTTATCCTGATTATCGACATCCTGAGAATGCATAAATGACTCGCCCGTCTCGTAGAGGTTAAAGAATAAATAAACAAAATTCTCACCAATACTATACACACTTGCATGCACTACTTCAGTGACGAAAATCACCATCCACAGAACAATTAGAAATGTTCTCATTTTATGGAAAGTTACAAAACACTACAACCTCTTCATAAGTAATATCCGTATACGTGATGTTTTCTTTCAACAAAAAATGATTTTCAGCTATGTTTGAACAATGTTTCAGAACGTTATACTCTTACCAGGCGAAAGTGAAACTATCAGATCTTATTTACAGACAACTGCACAACCTTTGAACGGACCTTGAAATACGAGACAGATTAACTTGACTTCTAGTCTGGTCAACGATTCNCTCAGAAAAGACTTAAACATTGATGATATCAATTGCTTTATAGCTAAATTGACCACAAAATTTTACAGCGACGCAAAAACATGCACCACATCAGATTTCAATAAATTGTTCGATATTGATATAATCCGTGATAATTCGAATTTCAGCCCAATTACCGCCTTTTTATGCTCAGACTGCATACTATCAAAATACTATTAACTTTATCATAAAACTCTACTCAAGGGGATCTCCCCATTCTAAAGATGATTTTCCCTTCAACTAAAGATTTACTTCTATAAGGACTTGATTTGTCGTTACAACATACTACAACTTCAAAGATATATAGGACCTCCCAGAATACAACAAAACAGAATCGATGAATCGGTTAGTGGCGCTTCGCGCCAAACGCCGAGATAACCCCAATATCCAGCATCCAGTATTTGAGATCTATCAAAGACTTTTTGAATGCCCTAACAGTAGAAAAAAACAATTAATTTCGAAAATATATTATATAACTTTTTCCATAAAACTACTTTTTGTATCATTTCAATATATAAATTCGGGACAAAACGGGTTAAAAGCACGACAAAAAGCTATTTTTTACATATGATGCTACTAATGTTCTATTATTAGTTTTTTTTATTAAATAAATTAAATTATTTTTTAAATTATTCTGGTTTGTACGAACACTGTAAACTCCATCGATATATTGATCGATATTTTTAAAAAGAAATATTGATCCTGACAGTCTTGTAAAATCATGCTTGAAGCTTTTAAAAAAGGTGAAAGTGAAGTTAGTAACTTCTTTTTAATTTTAATATCAGCAATTTTGAAAACATTCTATAGCAGAGATGCCACTTTGCTCCGCGGTGTAAAAAGAAATATTTTACAGTGGTAACAAAATTTAAGTTATTTTTCGTTCAGTATTTTTCATTTTAAGTAATTAAATATATCATATCAAATGCAACTATAATGAGTTCTTCTTTTGATTACCCTTATTAAAATACAGCGTAATCATCTTTGAATTAGAAGATTTGCTAAATAATTCACTTAAATTATTTAAAAATATTTTTTTTTAAAATCTCAAGCTCTTTTTATAAAATAAAAAGTTTTCATAAATGATGCAAGAACTATAAAATTTGACAAAGTATTTTTTTAAAGAATAAAGCGCTTGAAAAATTTATAATAGCAAACATAATAAATTAGTAATCACTATTTTTACGCTTTGACTGCTCTTATCCAAAACTAAGAAAAGATTAAACAAACTTGCATAAGAATGATAAAAAACGGTTTAAGTAATTTAAGATCAGCAGATATATACACCGAAGAGCCATTACATTATGACCACCCTCCATCTATAACAATGGGCTCCCCCAGGTTTTCAAGGTTTCTCGCCCAGGAACAATGTTTCCATGGGGCACATTAGGACTCGTAATCCTCATAGAACGATCCCTGACGTCTGCAGCTACTTGAACATAGTTTCAGACCATGTTCACCCATTCATGGCAACAGTTTTTCCTGCCGGGGATGGTGTTTACCATCAGGATAATGCACCATGTCATAAGGGTCGAATCTTCATGGATTGGTTCTAGGAAGATTCCAGTAACTTTCAAGTCATGTCTTGGCCCCCAAATTCACCNGAAGAGCCATTACATTATGACCACCCTCCATCTATAACAATGGGCTCGCCCAGGTTTTCAAGGTTTCTCGCCCAGGACAATGTTTCCATGGGGCACATTAGAACCCATAATCCTCATAGAACGATCCCTGACATCTGCAGCTACTTGAACATAGTTTCAGACCATGTTCACCCATTCATGGCAACCGTTTTTCCTGCCGGGGATGGTGTTTACCAACAGGATAATGCATCATGTCATAAGGGTCGAATTGTCATGGATTGGTTCGAAGAACATTCCAGTGACTTTCAAGTCATGTCTTGGCCCGCAAATTCACCTGACCTTAATCCAAGAGAGCATTTGTGGTCCTACTTGTAAAACCAAATTCGTGCTGCCACGCTACCCCCTCGCAATGTGAGGGAATTTCAGGATCCAGATACCTCAGACTACCTATCAGCACCTTGTGGAATCAATGCCACGGCGGGTGCTAGCAGTTTTGAGGGCTAAAGGTGGTCCTACATGTTATTAGCAGGGTGGTTATAATGTAATGGCTCTTCGGTGCATATTTTTAATGAACATGGACAATATTTTTTTTTAAAAATTTATGTTTCTAATAACGTTAACAATAGTTATAGAAAACTCTACATGCAATAACTCATTAAAAAGCTAATTTTTATCGATGTTTTATCACAGTCATCGATTAAATCTTCTCTAGGCTATAGCAATTGAATGGCAATTTTTTTAATAAAAAAAAAAGAGAATTAATTAAAAAAAAAATTTAAATAATTTAACTTTTAAAAACAGTGTTAAGTGATATTTTGTGTAATATTCTTACTGTGAAGATAAAATATAAATTTAACAAACTAGTTTATCATAAGTAATTTAGAATAAAAGAGCTCATTAAATTTTTCTAAAATTTTGAGAATTTTTTAAGGTCATTTTTTAAAAAAAATTCCTAAGTAATTTTTATAAAATGAAAAGTTTCAAAAAATGGCTGCTCTAAACACGGCAATCGTATTAATAATTACATGCGAAACCTAAATTTTATACAGTTAATCAACATTCTAATAAACAAAAACGGACACAAAAATACCATAAATTATGAGTCATGATTAAAAAAAAACTACTATACTAATTTGGACAAAACAATGCTATACTTTAATAAGAAACAGAAAACAGAACAAAACGGCGATTGTTTTTTAAAAAAATAAACCTAACATTTAATTCTTCTCTCTCTGATTATGAAAATATTAGTTCCAAATTCCTTTACTTTTAATAATTAAATTTGCTAGTATTTTATTTTATGTATTGAAATAAAAGAGAAATTTGAAAGATTTTTAAATTCAAATTAGTAAGTAGAGAAAATAAAAATAAGTCAACGAGCTTTGGCGGATAATATATTGAAGACGCACCAGCCAGTAGATTTATTTAATAATACAGAAGACAAAATGTCTGCATTACGATTTATTTCAAATCCTGAAATTAAATTTTCAAGTAAAGCTATTATCATAATCAGGCTATTACATCAAATACAGAATGCAAACTTGATTCTACTCTTATCAAATTTTATATATTGTAGAGATGTTTTTCAGTAACAAGTAGTACATAAATCTTTGAGCTTAGGTTTAAAAGTTGAGAATTTCCAATTATATTTTAACGTATGATACATTCGAATAAAAGGAATCTTCCTGTCAAGTTTCTAAAAATGCTCCTGTGCAGGGCCTGATTATCGCCTAGGCCCAATAGGCACGGGCCTAGGGCCCACACTTTCTGGGGGCCTCAAAAATTAGTAAAAAATCCACAATATTTCATTAAAAAAAATACTGAACGAAACAGTTTATCTAAAAAAAGGCATTTTTTATTTCAAATTTTCTTTATATTGTGATAAACCAAACTCGTGTAAACATTGCACTAATCAAATTCGAAAGTACAGCTGAATTTTAATTGGTGCAATCTTTACTCCAATGGCTTAAACAAATGCAACTGGAANCGCCTGAAAAAGGTATATGAAAATTAATCAAGAATGAAGTTTTAAAATCTTATTATAAATTCAACTTAATACTTGCATCTTTATCCATAGTTTCCTAATTTAAAGCTATTCAGGGCCCTCGCCAAATGCGATAAAATCGTAAATTTGGCGAATAAAATTGTATTTTGGAATATGATTTTTTCTACAGGAAAAGAAAATATATTACAAAAATTGTTAAGATTTGCATTTGGCGAAGACTTTCAAAAATTGGCTGATACTTTTGATATTTAGCTTTTTCCTTAATTAATAATTTGAAATCCTTAGCTCGGGCCCGGAGTATTTAGGCGCAACATTATTTATTATTCTTTCCTAGTATTTTTTTATTTTGTAATATTGTTTATTAATCCAATAAAGGCTTAAAACTAAAAGCGATATTCTTCTCTTTTAATGCACTCCGATGAAATTACATTTGTCATGCACTATTTTTATGATAAATATATTTAAAACGTTAAATTTGAGGTGTGTCCCGATGAAATAAAGTCACCTTGATGGTGTGCAGTAATTACACACGAAAAATTTTTTTTAAGAAAGCAACTATCCATCATGGCCTGTAATATTTCCCTGCTTATACATTGCTACAATGCTGCATTGCATTGAAATGAGGCAAATATTTATATTAGCTAATGCTATACAATGCTACAATACGGTAATATATACAATGCTGCATATTATTAATCATTCGCTGGAGAATAGCATCAATATTACCCCTGGTTTAATAGGTAACATCTTTCAATCAGGACTATCTATAAACCTGAAAATAAAAAACTGTTAGTAAAATCATGCAGTTTATATCTTGGTACCCAAGGTTCTTTATCTCTTCTGAAAAATGGTTATATATAAAAAGCGTATTACTATCAGTTTTATATTTCTTCTGGTAAACAAATAGCTGTGATTAAAGCTTTTACGAGACAGTTTCCATTTTTGGGCAAACAACAGCGAATAAGTTTTCATAATCAAAGACATTTCTTCCATCCATAAATATGCTAGAAATGTGATGATTTTATTACCAGCTACCTTCGGGGACTGCTCAGTCCAGTTTGGAATGAATTTTAATCAAACATTAAAAAAAATCACCTGCTTTCACATAGTCGAGTTTCTTGAAAGACTGGAGTATATGCCATCATATGGCATTTTTGACATTTTTTTAATGCGCAGTGACTGGGGTGAACATGTTTTAAAAATAAGCATGACTAAGGCAGTAAAAATTGTAAACTCAATTTGTTTTATAAACTCTTATTTAACTATGCTTATCCGGTCCATCTTACAGCTTGGCGCCGTTTATCAAAATTTGAAGAGGTGCTGAATTATTATTTTTAGGTATTTCTCATTGAATACTTGACTTTTGTATGCCAGGTAATACAATTTTTTAAGCCCCATAGAAACTTAGCAAATTCAATGTTCATCTTGAGTAAGAATGGGTCAAACTATCATATACAGTTTCTAAGACTAGAGACTAATTCTTCAGAAAAATCGCTCTCCCAAAATGTGGTATGGAAGTAAAGATTTTTACGGAATTCTTATATTATATTGATATCAAATTTCGTATTTTTATTATAATATTCAGTTGCAATTATTATCTTTTTAAAGTTAGTATTTAATATCATACCTGCCAACCTTTACGCTCTTCAAAGAAGTTTTTATCTAGTAGTAATGAAACGCCTATAAAAGTGTCGTTATAAAAAAAATATTTTATTGACATTTTACGAAAACTTAAAAAGCAATGAAATAATTAGCTGGTCATCTTTATGCATGTTTAAATATTAAGATAACGAAAATAATTTCTAAAGCAAAAATACTTCATTAAGAATCAAATATGAATGCAAAGATCTTGTTATCAATTAAATAGAGAAATAAAATCTTAAGGCAAATCCGGAAGAGTTGGCAGGTATGTATTATCAGAATGGGTGATTTTATGTATCAGACAACACTATCTGGCCAATCAATTAAACCGGTCAGACAGTAGATAAGTTATAATTCAAAGTGAAACACGTTTCTTGAAGTAAATAATTCATAAAGATTGTTAAGGCCCTTCCACGGGAAAACTGAAATGACACAGAACATCAAACTAATATCTTGAGCCGTGATGGCTTATTAGGGTCGTTTGCCTTCCACTGAGGTGAACCGGGTTCGAATCTCAGGTGTGCCTGGTCGATACGAATACCGCATTCGGCCTGCATCGATCACAGTGCTGACGTAAAAATATGCTCAGTGGTAGATGGATCGTGGGTTAGAGACCCCTTACTGTCAGACTAACTGTGGAAGGTTTTCGTGGTTTTCCTCTCCTTGTAACGCAAATAGGGGTTAGTTCCATCAAAAATCCTCAACGAAGGAAAATTTCTCCCAGTAGATGATCCAGGAGTTCCCTTGTCTTCTGGATTGGGTTCGAAATTTCAAAGCTACGGAGTTGAACATAAGTAGTCACAAACTCCCCAAAAATTGGCCCGGATGTTCAACAACTGTTATTAAATTAAATAAACTTATGGCTTATGTGTTGCTAATTAACCATGGGTTTGTTTCTAATCGAAATCATTTCATCGATGAGCCAACAATTTTTATTTCAGGAATTCTTTTTCTTATTGCAGGCAGTATAGGCCTTACCTGATTTTCTTTACCTCTTCATAAAATCATGAGGAACCCTGAAAGAATTAACAGTATTAGGAACAATTGCAATAAGGTTAATAATTTGATGAACTATAATAAGAACGATTATACAACTTGTTCCTAACTTACTGGTAGACCAGGTACTCCGTCAAAACCTCGTTCACCCTATAAGCAATAAAATAAAACAGAGCAAATGAAATCTCAATTTCTCAGTGCACTTCATGATATATATGTATATATATATAATGGGATAGTTACATAACAAGTGCCTACTCAATGTCTCAAATGGCTGCTTCAGATATGCTAATTATTGAAATTTCGAATTAAAGAAACGAAATCAGACACATAAACGTACTGTCTATTCGAAATCAGATCAGTTTTTCACACAGTTATAGCTCGTTTATCCAAAGATAATTCAATTCAAGCAATAGTTTGTTGCGCTTGTTCATTATTTTATTTAATAGTCGAAAAGTTTAAAGCATTTTTATATAATTTAATGCTCAAGAAAACTTAGGTGATCCAGAATCTTTTGTTTCATTTAAAAAGTTTTAAAATAAAGCGAAAATTTAACAATTAATAAACAAGGCACCCAAATCAGGCCTTCTTTAAAAAAAATTAAAAACCATTAGCCTATTTACTACAACCTATCAAACAATAGTTTTACTTTTAATTAAAGTCAACAAACTATTAAACTTTCACTTTAATTTAAAAAGGAAAAACATCATAACACTTTTATCACTATTTTATTTATTTTAATAAAAGTCTTCCACCCTATCTAGTAGTAAAAGGATTTTATCAAAAACTCTAAAATAAACTAGGAGCTGTTGCCAAGTTTCAAAATTACCAATCTTAATAGTTTTCACTCTCCGATCATTTACAATAACACAAAATTATTCAACAAATATTTTCACATAAAAAAAACCTTTTAAAAATTTCATCATATTTTAGATAATTAACTTTATTAGATAATTAAAAAAGTCATAAATGTTATATTGAATTTCTTACTTTTTGTCCTGGAAATCCTGGTAATCCACTGTCACCCTAAAAAAAAGGATCAAATTAAATAATTTTTAAAAGTTACTGTTTTGAATAACTGCTTTGATTTTTTTTAACTATTAGGGACTAACATATTCTCTTTGTTTCAGTACCGGACTGCTACTGTCTGACACACATTCATGATGTAGTACAGCATTAAACTAGTGAAGTCACAAATGAATTTTCAAATTATCTAAACAAAAACTTGACATAATATTGATTGGTACGGGAATTTTACAGTTACTCATATTATTTTCAGAGACTGAAGACTATTTTCGTTATTTTAAGCAAATGGAAAAAAAAACACAATTGAAGGAAGAAAAAAAAACAATTTACACCTTGCGCTCCCAGTCAGTCATCAATGTCAGTCTTAACTCGCTCCGCGTCAGTCGCCAGTGACGACTCGAGAGTGATGTCTGGAGGAGTTCTCCTGAAAGCCGCACTACATATAGTGAGGCTTTGAGGAGAACTCCTCCAGATTGAAAGTCTGGGTTTTGTCTGCTGCTATGGTAACAAGCGAGAGCACATTTTTAATGGGGTGAAATTGAGGAAAGAAAGTATCGATTGGTTTACTCACGACGACATACGCTAAGATTTAGACAAAACTATTCACTACACACCCCTATTCGAAGTGACCTTTCCTCGTAACCATGGTACCCGCCACGACGCGAGACGGATGTCTGGAAGAGTTCTCCTGAAAACCATACTGTATACTCGTGATGTTAAACTTTTTTACTATTTTAAGAGCCTTAAAAGAAATGTTAAATTATAATTGAATCCAATACTACTAGTTGCTATCATAGAATAACTAGTTGTTGTCATAGAAACTAGTGGTTATATGATAATAGGTGCAGTGGTAGTATTTCGTAATATACTGATATAGTTACCTAATATAGTTACTGTGGAAAAAGGTTTTAAAGACCTTAGAAACAGATAAGTACCAAACATTCCACGAATATCGTTAAAATAAACAAAAACGAATATTTCTGTTTATTATTTGAACTTATTAATAGATCAATGAATTTCGATTTTCTTACTTTAGCTCCCGGAATACCCGGCAGTCCTGCGGGTCCAGTTTCACCCTGTAAAGATAAATTGTTAATTCGAACTTGTGGTTTTAAATTTCTGAACTGATAAGAGAGAATAAAGAATTATTCACCTTTGGGCCTTGAAGTCCAGGTGCTCCAGGATAACCTCGGTTTCCTTTCATACCTGGAAAACCGGGAGGTCCATCCAACCCCTTTAAAACGAATTAAACTTATGCTCATCATGAAATTAAATTGAAGCTACGCAGATGAAAAAGCTTAACAAGACATATATATATATATTCAAGTCCGAAACAAACTTTAGCTAAAAGAGAAGCTGAAGCAATAGAGTTGCCAACACCGTAGGATGAGCTAAATCTTTGTTTTATCAATCAAAAAATTACTATTATAATTATTGTGGTTGTTAAAGTCATTCTGGTGTTCATGCATGTAACGTTGCATTGATGCAATTTAAACATATAACTAACATGTAGTCTTAATACAAAAATACACTTTTTGCTATTGACACGCCCGAATATGTCATCTAGCCAGAGGAACATGGTTCCATGTTTAAAGCTGTCATCCATCTAATTCCTTCTCTGCTCAAATGTATGGTAATTAATTAAGATGTTTCTTTCTCTATTATACTTCCCGCATTTAGGTTATTAAAAATACATTTTAAACCCTTTACTACCCTTACAAAAAAGTAAGGTGTTTTTGAGGTTGGTTTGAGATTGATCGATGTAAAAAAAATATACATGAGGTAGAAAATGTTTTGCCACAAAAAAACCTCATTAATAAATCTCAATTTTAACCTCATAAAATCATCCTCATATATATCTCAGCAATACTTTTAGTTAAGATTGAGTGAAATTATTCACACCTCAAACATACTTATTTGCTTGAAGTGTAGAAAAAATATCCTGTACACCTCAAAAATAACCTCTCTAAGCTGGTTTCTCTAAAGTAGATTTGCAGCAACCTCAAAACAACTTTAAGTAGGAATAAAAAACACTTCATACACTTCGGAGGTTGATCTTTTAACACGTTGAACTCCGCGTCAGCCATCAGTGGCTGACACTGGACCTTCCATTTAGGCCGAGTCAGCCACCGGTGGCTGACACTGAAATTACATTTAGGCCGCGTCAAACACCGGTGGCTGATACTGGAATTACATTTAGGCTGCGCCACCTCTTGCTGACACTGACCTTTCACATAGGCCGTGAAAAACAGCTGGCTGACAGCGTATAACATGATATAGAACTATAAAATTTACACTCTTTTATGGAATTGCAGAAAATGTATTCAAAATTTACTTTATTATTGTGATTCTTGGTTTAATAAATTCAATTTAGTAGATTTTTATCCACCACTTCTTTTAAAGAATTTGTAGTCTTATATAAATCACCGCTTTTGTTAGTTATGTTATGAAAAACCATCTATATAAACAACAAAATCCGTCTAATATTTGCCAATTTAGTTTGTAGTTATTTACAGTGGTCAGATGGGCAAGTCATGTAAAATTAGCGTGGCGTTCAACGTGTTATGGTTGTTTTTGAAGTCAACTTCAAATAAACCTCAAATCAACCTTAGCACCTTAAATTTTTGGTGAGGGTATCTACACTCTTGGAGCAGGAGTGGAACTTTTATTTACGTCACACTAAAGCTTGACGATGGTCTAGAATTCGTCCCTGAGGATGATTCGAAGACATTCAATCATAATTTGCACTTGCCACAGAGGATATATCTCCCTTACATGGGGAATGAACATTCAAGCACTCCTTTGCCCATGGAGGTAACATTTTTTTCCTTCCAAAATCGAAGATAATATTTCATTTCAAAACATTTGAATGTCCCACTTCATTTTAGCACAATAGTCTAATTGCGTGCCGAGTTAAAAACTCAAAATTTTTAAAAATGGAGCTCACTTTCCATCTTAAAAAAATTGATTGCTAATGATGGGTACATATTTCGTGCCTTTGCTTAGAAAATATTGTTTTCTACTTTTGATTGGGTTTGACCCTTTTTTAGAATTTTCAGTATCCGGAAGCTCAATTGATTAAAAAAACGACACAGAGGACTGAGAGACGGAAATGACAGTCTTGAAAGCAATTTTACACCTATTATAATAAAATTAGTTAATTTTAAAGTATATAAAAATCACTTACTGGACGTCCAGGAAGTCCAGGGGCACCATCTCTCCCCTCTTTGCCGGAAGGACCCTATATAATTAAATAAAAAAATACTTCTAAATCACGTCACAACTTAAATGTATAACGAGCACGAAAAAAACATCACAAAATTACACCGAGAATACGATTTTTAGCCACTTGTGAGTATTCAGTTTTGATTAATCAACTCAATCTCACAGTCCAATGTCATCTCAAAAATGAGACGAGAAAGTATTCAGTATATGTGGACCGGACACTGACGGCGTACCTCTGACGTCAAACATAACATGACGTCAAATATAAGTTACTCAGGACATAGAATGTCGGAAATGATTTTGTGTTGGAAGATTTCAGTGAGAGGAAATCTATCTACCTACTTATATAAAAACACTAATTCATGTGTATGTTGATCGTTAAGAAACCCAATAAAAAGTCTTTTTTCGAGTTGACAATAAAGAACTGAAATCCGGAATATCAAGTGAATGAGCAGTCATTAGCATAAACGTTTACACGTACAACCAGTAAAGGAGGAAAGAAAAACGGATCACCCTTATAACTTTTGATCATATTTTCAGATTGAACAGTTTATCAGATTTTCATTTTGAAAATTATTTTGGCAGTATCTCGAAGAAATATTTTACTTAAAATATGCATAACAGTTAACTATAACCTTGATAGGATATGTTTATTTTGACCATCAAATCTCATTTTTTCTGAAAAAACAATACCTTTTTTCATAAAATCTTGATTTTCTTTTACCTCTAAGATAGAAGGAGTAGGCACAGTTTTGAAAAGCTGGCTTTTATAGCTTAACCGCTATAAAGGTTCTAAGTTTTATTACTCTATTCTTGTTTTAATCTAACGAATCTTTTGAATGGTTCATTATATTAAAGCTACTCATTCACAGAAATTTGTAAATCCACGGCCTAAAGATAAATATGTAATAAAGATGGTAGATAAAATAAATAATAAGTATTAATTAATTTGTTAATAATGTACAAATTTTTAAATTGTAAGACATAAAAATTCCTATATATTTTAAATATTCAGACATTTTAAATCCAGAAAGTTCCCAATCCACGGCACCTAGCCCACTGATGACAAAGCACTGCGCAAGCAAGATATTGAACAGTGGTATCACCTCTTACGTAAGAAAGCTTCACCACCGTCTGCGATGACTATTTCAGATGTGAACAAACTTCGCGCATGACCCAAAATTCTATTACAAAAATATGGGACAAAAATTTATCCATGTCTTATCTGAGATTAACACGCTCACGCCGGGAAAAGTGAAAATACTGGTACGGGAAAAGAGAAAATACTTGTAGAAGAACTATTTCAATATTAGATAAAATTCGGGAGGAGTTAATCTATTCTCAACAATAACAATTCACTGTAAGGAAATTCATCACGGCGAAGAAGCAATTCAATATAAAAATTGCATCCGTTAAAAACAATTGGTAGTTATGGACTTTTATTAATCCTGAGAAAAAACTAAAAAATGATATTTATTGTTACCAGTTTTTACTCCGGTGCGCTGCCAAGATGAGACAATCCGGCGTGAACGTGTTAATCTTGGGGTCTAATGTAAAAGTTTTGGGATCATTCAGAAGACCTAATGAAATGTGACCCATAACCCAGGAAAAAAATCTCTCTGGCTATTGTTCAGCTGTGCGTAGATAATTATAATTTACAGGTTGTTGTTTTTTTTACAAAATTGGGGTTCACTGAATAGCTACAATTATATTCAATATATATAAGTAAATAAATAAGTAATACTACTTACCGGAGGTCCTGGTATTCCTCTCTCTCCTCGGGGACCTTGGGGTCCCTTGAATACGACGAAATAAAATGGAAGCTTTGTTGAATCGTTTAATGAGGGCCCTGAAGGATTTACTGATCCTCTTGGACCTACCGAACCCTACAAAAAAAATTGCATTTTGAACATCTTTCTTTTTTCAAAGAATAATTTTGTTTTTAAGTTTTTTGTTTTGTTTTTTGAATGAACATTATATTTTTTTGTTAATGTTTCACTTTTTAAGTTTATTTAATAATATAAATTTTGAAGTATGAAAATTGCTTAGTAGTAAAGTAAAAGGAGAGAAGGGGATATATATATTATCTCTCTCTCTCTCTCTCTCTCTGTGCGTGCGTGCGTGCGTGCGTGCGTGTGTGTGTGTGTGTGTGTGTGTGTGTGTGTGTGTGTGTGTGTGTGTGTGTGTGTGTGTGTGTGTTACGGCGAATGACCGAAATAGGTGGTTGTGGACTTTCACCTGTGAATGTCGACAAACACCAAATATGTAGGTGAAAGATCGAATATTTCATTACATTCTTGTACATTCGGACCCTCACCGGTGTATGTCAACAATCACATAGTCGCTTTGGGGAATGTCCGAAATAATTGCAAGTCCGAAATATTATCTGGCAAATATATACCGGGCAATGACACTTGACCTTAAAAAAACATCAGTGTAGGGTATACTGGGCAGTGAGCACTTAACCTTAAAAAAACATCAGTGTAGGATATACCGAGCAAATGTATACCGGGTAAATGTAAATGTATGGCCCGATACTCCAAACACTGATGTTTCTTCTGATCTATAGTCAGTAAGTATTAAAATATCGAATAAATGTAATTATATCCACGAATAAATTCATATCAAATCGAATGTAATAAATATTTCGGACATACACCAAGCGACTACGTGAATGGTGACATTCACCGGTGAATGCCGACATTTTCGACACTTCGGTCATTCACCGTAACATATATATCCTAGCAGCAAAACAAGTTGTGTCATAAATCCTGGTTCAATAATTGTTCAATGAGAAGGGTTCAAAGTTTCGTTATTTTTCCGATATTGTCCCTACATAGAATTTTCCGATGCGCCCCATATTTTGCAGATTCTTCACAACCAATATCGGTCCTATATAGAATTGTCAGATTCCCCCGATATTTTATCTTAACTATTTAGCAAAATATAGGTTCTATGTTGGTCAATGTAGGCCCTATATAGACCATTCTAGGACCAATATTAAAAAACCTAGGCATCCCAATAGTGGTCCCTTAGTGCATGTAGCATGTATTGATAGAATCCATGTGGAGTTAATTTTAAGCCCAACTGGGGCCAAAATATAATTGTTGAGATGGGTCTTAAAGCTGTAACGTTAACATACCATGCACAACTACGTGATTAGACATAACCATGCGATTAGTTGCAAGTACCCAACTGAGAAAAAATAAGATATAATTAGCACTCAGCATACACTTAATCATAAAAAAAGTAATATTAATTCCAGTGAAAAGTATTGATTATAAGTCGTATAGGTTATTAAACAGTAGAATAGGTTGTTGTTGTAGTCGTATATATATGTAATATTGTAATATATAAAGAATTAAAAATTAAAAATTACTAGCGTAAGTACTAATTACATTCAATCATATAAAATTTAACTTCGTTCAAAAAATGGAGTTAATCGAATTAGATACCGATCGTTTGTCTGGAAGATATAAAAAATAAGAATGTAAACAAGTCGTTTGCTAAAAATAAATTGGAAATGTCCATTTATAAATTTATTCCATATCTAGCAATGCTTGTTTTAACTAAATTTTTCATTTTCTTCAAAGCAAGTTTTCTTCTCTGAGGTTCCGGAAAAATCATCCAGAGATCAATATTTGGATGAAAGTATAGCCTCGTAGAACACGTTTGAGACTCAAATAAATAAGCGAAGCACTGTCTAGCTACTTTTCCTTGAATTTTTCTTATATATATTTTTTTTTTCTTTAGCAAAGCGCATACATATCGCCAGCATCTGCCGACACTTCTATGTTTTCGAAACTAAAACTCCGACAGCTGAGATTTATTTCATTGAAATGTATCTCCAAACTGCCAAACAGTTCTAAAATGATTAAATCTTCGGCGCAGTTTTTTGAAGAGCTGCCGCCTTTCTCGATTGGTTCTGTATCAAAAAAGGAGCTATTTTTAATGCATCCATCAAATGGCGACAGACTTTCATGTTTTTTTGTGAAATTACTTTTTACTTGTTGCTGCACTGGGAATAATGTTTGTTCGCGAATATTATCAGATTATATTTAAGAATACAGAATAATTCATAACTTTTTCAAGAAGCAATGCTTTCTGAAGAATTTCACGAAACGATNATATATATATATATATATATATATATGATGGATTATCAGTAATATAAAGTTTATTACCTTTGGTTCGATGACTTGGTATACATGGGGAGGTGGTAAATTTTTTGTTACCAATCCTTGTTGAGCAGCTAGTATTTGAAACCATGAGCGTAACTGTATTATGGATAGAAACACATTTTATTCAATAATCTTGTTCAGTATATAAAAATTTTAAATTTTATTAAGAGTTTGTGACAATAAAACTTTTTTTTTCTTTATTTAATTAAATGATTGCAATAATCGAAGAAAAAAGTTTATGAATGTTACAAAGCATTTCTGAAAATGTGTAACTTTATTCTGCATGATTTTTTTGTGCTTAATTTTGCAATGCAGTGGTTTCTCTGAATGTCTGTGGATAGGTTTAAAAAAAGGAAACAATGAACATTCATGAATTTTTTATATTGTTGAGATATTAATTTCCATCCTAAAAATCATCGAAAGTAAAAATACAATAAAAAAATATGTAGCATGCTTTAATTTTTGATGAAGGATTAGCGTGTATCATAGTGGACTTCTTCAAATTTTAAAATTTAAGAAATAAAATCCATACATAATATCTGGCAAAATATATAAATTTGTTACTGATTCTGTTACATACAGTACATTTATAAACTGTTACTGACTCTATTAATGAAAGTGCCCTAAACTGACTGATTCTTTCAGCTGTCTAGGTTCAATAAGACCTCGAGAGACTTATAGTACCAATAACACCATTCTCAAATCTTTCTAAATTATTAGTTAAAAAAATTTTAGGATTTTTTTTAATCTAGCGTCGTTTTAAAAGGACAATTCCTCTTCTTTAAAAGAACTAAAAAATTTTGTTAGTATTAAGATTTATGTTAAAGAAACTAGATAATTCTCGCCAGCATAATAGATGAATAATACAACTATTTATATTTGGATCCGAGCCTTCAGAAAACTACGTTTTGTGAGTTTGTAAAGGTCAGCAGTGACCATAAGTCCTGGAAGAATGCCATCCGAAATTTGTGTAATGGCCCAAGGAGTAGAGAAGTGGCTGAATTCCGCCCATATATTATCGGTAACCGGTCACTTGTGCTGCCGTATATGTTATCATTAAAGATAGCAATATTATCATATTTAATATTTTCATGTGTATTATCGGTCACTTATGCCAATCAGATTCTAGCGCTGTTTATAAGCATTGGAGAACCTGACTTCACGGTACTTGTAACCAATAATAAGTACCAATGCCACACTTTTTATACCAAAATACTCTTCGAATAATGAATTGTTAACAAGAAAATTGTTTCCTTTCAAGTTATATGATTCCGTTAAGGAAGATTTAATGGGCATTAAGTAGTATCAGCAGTAGTGTTATACAATGTGACAGTATGCGTTAATTGAATAGAGTTATGGAAATGTTTATATACATCTTCAGGTAAACCAGGTGGAACATGTACTTCAGGGAATCCCTTGGAATCAGCTTTTTCAGTTTCATTCTAAAATACAAAATAAACAAGATTATGCCATTTGTAAATGGAATAGATGTTTAAAAGCTACGCGATTTCCCCACACTCCAAACATTTCCCCACCCTATTTCCATGGTTTCAGCATATATTCTTTTTTTTCTCACGCGAGTGTATTTCAACTTTTTACTGCAATTTACTGCAAAAAAAAGCAAGATTTTCCAAAACTGTGAAAATGGGGAGGAGAAATGAGGGTAAATTGCGTAAACCAGGGATGTATAGATATAATTTTTTTTTTTCAAGAGCATAACAGTTTTATAAGAGCTATATAGAAAAAAATGCGAGTTATCTAAATCAACATATCACTTTTAAAAAGGAAATTAAACTAGCTATCAGGGTTTCTACGATCTGGTAGAAAGGATGAGATAAATCTAGATGTTTTAAACTACCAATAATTTTGCATTATACATTTTAGAAATAAAGAAACAAATTTTGTATAATTAATAAATATTAGATTAATAATAATAATAAATTAATAATAAATAACAAATTTTAGAAACAAAAACTTGGAAAAATATGAATAAAATTGTAATAATTAAAAAAAAATCAACAAAAAAGTTGCGGTCGCCATATTACGACCACTGGTTACCCAATGGTCAAATGCTTTTTCTTTCTGGATTGACTCCGTTTAACGCCACAACATTTCAAATCATGGGGGACGAAAACTGTCTCAATTGATGTTTGTCGTCGGATTGATTTTCATATCCTGCCTATGTACGTGTTTCAAAACGTCACAAAATACTTCTTCTTCTTCAGCATTCATATTTATATTAAAATCAACGTTAATAATAAAAGACTATTAAAATACTTTAAATTAGTATTATGTAAATGCATCAAAAATGTCCGCTAGTGAAAATAAAAAGAAAAACTGCAGCGGTCGCCATAACAACACATGCAATGACGACGCATGCGCACTGTTTACTATTACTCTTGAACACAGTTGAAAAGTGTGTGGACGCCATCAAATCCAAACCTAGACCCATTTTGTCAATGGGTAATAAATATTCCAATTATTTAGATTAATTTTGTTTCTAAAATGGCTGTAAGAATTTTAAACATAAATGGTGTTGAGAATTTATCGTCTGCTTAATTTTTAAATTGGATCTAGTTCATAAAATTAAATTGCAAAATTGTAAGAGTTCGTTTTACTTTTTCGAGATTGTTAACTCTTTTTTGTGAAGGAGAAATACAATGGATTTTAGTTTATATTTATTTATTTTTGAGCATTAATATATTTACGCCATTTTATATCTTTGAGTGTTTCGAGTTTTATCGATGATGTTTTATCGATATTTTATATTTTTGTAAATGGAACTGCGAAATAAATCATTTTGTGTGTTGTAAGTTTCTTATGAAATAATTAAAAAAAACTGACACCATTAACTAATTCTGATTCGAAATAAATGGTGCTAGATGGTGCAACAAACTGTTATACCAATTATTGGCGACGAAGCTTGCCTTTTTCGAACAATAACAACAGAGAAGGAAATAATTTCAATTCTCTACTGCCGTATGTATGAAAAATACATACGGTTGCTTGTGGAATTTAATGGCTGCCGGGCATATTTTAAATTATCATAGAAATTCTATACACAAAGAATTTTGAAAATGTTGCGGACATATCTATAAAATTGTTTAAATTACAATTGTTAAAATTAATTATATTATTAATTAAATTAATTGTTATAATTAAATAGTACTTTAATACAGCCAGAGCCATGGGCAACAGTTAGACGAAACAAATTTCATTAAAATATTGTTTAAATCAAAGTAAGGTGTTAAGATTGGATGAAGGATTAAGAATTAGAAAATTCACACCCTTGTGCATTTGGCTTGTTTACCATTAAAGTTTATATATCGTAAAAGATAGTTCTAAGAGGTGACCAAGCTAATAGCCAAAAGTTGCTGTTACATATTAGTTAGGTCATTTCTAACGTGTTTTAATTAAATAATGAATTATGTTAAAAAGTACGTTTATTAGGATATACTTTCTATAAATAAAAAACACGATGACAAAAAAATTTAGCCTCAATTTTTTTTTCTTTTGAAAATTTGAACATAAATTTTCCGAAGTATAACATAGTTCATTTTATTTTTAAAAAATTGAATTTCTGCTTATGATTACACTAAATTATTAAAATTTACTCACATCACTTACTTCCACGTAGGATGGAGTTGCAAACTCTAAGCTTTCGTCTTCAACAATTGTATATTTCAGGTCTAAAATATTTTCGAAAATATTAAAATGAGTAAAATTATATAAATATGATTATTTATTGCTTATAACCAATAAATGACACAAAGGAACAATTTTTTGATTTTTTTCCCCAAGAACTACAGCTTTTAAGTAATTTAANTGTTTGATCTTATAATTTGAAACAATAAATAAATTGAAATATTTATTCGGCGCCAGTTTCTAGACTGTTTTGACTATTTCATCAACTCACTCCGTCAACTTGGTGGTGGAATTAATTTAACGGTTCGTTCAACTTAGGAAATATGTATGACATTCTGGAAATACCTCTCGTCATCAAAACAGGATTTTAGAACGACGCCTCAGGAAAGCACTATTTTGACCTTTCTGCGACAGCTGAAATTAAACTAGTGTAAAATTTACCTGCAAAATTTAATATTGAAATTGAAATTTTCGCGTTCTTAGACTTTGACTAATTCCTGTGCGTTTTACCATTTTTTTTTATATTCTGCCTTCGTGTGTTAAATATAGGGTATATATTTTTTTATATTTGTTTTTATTTCATTTATATTTTATCCTAAAAGTTTAAATCCAAGTCATCCACACAAGTGTTCCATTTCTGGTTTAGTTGTAACTTTTATAAGCATTCAGAACCATGTCATTTAATTATGTCTTAAAGAAACTTATAAATAATTTCTTTTGGTCCGATTAATTGATTTAATTTCTTATTGTATAGTAAGAGATGGGGATATCATTAAAGTTAAAGAAAAGTTATAAAAAAAATTAATTTGTTTCTGAAAAATAAAAGTCGTTTGTTTACATATTTTCTGTTACAGTTTGATTATTTTGACGTCTTAGTATTATTATACATTTTTTGTTCGCTCCATACTTTTGTATGGTGCTGAATAGTGCAGCCTCCACTAAGCTGAAATTGAAGCACCATAAATACTCCGGAAAAAATGTTTAAGAATTATTTTTAAAAAATTTATAACCTAATACTATATCAAATAAAGGCCAAATCCTCATCCATACATGAAGAAATTTTAAAGAGAAGATGAAAATAGACTGCACATTCTCTTCGTGTAAAACAGGATAGCCCTGCAAACTTCGCACTTATTTGAACACCCAACGGAAAACGCAAAAGAGAAAGGTCGAGACTTATTTGGCAAAAATACATGCACCAAGATCTGTGCAAAGCAAAACTAAATGGATGGAAGAAGGCAAGAGAACTTATGTCAAAGTTTTTGAATAGTTTTCCATTGATGGACCAACATAATCTTAAGGTCGTCTTAATCCCGCCCCGCCCCAAATGGGGCATACGGGGATTACTGGTAACTCTGTGCGCATTCGTGACTGCGCAGCAAAAGAGATGCACTGGAGAGAGGTTGGCCACGATGTGGCAACACTACTCGTCGATGAGGGCCCGCGATTTGGAGGAGGTGGATGACCAATGGGGTCCGCACGGGTAAAGATGATAAAGGGAAAAGCTTGGAAGGATGGAAAATTTTGAGATGTTTACCGTGGTACCGGTCTGAGTGCTGCACGCGCAAAACAGCCACACACCACCACCTACCGTCCCTCCTCCAACCAAAAGGCTGCAAAGAATTTATTCAAAACAAAAAATGAACAAGCAATACATACTGTCCGGCAGTAGCCGGAGAAAAATCAGGTGACATCAGGAAAATACATCAAGTAAATGAACATCCAGAAGGTAGTAAGGTCTTACATTGCAGATACACAGTAAGGAGCATAAATTTGAATTTACAAAGGGTATACAACATGGAGACATAACTTTTGGTGACAATATTTACATGATACAAGGTAACCTGCAGCACACACTGTACACAAAACAATATTACACTATCCAAAGAATATACATACAATTTGGGTTTGATTGATGGTCAATCACATCGTGAGGACCTCAATTGATTGTTCCAAAACCAATTTGTTGAAAACAAGACGGTATCGGTACAACAAGTGATGCAGATATGTACAGTTGATGAATTAAGACAATTCAAGATGGTTAAATTTAGCGATATGTACAATCACTAAGTTGAGACAATTCAAGATAGTTAAATATAGTGATGCAACAGGAAGTTGGTGAGATTCATGTGTATAAGGGCACTCGGAAATATAAATTTATGTAAAATATGCAAAGCATGACATGTACAAAACACAACCTATGTACATCTCCTGCCCATCAAATAACAAATCCAGAAGAAAAAAGCGATTGATTCGACTTTGTATACATACAATGAGGGACATGAATTTTAAAATTAAAGTGAGCATGCAGTGAAGAAGTGTAAGTGGTGATAGCAATAACAAGCCAGTTATAGACAAGAATATAGGGTTTGACAAAGGCAACGATACAATATGCACATACAATGTTAAAATATTTACAATACGATAGGCAATACGAGACAATTTGAAATAGTGATACAACAAGACAATTAGTGATACCCATGCAAACAAGGGTTCATATGATGAATATGTAAAATATACAGATGAATTTATGACATCAAGATTGTTGATCCTGTTATATATAATCAGGGAGATTCAGGTAATTCATATTTGGCTATTAAATTAGTAAAATGGTGTGAGTCAGGAGAAACCCAGGTCTAAGCCCATTAATGTAATTTCTCGAAAAAATGTAGTTTAATAATGTTTGCAATTCCCTCTGATATTCGAGGTAGTTTCCAATGCTGTTTGAGTCCCGCTTTACCAAGGTTTACAGGAAAATAAATTTGGCGAGTATTCATATGAACAGGGCAATCTAATAGGATGTGGAAAATATCCTCTGGTATGTTACAGAAGTTGCAATTAATGTTCTTATTATGGAATTTGGCCTGATAACTACCCTGGGTTCCGTGGTTAGTCAAAAACTGATTGATGAATAAGTTTGATTGGATTTTCCTATGGTTAACCGTGGGTATGAGGTTGTGGCTGAATCGTCCCTGATTTTCCGGGTCGTTCCATCTTTGTTGCCATGTTTCTAAATTTTCGTTTAGGAAAGAAAGCCGGACTGAACGTTTAGATGGAAAATCAACAAGTTCTATTTTCGGGTTGCTACAGGCCAGTTTGGCTAGTCTGTCAGCCTCCTCGTTGCCCATTATACCAGCGTGTGCCTTGATCCAGTGGTCCTTTATCATCTTTACTGTATAATCTAAATCGTTTGAGTTATTTAGTGCTTGTAGACTGAAGAGCTAGTCAGAATAAATGTGGATTTCATCATGAATATTGTTCTGTTTAATCCAAAGGAAAGACTGAAGCAACGCCCAGAGCTCCGCTTTGAAAACTGTTGATTGGTTACTGAGCCTAAAACATGAGCTATCTATTAATATCCCTTCTAAAAAGATGACGAATGCACAGCCCACCCTGTATTCTTCATTAACGATCATCCTCGACCCATCTGTATATATTTCAACCTGTCTATTTGTGGGGGGTTCAAAGTTAAATGGAATAATGGTGTGTTCTGCTGGGTGTTCGATTGGGATTTCTTGTTTGTTAATAATGGATTCACCATGTAGGTAGATGTTTGAAATTCGTGCTTCTGTTCTAATTATTAGATCCAGGGGGACTGTGCCGGCTAAAATCTGCAGGGCAGCGGTCGATGTGGTTCTGTAAGCTCTTGTGATGTTGATGGCCAACAAAAAAAAGAGGTAAACGAAAAAAATCTTATTTTGAAAAAGATATGTAGTTTTCCGAAGAAAACTTGTAACAATGCAACAAGACAAGAAATTCGTTCCCCAATGTTATTTATCGAGTTCACTTTCTTTCTTCTTTTATTTATTTTTCTTTTTTGCACTTAGTGCGTTAACAGTCTTAAAATACACAGCTCATTATTTTCGGTTAGTTGACGTTGCATGATAATTTATGAATTATTCATAGAATGAAAAAATTTAACTTACGATCACAAGATTTTCCGTCTTCCTGAAGAATGTAATCTTCGAGACATGAACATTGAGCAACTTTGTCCTGCAAATGGCAATTGTGCTGACAGCCCCCATTCTCGTCTTTACAGGCATCATACCCTTATTATTATGAAAACAATTTATTAAGTTCTGCAGTATGAAAACCATTTGCAAATGTTCAGTCTTGCTTTAAAAAATGTGTAAGTTATAAATTAGGAAAACATGCTTTTCAAGTCTTACATTAGAAAAACCATTTGTAATTTCTATTATCAGAAAAATATTTGAAAAACAATTTTTAAATCTTCCGTAAAAAAAAACAGTTTGTAAGTCTTCCATTAAAAAAACAGTTTATAAATCTTACATAAGAAAAACAATTTGTAAGTCTTAGAATAGGAAAATAGTTTATATGATTTATAATTAAAAAACAGTTTTACATTATGAAAACAATTTGCAAGTCTTAGATGAAGAAAATAGTTTATAAGATTTACAATTAGAAAACAGTTTTACATTACGAAAACAATTTGTAATTCTTTTGTAAGTTATAAATCCGGAGAATATGCTTTTCAAATCTTACATTAGAAAAACAATTTAGAGTTCTAATTAGAAAAACATTTTTATTTTATTTGGAAAATAATTTTTAAATCTTGCGTAAAGAAAACAATTTCTAAGTCTTCCATTAAGAAAACAGTTTATAAGTCTTACATTAGAAAAGAAATTTATAAGTCTTAGATGAGGAAAATAGTGTATATGATTTACAATTAGAAAACAGTTTTACATTACGAACACAATTTGTAGTTCTTTCGTGAAATACAAATTGGAAAAATGTTCTTTACTAATAAAAATTCCATAATTCTACTGAATATAGGTAGATGATTAATGAAAAAATTATAATCATTTCCTAGAACATTGTTCCTTGTGTTCCAGTGTTTGATATAAAAAAATGAAAGAAAAAAAAACATATAATGTGCATGCCGAAAAATCTGTTAATCAAGTAAACATAAAAATGTTTTGCCCCAGGTTATGTATATGTGATACGATATGATGCACAAGGAAATAAATTTTCTAATTTGACTTTTAAAATGGATTCACACATAAATAGTAATAGTTCAGATGATGTGTATTCTTTGTAAGAAATATAACATAAAAATTAAAACTCTCAATGAACTTATTTGATAAAATAATAATATACATAATAATTTTTCCTTTTCTTTCAAGTCAAAATAACATTTGCTGTGAAATAATTTGCTTTTGAGTTAATAATTTTCGATCATGTTTACAGAATATGTGTAAACTATGAAATCTGATTTCATGAAAGAAACCAAAAGTGAGTTTGTATAGTATTTTTAAAGAGGGTAAATATATGTAATTAAAAAAAAATTTTGCAAAAATTAACACTCATTTATATACATTTATTCCTATTTTTAATAAATGTAATAAAATATTTTTCGCGCTGGTGTGTATATTAAATGTAGTGCTAATAATGTAGAAAATATTTTACCACCAGCATGTAATATTTTGTATATCTTTGTAATATTTTATTATCAACATTTATTATTCCCATCTTCGACCGAGTATGGCATAAGGGACATATCGTAAAACTACATAAAATGAATATTTCATTAGACCTTATTACTTTAATTAACTCTTTCCTTACTGATAGAAAGTTCAGAATTAAAATCGATAGCTCGTTCTCAGCTTATAAAAACATTCAAGCCCGTGTGCCCCAAGGTAGAATCCTCGGGCCACTACTATGCATCTTATACACAGCTGACTTCCCTATTAATAACGATAATCCAAACGAATTCACAGCCCTATATGCCGACGATACAGCAATTATCACGAAATCTATGAGCCATTTACAAGCCTTCAAATACATGCAAAAGAAGATCTACAATATCGAAAAATGGTGCTCACAATGGAAGATAAAACTACACCCGGATAAGTGCCAAATGATTATTTTCAATAGTAAAAAGAAAGGTAGAACTATTCCTGATATAGTCCTCTACACGCAGATCATTAAACCCACAAAGAGTGCAAAATATCTAGGAGTCACCATCACCTCTAATTTAAGTTGGAAACAACACATAAATAAAATTATTGAAAAAGCGAATGGTGCCTATTGGGCCCTCAACTCCATATTAAACTGGAAGTCATCTTTAGACTTAAAATGCAAGCGCGCTCTCTATCTAATGGCAATTAGGCCAATCCTAACCTATGCCTGCCCCGCCATTAACACTNAGGGATCTTAAAATTGATGACATCAACGTCTATATAAAAAATTTAAACCAAAATTTCTACGATGAAGCAAAAACCTGTACCACCAGCAATTTTAACTCACTCCTAGATATTGAATTAATTGACGACAACACTAAATTTAGCCCAATCACTGCCTTTTTCCTTAGGGATATGACGTAGCCCTAGCACACGAAATACACTCTCGATTTTTGGTGCTAAGCACCACCTCTTCCCCCCATCTCCATTCCACCTCATCATCGATTTACTACTACAGATGAATCGGTTAATGCGCACCGAGATTTATGATTTCCACCATTCTACCATTTTATTATTCCCATCTCCTATCATATAAATTTCATCTCCAGATTTCGATTTGAAAAACATATTACTTAGCTAAAATATTGGAAGTATCTTTAAACTGTTAATTTTAAAGAGTTCTACTTTTACATCGTGCAAAATACTCTCATATTTTTTGGCGAACCTTCTATTTTATATTTAATAAATCCTATTGAGGGCAAAATTTCATATTTGACAAAGTTGACTTATGGAAAATGTATTTTTAGTCAACTTTCGAGGTTTCGTCTATAAATAAGTTCCAACACTTATAATATAATATCAGCTGCCTAGGTGTCCAGTTAGCATAACTAAAGAAGAAGAAGACTTTAAGGAAAAAAACGTCAGAATGAAGAAAACTTACGATTGCAAGAACGTCCATCCTGGTCAAGTGCGAATCCTTCGTGACAATAACAATTAACTCCACCGTACCCTGCTTCGCAATAGTGTTCACATCCTCCGTTACTTTCGACACATGGATTGGTACCTTTAAATTATAAAAATTACTTCCTACTTTATCATATCATTTAAAAAATTTACAATTATTTTGACTACCACTACAAATAAAAAATGTAAGCTTTAAAGTAAAACCCATTTTTCTATTCATAGATATGTCAATCACATTCCAAAGGTTATTGTTATTTAGAGTCTGTTTTCTAGGTGCTAACTTTCTTCGAATAGTGTTGATTTAGTTTAGCTAATTCGATTTAAACTGTCTCTACTATTAAGTAATTTAAAGGTTTATGTGATACGCCGCTTTGTTACAGTTAGCCGTGTTAAACCATTAAGAAAGTTGGCAAAATTGAACGAAAATCTGTATATCTCAGTTTGTAGTATCTCTATCGTTTTTAAAAATATTTTGTCGAATGCGGATCAGATGGAATCTCTGATCTAGCCCTGTGGAGTTAGTAGTTCGGTTAAATTAATTATTGGTTAATTAAAAAGAGTAATTCGAATCATTCACTATGCAATATGTACTGATGAATCTCTAAATGAAATAAAATTTTAGCTGGTACTTGCGAATGGGGCAAAAATTTAGCAGGTACGAGTAAACCAGTTTAGAGCTGTTAATTGTAAATGGGGCTAAAATTTAACAGTTGGGTGTAAGTGATGTGAAATTTGATCGATGGATGTAAATGGGTCAAAATTTTATATGGTGAAAGTAAATGCGGTGAAATTAGAGCTGATGCAAACTTTGCTTTGATTCCTTTGATTTTTTCCGGGAATAATAAAAATCCATAACTACCAATTGTTTTTAACGGATGCAATTTTTATATTGAATTGCTTCTTCGACGTGGTAAATTTCATTTTTCTCTTTTTTTATATTTTTCTCTTTTTTTAATTTTTATCATTGCATACCATAATGCTGCAAAATCAAAATGTTTTCACACAATGTATTTTAAATTCATGATGTATGGGATAGGGGCCGCTGCGCGGCCCAGGTGCCCAGTTTTCTGTTAATAAATGAAATGACGTGGTAAATTTCCTTACATGTTGAGAATAAATTAACTCCTCCCGAATATTATCTAATATTGAAATAGTTTTTCTACCAGTATTTCTATTTTCCATATCGCTTTCAGGCCTGGATGGGAGAGACACAACATATATGGCCGCAAAAAGAACATATTCAAACTTCTAACAAAAGTTTCAGATAGATCAATGAATGAAAGCGAGACGGAAAAGCTGGTAGTAAAACCATTTCAGTTTTAACTTGTTTTCGGGAGGAATAAATCAATTCTCTTCCTCAAACTATTCAACAATATCTACTTTTTTTCTCAGACCGAATTTCCGATTTAAACATTATTTTTCTAAGTACCTAGCCCGTAGGGCAATCTCTTCATTCCACAGTGGGCTAGCATCCTAGGTTTCGTGGCCAAAATTAGTATTTCGATAAAGTTTGTTTCAAAATTTGTATTTAGGGGTTTTTATGTGCAGGTAAATTGAATTCATAGTTGAATTTTTGAAATACACTAAAAATACGGATGGGGGGAATAAAAAAATAATATAGTACGTTAAAATAATTAAACAGAGCAATGAAAATGTAATAATTTTCGTAATTTTAAATTAAAACAAACAGTTAAATTAGAATAAATATTTACTTATTTTTCTTTTTGAAATGTTCATGCTAAACCATTCGTCGTTACATCTCCTCTGTGTTTTTCTACAAGAGACACGTCCATTGTTACAAAAACACGAGAAACACGAATTGGGTTTCCATTCTTCACCGGTCTGAAATAGCTCCCCATCAACATTACAACTTTTTTCATCATGACCTATTTTGATTGAAAGAGAGAGAGAAGATTGAATTTAAAACAAATCGGAGGAAAGAAACAAATTTAATTTTAACGGTCGACATTGAGTCTCAAAAGCTAAAGGTATCTATTACGAGGGACATTTCATCATTAAATTAACAATGATGTTTACAAAATGTAACCATTGAATCATAAATGCAAAAGGTGATTACTACAGGGGACATTTCATCATTAAATTAACCATGATGTTTACAAAATGTAACCATTGTGTCACAAATGCAAAAGGTGATTACTACAAGGGACATTTCATCATTAAAGTAACAATGATGTTTACAAAATGTAACCATTGAATCACAAATGCAAAAGGTGATTACTACAAGGGACATTTCATCATTAAATCAACAATGATGCTTACAAAATGTAACCATTGAATCACAAATGCAAAAGGTGATTACTACAAGGGACATTTCATCATTAAATTAACAATGATGTTTACAAAATGTAACCATTGAGTCACAAACGCAAAAGGTGATTACTACAAGGGACATTTCATCATTAAATTAACAATGATGTTTACGAAATGTAACCATTGAATCACAAATGCAAAAGGTGATTACTACAGGGGACTCCATTTGGATAAGCTTTATAATAAATAATCTATCTTCCAAACTAAACTGAACAGAATCTAAAAGCCTTTAGTAACACAAACACGAATGATTACCTTGTTGAAATGATAAGAAAATATTTGCTTGGAGAATGCTTGGGAACTAAACACTGGGGGTTTCGTGTTCGGCTGACCACCTAACCGGAACATCTGCTCCGGCACCCCAGAGCCCAAGGTCAAGAAAACTGAGATGGGCACAGTAGGCCTTGGCCCTCTATGGGCTGTCGTGCCGCTGAGTTTAGTTTATTTGATACGTAGGATTCTTCTAAAACTGTTAAGAAATACTTAAAGTTTTCATATTATTTTCATGGCAGTGCCATCATATGGCAGTGCTCAGACCCATAGAGTAGGACAGATTTAAAATTAATGTCGAAAATTCAAAATTTTTGCAGAGTTAGTTATGATCTTGTCTTTCTAGAATCTACTGAGAATAGCGTAAACGCTTCATCAAGCATCTTAATCTATTTGATGTATATCTTCATCAGTTTGTCCTTTGTTATTAGTTATATTACTTTACTTGTAAATAAAACAAACAAGCTCAAAATCGGAGTCGATCCAGATCAGAGTCAGCTCAGATCAATCAGTCCAGAGTTCAAACAAGTCCCAAACTGTACTTGATATGAAATCCTAAATAACTTTTGAATCATAAATCCAAGCGAATTTGTTTCGGTTTCCCGCAACGCAGAGCAAAACAAATATATGATAAAAAATACTTCATATGTTCAGGTAAGAGTTTAGGACGCTTAAATAGATTCAAGGAAATATTGTGCTTTTTTATATTTCATACTTATTAAATAAATCACTTATAACTTCTAAACTATTAGTCTTATCTAACTGATTTATTTCCATTTGATTCAGCGTAAAAAAGTACACAGGAAACATTTATCTTACTTGATTACATAGTGAATTTTGATCTTTTCCCCTTTCAACTCCCCTTCTCCTCAGTAAATTCAAGACCATAAGGTCGCGTGTTCAAATCACGTCCGGGTCAAAACTATATCTATAAGATGAGGCCGGGATAGCCTGGTTGGTAGGGCACTAGGGCCATGTCCAACAGTTCGTGGGCTTGATCCCAGCCGGTCGAAGACTCTCTGTGTAGTAAATGGTGACTGATGCACGTTAAATCTATCGAGTCTCAAAGTCCTCCTCGTTCCCATAACAAATCAATACCTCTGGTG
>NC_092213.1:73283081-73287796 GCF_043381705.1 Parasteatoda tepidariorum | reverse complement strand
AAAAAATTTAACTTACGATCACAAGATTTACCGTCTTCCTGAAGAATGTAATCTTCGAGACATGAACATTGAGCAACTTTGTCCTGTAAATGGCAATTGTGCTGACAGCCTCCATTCTCGTCTTTACAGGCATCATACCCTTATTATTATGAAAAAAAATTTTAAATTTCACATTATGAAAACCATTTGCAAATGTTCAGTCTTACATTAAAAAATGTGTAAGTTATAAATTAGAAAAACATGCTTTTCAAGTCTTACATTAGAAAAACCATTTGTAATTTCAATATCAGAGAAATATTTGTAAAAAAAATTTTAAATCTTGCGTAAAAAAAATAATCTTACATAAGAAAAACAATTTGTAAGTCTTAGAATAGGAAAAAGGTTATATGATTTATTATTAGAAAACAGTTCTTCATTACGAAAACAATTTGTAGTTATTTTGTAAGTTATGAATTCGTAAGTTATAAATCAGGAAAATATGCTTTTCAAATCTCACAATAGAAAAACAATTTAGAGTTCAAATTAGAAAAAAAAAATTTTTTTTCATTTGGGAAATAATTTTTAAATCTTGCGTAAAGAAAACAGTTTGCAAGTCATCCATTAAGAATACAATTCATAAGTCTCACATTAGAAAAACAATTTGTTAGTCTTAAATTAAGAAAATAGTTTATAAGATTTACAATTCGAGAACAGTTTACATTACGAAAACAATTTGTAGTTCTTTTGTGAAATACAAATCGGTAAAAAGTTCTTTACTAATAAAAATTCCATAATTCTACTGAATGTAGGTAGATGATTAATGAAAAAATTATAATCATTTGGTAGAACATTATTCCTTGTGCTCCAGTGTCTGATAAAAAAATGAAAGAAAAAAAAAACATATAATGTGCATGCTGAAATATCTGTTAATCAAGTAAACATAAAAAAAAATTTCTTCCGATTATGTTTATGTGATATGATATGATGGACAAGGAAATAAATTTTCTAATCGGACTTTTAAAATGGATTCACACATAAATAATAATAGTTCAGATGATGTGTATCCTTTGTAAAAAATTTAACATAAAAATTAAAATACTCAATGATTTTGTTTGATAAAATAATAATATACATAATAATAATAATTTTTTCTTTTATTTCAAGTCAAAATAACATTTGCTGTGAAATAATTTGCTTTTGAGTAAATTATTTTTGATCACGTTTATAGAATATGTGTAAACTATGAAATCTGATTTCATGAAAGAAACCAAAAGTGAGTTTGTATAGTATTTTTAAAGAGGCTAAATATATGTAATTAAATTATTTTTTTTTTTTGCAAAAATTAACACTCATTTATATAACTTTAATCCTATTTTTTATAAATGTAATAAAAAAATTTTCGCGCTGGTGTGTATATTAAATGTAGTGCTAATAATGTAGAAAATATTTTATTACCAGCATGTAATATTTTGTATATCTTTGTAATATTTTATTACCGGCATGTAATATTTTGTATATCTTTGAAATATTTTATTAGCACTTCCATCTCCTATCAGTCGATCATTGGATCTCATCGAGTTAGGTTGCTTTATAACCGAGCTCCTGCTACAATGGCTTCGATTAGATTTGGCCGCGGAGGGCAGGTTTTCCGACCCTGCCGCACACTAGAACAGATTGCTGCTGAAGAAATGTTAGATACAAAAGAATCTTGAAGCTTTATTTGCGAGTTCGAGTAAAGTCATCAAAGACTTAGAGAGATCAAAACCCAATTCTGCTCCTGTTCCTGAACCGCCTACTTCGAAAGATATAGAAAAGGAACTTCAAGTGGAAGAGTTAAAGATGGATATTCAGATAACAACTCCGGTTGACTCAACCCCTGTAACAGATGAGCCAGACTCAAATTCCACCCCTGAGTCTGCTACACAACAACCTCCTACTGCTGTGAAAGAAACGAAAAAACGAAGGAAGAACGGTGTCAACCCGGCGACACCAGCCAGTTCTGAACTCAAGATAGAATGAGATCATCGCCACAACACCAGCGGAACCTGATTTAGCTAGGAGCCACTACTGAAGCCCCGGCAACTGTTGAGTGAGACCCCAGCTACATACCTGCCAACTTTTAATCCATTCGAGGATGATTTTCCCCAGTGGTAGTAAATTAGAAATTAAATTACAATTTTAGGCAGAAACTTATGTTGTGTTTTGAAAAAGATAAAGCGACTGTCAGGACTGTATTACATATTAATATATATGCTTTATTTTTTTGAAAATAGTGGTAGTCAAAAAGATTTTAAATTATGCTTATAAATGCAAAGAATACATAAAAAGCATGCATTTTACTACCGCTTTAAATATAGAAATAAAATTTTACGCCAAATGCGTAAAAGTTGGCAGGTATGCAGCTACTTCACCTGAGCCGAAAGATCCCACCGGCAGGAAAATCAAAGCCCTCGAACGTGGACTTAGCATTGACATCGAGATGGTGAATCTCGAAAATGAACTTTCAGACATTGGTCTTAGACCAATCAGAACAGAGCAGATGAGAAAGAGGCGTGGCCAGGAATTCAAACTCCTCCCCCTCTTCCTAGTCATCCAGACCGACCTTCCAAAGCACCGGGAAATCTTCAAACTGAACCGACTGCTGAATACACCCGTCCGGGCGCGGCCGCTACGCAATCCAGTGCAACAGGTGCCAAGGTTTTGGTCACACCCGGAAAGACTGTACAGATGAGCCAGCGTGCATGAAATGCGCAGGAGCGCATTACTCCTACCAGTGCACAAAGCCCTTGAACGAGCCTCCGACTTGTGTGAATTGCAAGAAAGATCACACATCCTGTTTTTCAGGCTGCCCATCCAGGCCTAGGAGAAAATTCGCACCAAAAAAGAAACAACACCGGAGTGCCACCAGCTCAGCTACCAGATTCCTGAATATTGTCAGGGAATTACAAGAACTCTTGAGAGACGAGGAGTTAGTTTCACTACTCCAATCCCTTCTCCTAGCTCCCAAGACTTAGACTTGGAAATTCTCCAATCAAGACGACCACAGATTTCCTTCCGTGGAATACACCTTTAAACTTTTTATGCCATTAGTCATCGTTGCTCTAGGGCGAATTCACAGATTAAGAGGTCTAGTGCCAGCTGACGCAGGCAGGTACCTTTCCAATCTACAGATCGTCGCCGTCCATCTCCTATCATATAAATTTCATCTCCAGATTTCGATCTGAAAAATATATTACTTATCTAAAATATTGGAAGTATCTTTAAACTGTGAATTTTATAGAGTTCTACTTTTACATCGTGCAAAATACGCTAATATTTTTTGGTGAATCTTCTACTTTTTAGTTAACAAATCCTATTGTGGGCAAAATTTCATATTTGCCCAAGTTGACTTATGGAAAATGTATTTTTAGTCAACTTTCGTCGATAAATAGTTTCCAACACTCATAATATAATATCAGCTACCTGGGTGTCCAGCTAGCATAACTAAAGAAGAAGAAGACTTTAAGGAAAAAAGCGTCAGAATGAAGAAAACTTACGATTGCAAGAACGTCCATCCTGGTCAAGTGCGAATCCTTCGTGACAATAACATTTTACTTCACCGTTCTCTGCTTCACAATAGTGTTCACATCCTCCGTTACTTTCGACACATGGATTGGTACCTTTAAATTAAAAAAATTACTTCGTACTTAATCATTTCATTTAAAAAATTTATAATTATTTTGACTACCACTACAAATAATTAATTTAAGAAAAATAAAACCTATTTGCCTGATTACGAAAGTGTGATTAACCGAGACTGTGGTCCTGAAATTTAGGTCGCTGTCGTCATGACATGTGAAAAAGAGGATATCGCTGTAGGGATCTGGAGAGATGTTTATCGTGGATGAGTGACGGAACGGTGACGTTGCCCGAGGTGTTGAAGAGGAAGTGGATGTCTTGATTTTGCTGACTGCATTTGACCATTTTTCCTTCGAGTGAGTCGTACCTTTTTCATTCTCTTGCAATTATGTCTGATTTTACTAATTCTGAATTGATTTGAGAGTTTGAGTAGTTGCAAATTATGTAAAGGTTTCTGCCTACAAATTGTAGTCATCAATTTACGCAACCGTACCGATTAAGCTGATAATTCAACTATGCTACAATGGCTACTTATCATCATCATGGACGTGGCGGTAAGCGGCTGACTGAAAGACATGCACGTGACTCAACGACGGATGAGGAATGCTCGGATTTTGAAACCAAAATGGCTAAAGAGTTTGCAGACATGGAAAGGAGAATTAAAGAAGATGAAATGAAAAATAAAGAACTACTTGAGAAATTAAATAAGTTGGAGCAGTCTCTCATGCCTGTGCCAAATAGGCCTGAAATGCCGATTGCAACAGTTGATGTCACTGACATGGAAATTTATGAAGGCGGCCAACTTTTGGAACAGACGGGGAAAGCGTCAACCATTGATTCAGAAAGCTCAACCAAAAATAACACAGAACCCCCTCCGAAAAAACGAAAAAAGAAGAAGAAAACGCAAACCAACGTCAAAAAAACGGAAGATAATCTAATCATGACTACAACAAGCTGCCATTCTTCACCGACAGATACCGCCACTTTCTCACCACTACCAGATTCTTGCTTAGCTCCACCCATGGAGGATTCAAATGAAGCTGCAGCTCCACCCACAACTCCAGTAAAAGTGCTAACAACCAAGCATATTAAAGTCTTAATTCGTGGACTCCCAGCTG
>NC_092213.1:73241081-73281971 GCF_043381705.1 Parasteatoda tepidariorum | reverse complement strand
TTCCTTGGCCCGGCTGAGAAAGGCACATAGGCATATGGATGTCTTCCTGCTACATTCTCAGGAAAAAACCTTGCTGGGTCAAATTTTTCTGGATCTGGAAATGTTTTAGGATCTCTATGAAGCATAAGTGGAAAGATAAAGCAAGCGCTCCCCTTTTCGACTTCGTAGTCCACTAGAAATTCAAAAATTCCGTTTTCATGAGAAAAGTAAGTTCAGCATAATATTATAATTAATTATTGAAAAAAAATGTGAAGTTTTTAACTCAGCAAAGTTTAATAAATAAATTGAATTTAACCCTTTTGAAGGCCGTGGTAAGTATACTTACCACCACGTTTTTCCACTTTTAATTTAGGTTTCCATTTTTCAATAACTTCAGCTTTCTTGAAGTGAGTTTGAATAAAATTGGTAACCATTTGTCACTTTTTAAAAAACGTATAAAAGTTATAAAATACATAATTCCTTTTGAAGTTTGTAACATTTAAGGAATTTATTTTATAAATAAAGAAAAATAAAAGTCAGTAAGTTCCTAATAGGTCATGTTAAATATATTTACCACCAAAAAAAGGCATTTTTATAAACTAAATGAGTTTTTTTTTTATATCAATTACTGTTCTTAAAACAATTTCAATTCCAAAATTACTTTAATTTACCTTTACCAAAAATAAAGGGCCCATTGAAGGGTTAAACATTATTTTTCAGAGTACCTAGTCCGTAGGGCAATCTGCAGTGGGCTAGTATCCAAGGTTTCGTGGCCAAAATTAGTATTTCGATAAAGTTTGTTTCAAAATTTGTATTAAGGGGTTTTTATGTGCAGGTAAATTGAATTCATAGTTGAAATACACTAAATATACGGGGGGAGGGGGAAATGGCGGATGAATTATGACGAGCAAAAATAAAAAAATAATATAGTACGTTAAAATAATTAAATATAGCAATGAAAATGTAATAATTTTCGTAATTTTATGTTAAAAATGAAAAGCAAATTATGTTTCCGAAGTAATATAACAAAATAACGCGAAAACATGAAGTAAAAAAACATAATTTTTGTTTTTCTGTATATTCAGTCCACCTTTGCAATACGGGCGAAATGGGGCCGGTTTTTTCGAAAGAAGAAACATCAAAGAAGATGACAAAAAAAAGTTATCTATTTACCTCGAGGAACCTTTAGGAACTTTTCGAAAGTCATTCAAACATTGTAAAATGTCAAATGATAAGATATAAACTATAAGTTTGTCAAGAGTATTAACTAATCCAACAAATTGAAAAATTGTACTATAATTTAACACTAATCACTCTGATAAAAATGTAACAGTAAGGTGAAATTTCTATATATATTTCTGAAATGAAAATTTAAAAGTTACATTTAAAACAATTTTTTTAACATATTTTTCATTAAATTGTACTCTCGTCGGACCAAAAAGTAAATTATAATGTTTGGAATGATTATGAATACTTAATTTAAGATATATTAAAACGGCCTACACATATTTTAGTTGAAAAATTAATTTTTTACTTTTAGCCAAAGATCATAGTCTTCTGGCCCACAATGCATTCGTCAAAATTGGTTAAACAGTGGGGGGAAAATGGGGGTAAGAGAATTTACGCGAGCATAAAAATTATATAAAATAAACAATTGAATAATACATTAGAAAATCTAATATATATAATTCTCTTAGGTGGCTCCCAACTTTTGGCTGTATTTCTTTTCCGCTGGTGGCAACGTTTGCTTTGTTTTGTTTCCGTTACTATTTCTCTTACACGGCGAATCGACCAATGATTGCCGCTAAAAATGTCCCATGCCAAATCTAGTTGAGGTGGCTCAACATATAGCGCTTTTAAAAACGGAAACTGAAATAACCAGAGAGCATCAGCTGCGACAATCTCATACTATTAAGCTAGACAGAAGTAAGTAGTCTTTGTCGATAGATCTCTATTTTAGTAATTTGTCGAAAGCGCTTTTTTCACGAATTTATATATTACGAATTTATTTGACGATTTTTAAATTATATCACGAATTATACTATAGCACATTTCTAATAGGTTTAACGATAACATTTATTGAATAGGTTAACATTTATTTGAATTCAAATTTATTTTAATGACTTCGTATTTACAAAAAAGATGTTTTGTTGTTTTTTTAAAGTTTTTATACGGATTTGAATGATTGTTTTGAATTCTTAGAAGTTAGTAGCGAGCGAAGAGAGCTTGGTTTGCGAAGCAAACCATATAAGATTGCGTAACAATTTTCGGGGGCTGGCCAGCGTTAGCGAGCAGGGGGTGCAGCCCACTAGCAATTAATTAATAACAATAAAGCGCTAATAAAACGTAATTAGGGATAATAAAATGATCACTAAATATTGTTTACAATAAAGAAAAACATTAATACGCGGAAGAAGCAGTTTTATATATATATGCTTTAATTCTAAAAAAAATCTCGGTAGTTACAGAAATTTATTTTTTCTCGAAAAAATACTAGAATGAAATACCTTCCGTACCACTTTTTGCTCTTTTCCGTCATGGTATGTATAGACTTTCAGTCCTAATAGAGCTAAGTGGTACATCTAATATATACACCTAAAGGTATCTAATACCCTAACTTTCGCTAAAAAATAAATAAATAAAAGCGCTTTATAGCATTCAAAAAGGATGCCACTGTCAACTAAAAAATTTAAGAAATGCAGAGATGCCAAATGCTTCGGACCTGACAAAATATTTTTTAAAAAAACAATAAAGAACTATAAAAATTTGCAGGTTTTCAGTTAATTTTGTCAACTTTATAAGACTCAACAAGGCTTAGCAGTTCCACTGTGGCATATAACGTAAGTCTTTGAATTATTTAGAAATCGTAGTGAGTAACACACCTATAAATTGAATTTACTAAAAAAAGAATCATACATTGAAGCACTACCATTCGGAAATATTCATCCGCATCAATTTTAAGCTGCAAGAATGCAGCAGACGACTAAAAATTTTAAAAAGTGGTAGAAACTCAATTCATTTTTATTTATTTATTACCACTTTTTTCAGTTTAAAATATTCATTCTAAAACAAAAACATTCTTTACCAATAGTTTTTATAGCAAGCTAAAAATATTCTCTGAAACATTGGAAATTTTAATCTATTTTAATAGAATTTTGAATTTTATTTGTCACCCCAATTCATGTATTTAGTCGCTCGTGGCAGCCCAGAAGTTGGCAATTCATGGTAGAAACTCAGGTAGTTTTTTTCTCAGTAACTCAGGTAGTTTATTTAATCTATTTTAAGTATTTCATCGAAAATGCAACTATGACTTTACATTGGAAATTATTCATAGCTAAACCAAAAACAGTCTTTGATTCCATTTTCAGTAATAAAAATAAAGAAATTTGCTAAACGGAATCTTTCTTCATAGATTTTTGCTTTTTACTAGTCACTACTTTTTGCATTTTTAGTCGACTGGGGCATCCCTATGCCCCCCCCTCCTATCTCTTTAATACTGAGATCAAACCAGTGAAACACGTTAAATACCTCGGCGTCACAATCTCATATAATCTGAGCTGGAGTACTCACTTAAACGACATAATCAAAAGATCCAGAGGAGGGTTTTTTGCGCTCAAAGTCCTCCTGCATAAGAATTCAAAACTTAATCTAGGAAATAAAAGAACTATCTATATACAAGCGATTCGACCAATTCTTGCGTATGCTTGACCAGCCCTCACTACTATAAGCAACAACCTAAAAAAGAAGCTATCTACAACTGAAGGTAAATTTTTACGCACAATGACTGGCGCCCCAAGGGCGATTAGCAATAGATTACTCAGAAAAGACTTAAACATTGATGATATCAATTGCTTTATAGCTAAATTGACCACAAAATTTTATAGCGACGCAAAAACATGCACCACATCAGATTTCAATAAGTTGTTCGATATTAATATAATTCGTGATAATTCGAATTTCAGCCCAATTACCGCCTTTTTATGCTCAGACTGCATACTATCAAAATACTATTAACTTTATCATAAAACTCTACTCAAGGGGATCGCCCCATTCCAAAGATGATTTTCACTTCAAAACTAAAGATTTACTTCTTTAAGGACTGGATTTGTCGTTACAACATACTACAACTTCATAGATATTTAGGACCTCCTAGAATACGACAAAACAGAATCGATGAATCGGTTAGTGGCGCTTCGCGTCAAACGCCGAGATAACCCCAATATCCAGCATCCAGACTGAATTTGTCGGCACAACTAATACTAAACTATAAAAAGAATAAATATTTACTTATTTTTCTTTTTGAAATGTTCATGCTAAACCATGTGTTGCTACATCTCCTCCGTGTTTTTCTACAAAATTCAAGTCCATTGGAACACATACATGAGGCACATGAATTGGGTTTCCATTCTTCACCGTTCTGAAATAGCTCCCCATCAATATTACAACTTTTTTCATCATGACCTATTTTGAATGAAAGAGAGAGAGAGAGACAAGATTGAATTTAAAACAAATCGGAAGAAATAAACTAATTTCATTTTAACAGTCGACATTGAGTCTCAAAAGCTAAAGGTATCTATTACAAGGGACATTTCATCATTAAATTAACAATGATATTTACAAAATGTAACCATTGAGTCACAAATGCAAAAGGTGATTACTACATGAGATATTTCATCATTAAATTAACAATGATGTTTACAAAATGTAACCATTGAATCATAAATGCAAAAGGTGATTACTACAGGGGACATTTCATCATTATATCAACAATGATGTTTACAAAATGTAACCATTGTGTCACAAATGCAAAAGGTGATTACTACATGGGATATTTAATCATTAAATTAACAATTATTGTAGTTTCACTCTAGCGAACTTTATGAGAAGCTTCTTAAATATTTTTTATTGCAAAAGCACTTGACTTTACATCATTTACATCATAAATCCCATGCATACTTGCAAAACGTGAACCACTTAAACATGAATGAGAATCAGTCGCTGGAATTGCATCAACTCCCTAGCTCACCAATATCGACTGAATAAATCTTCTTCATTTAATGAAGAACAACTGAGCAAATGATCTTTGTCCATCTCAAAGTTCTGGTTGCACATAGGACTGCCAAATATACCAATTCTGTACAGATGTTTAGCAAGGCAGTCATGTCCAGTCTCCAGACGGAACGCCGCCACTGCAGTGGATCTAGGGGAGTTTGGAATTTTATTAATTGAATACCTCCATTTCTTATTTTTGATTTCTTCTAAATTAGCATCGTAGCTTTTCTTCACAATATTTTTTCCTAAATATTAGATCTGTGAGCCACTCAATGACCATTTGGATAAGCTTTATAATAAATAATGTATCTTCCAAACTAAACTGAACAGAATCTTCAAGCCTTTAGTAACACAAACACGAATGATTACCTTGTTGAAATGATAAAAAAATATTTACAACAATACTACTAAATTCCACTGAATTAAAACCTACAAAGGATATGAGGGTAATGATAAAGCTGACACATAAGGCAATTAATGCAAATATCTCTGTTCAAGTTGTAATTTTTTCTAATCTAGGTTATATTTTCTGTACATTTTTTCATGGCAATTACTGTAAATATCTCTGTTCAAGTTTGTATTTTCTCTAATCATGGTAATATGATTGTAAAGCTACCACAACGACTGCTTATATTCAAAATGTTTTTAACTCATTATTGTAATTTCATGATGAATGGGATAGGGGCCGCTGCGCGGCCCAGGTGCCCAGTTGTTTTTAAATAAAGTAAAAAGTAATAAAGCTGACACACAGGCCAAGTTTGCATGCCAGAAATCAACAAATACCGTCCTCTTTTTCTATTACCCTGAGGGGACCAATCAAAGGCTGGATTTACTTTAAATTTTTCAATTTTACGTAGAACATGACCAATTCATGTCCATTAATGTTTTTAATTTCCAGTTCAGTAGGTTTCTGTTTTGCTTTTCTAAAAATTTCTGCTCTACAAATTTCATGAAGTATTTGATACGTTAGATTCTTCTAAAACTGTTAATAAATACTTGAAGTTTTCATATTATTTTTATGGCAGTGCCATCACATGGCAGTGCTCAGACCCATAGAGTAGGACAGATTTAAAATTAATGTTGAAAATTCTCAGAGTTAATTATAATTTTGTCTTTCTATAATCTACTGAGAATAGCGTAAACGCTTCATCAAGCATCTTGATCTATTTGATGTATATCTTCATCAGTTTGCTTTTTATTATTAGTTATATTACTTTACTTGTAAATAAAACAAACAAGTCCAAAATCGGGGTCGATCCAAATCAGAGTCAGTTCAGATCAATCAGTCAAGAGTTTAAACAAGTCCAAAACCGTACTTTATATGAAATCCTAAATAACTTTTGAATCATAAATCCAAGCTAATTTGTTTCGGTTTCCGTCAACGCAGAGCAAAACAAATATATGGAAAAAATACTTCATATGTTCAGGTAAGAGTTTAGGACGCGTAAATAGATTCAGGGAAATATTGTGCTTTTTTATCTTTCATACTTATTAAATAAATCACTTATAACTTCTAAACTATTAGTCTTATCTAACTGATTTTTTTCCATCTGATTCAGCGTGAAAAAGTACGCAGGGAACATTTTTCTTACTTGGTTACATACGATGGTGATCTTTTCCCTTGTCAACCCTTTTCTCCTCAGTAAATTCAAGATCAGAAAGTCGCGTGTTCAAATCATGACCGGGTCAAAACTATATCTATAAGATGAGGCCGGGATAGCCTGGTTGCTAAGGCACTAGGGCCATGTCCAACAGTTCATGGGTTTTATCCCCGTCGGTCGAAGACTCTCTGTGTAGTAAATGGTGAGTGATGCACATTAAATCTGTCGAGTCGCAAAGTCCTCCATGTTCCCATAACAAATCAATACTTCTGGTGGTACTGATCCAGGAGTTACTTTGTCTTCAGAATTGGTTCAAAATTACAAGGCTACGGAGTTGATCATTAGTAGTCGTGAACACAAAAATTGAGTCGGCTGTTCAACGACGAATATAATATAAAAAAATAAGTAAATTCAAGATAAGTAGTTAAACCTCCCTTCATTCGAGGGGGCAAACTAGATATTAGTACTGGGTAAAGATGGAGTATCTAAGTATTTGAGATAGCGGTTAAAGCTCAGTTTGGGGGCGGGGGCAAAATTCAGGTATCAGGAACAAACCACAATTTTTTAAACAATTTCTAGCTGCCTTCTAATTATTTATGCATTGTGCCTTTTTTGTGACATGTGACCTAATAATGATTTCTAATTATTTATATTTTCCCTCCTTACCTCTACATCTGGGGCAACAATCTCCAGGAAGCATGTATGTTTCAGTTTTGCATTCCATATATTTACAGGGCTTTCTATCCCGCCGTACAACTCCACTTACACATTTAACAGGGGTACAGGAATCTGGATTGATTTCTTCACCATCTTTAAGTAAATGCCCAGAGAAGTTACAATCTTCACCCGTTTCATTAAAACCTATTTCAAGAGAAGATTTTGGTAATTAAATACATAACAGAGACATTATGATGACAAATATTTATTAGTAAATACACAAATAATATATTATAATAAATGCAAATATTTATGATAATGACAAATATTTCGCACACAATTATAAAATTTGTTCATACGAAAACCATTTTATGCAAAATATAAAATTTTGAAAACATTCATTATTTTTGCTAATTTATCTAATAATAGAAGAAAAAAGTTTGAATTGTAAGGTGTACAATGCTTTGCATCATTTTAAAAAATGTAATTTTACATCGTAAAATATAACATTTTAGCGAAATCAGTCGAATAGTTCCTGAGAAATCCTATTTTGAAAGAGTCGTATTTTAAAATACTCTTAATAATGTAATTAGTTGCATAATAAAACACTTATTTTCAAATTAGCAAATCAGGAAAAAAAGTTTTTATGGTTTAAAAGTGTTGTCATTCCCAGGGAAGGATTGCTATGAAGTCCTATTCTTCTTAATACCGCCAGATGGCGTTGTTTTTTAATTATGTATTTGTCTGTTTTTTGTTGATAAACACTTACTTTCTGTCTGAATCTCTAACCACGGACTACAAAAAGCATCTTTTTAATTGCCATTTTAGACAATCTCAAGAGGCGATTACAAATGATGAAAGTTTATCTCAATTTAGCTACTTACATTAAACTTTTCTGAGAACTGTATGAACCCTGATAAGATATTTACAAAACAATTGATGTAGAAGCTGTAGATTCTCTCAAAATTTCAAGTACTAGTGTAATAGCAATTGAGATAAGCAAAATTTGTGAAACTTCACATGCTATAATCAGATCTTGTTTATTTACTTAATTTGTTAATACAGGATGGTAAGATAAAATAAAACGACAAAAAATGTATGATTAAGTATGTTTTACCAGATTATTTAAAAATTAAGAGTGCGTAAAGCAAATTCGGTCGTCCGTATTATTCATTCCCAAAATTTTAACGAATTATTTACAATAGCTTTCAAGTTATTACAATTTCTTTTTTGGGCACTTTTTCTGTTCACTCTGTATATCGAGTTGCCTAAATCAGTGTTCACCCTAACCCGGGCCGCGAACCGGTACCGGTGAATGGAACAAATAGTCCCGGGCCGCCCAAGGAACATTAAATTATTTCCATTTTATTTACTGTGGTGTATTTCTTTCAGGTTTGTAGTACTTTCCATGGGCGCGATATTAACCGGGAGCTGAGAGACCGCCTCAAACCGCACGCAATTGTATTTAATTTTGAATGCATGTTTAAATTCAGTTACATCAAAAATTATTAAATCAAAAAACAATTTAAAATATAAACAATCAACGTCCCGTTTTCCTCACCGGGCTGTAGTAAAATTATCAAGCGTTGACCGGTCCGCGGCGATAAAAAGATTGGAGAGCACTGACCTAAATCATTGTAAATCAAATTTATTATATCATGAACCAAATAAACAGCAACGCTTACTACCATTTATAATACTCAAGAAAAATCTTACGGTAAAATGAAAGAAATTGTTCGTTCCGCATTCAACAGGCTTTAATATTAATTAAAATAAAATTAGTTAAAATTATTTTTTTAAGACTGTATTTTTAAACTAAAATTATGTTCATTTTTATTTCACTTGTATCTTAATATTAATAATTAATTTGAAAACGTGTCTACTTTGGTCCCCTGATATGAAACTTGTGCAAATTTCATTGGAAAAAAAATTTTCACATATGGTTAAAACTTCTACTCACTAGCCCCTTCTCCTCTGATTATAATATTACTGTAACATTTTAAAAATATTTTTTTTTTAAATAAATACATAAATTGCTGAAAAATAATATTTATTTAATGTAGTGGGATGATTGAAATAATGAGTTAAAGAATGCTATTGGTTTTGGGATGGGAGTTCCACAATAATGATAGAATGTATTGAAATAAAACGAAATTGTATCTGGATATTGATTATTTTCAGTCATTGAATGGAAAATAAAAAACTATCGATTTCAAAGTAAACAACAAATAAACGAATTAAGGCCGAAAATAGAGTCTAAGGGTATTAAGGGGAACATGATCATTAACGAAATGTGGTGGTTCAAAATAGAATTGCAACACAGTAACCCAAATAGGTTCAATGGTCAAACCACGCGAGGTTAATATTTAACAAATTTTTAACAAGGTGGACACTATAAAATAATCAAAATTAAAGATTTATGTTAATAGGACTAATACTTGCCATTACCAAATACAAACATATCATTTAAGATAGTTACTGGATGTTTCCAATTAAAAAAACTTATTCACCCAAGACAACAAAATGTACTCTACTAACCTCTACATCTGGGACAGCATTCTCCTTAGACAACGTACTTCTCAGTTTTGCATTCCATGTAAGGACAAGATTGCCTGCTACATTGGTAATTGTCTCCAGGAAGGCATTCACATGATGTACAGGGTTCGGGATACCATTTTTCATCTTGCTTATGTAACATTCCATTGTATTGACAATAGCCAGGAGCTGTTTCAAAAAAAGAAACGAAGAATAGGTTTTGATACATAAATAATTCTTTATCTAATAAGAAGGGCTGAAACAGTTCTCTTTGAAGGAACATAGAATCTAAAACGCAAAAAGTAAATGGTAGCATTAATAAGCCACATGAAAGCTGAAAATGATGTCACAAATTCATACTAATAACATGATTACTTTTTAGTGGTGCACTGATATCAAAACCTTATGTTGAACTTTTAACCAAATTTAACAATAAGTTTAAAGAAAGTTGTAATTTCACATTTTTTAAGTGTACATTTACGAATTCTAATTTTTTTTTCTCAATTTATAGAAAATGTAACATAAACCAGCAAGTATTCCTCGCAAGTCTAAATTTTTGAGCTTCCATAGTAAAAATCAAAAATATTTATTACTTTTTAACGCATTGCAAGCGGGTCACGTAAAAATACTTTTTTGAAATTCTTGCAATGCGTACAAAAGTTTAAAAAGTTGTATCAAAACTACTTCGTTTCCCCTCTGTTTTTCAAAGAAATCATTCATTCGTGATTACCAACAAACATAAATGATTCGGTATCTATGTAATCAGTACATCAATCATTGGTCGTAAATTTTTTTTAAAATTTAAGTTAATGAATATAAATAAATTAAGAAACTCGACAGAAGTTTGAGGAATTATTTAACACGTTGAAAGGCACGCGAATTTTTCATGACTTGCCCGTCTGGCCAAACGATAAATAACTACAAACTAAATTTGCAAATTTGACAGATTTTGCTTGTTTTTTAAAAGGTTTAGCTTAACATATCTGTTCGTTTGTTGTAGTGGAACTGGGCATCTGAGGATGACATATCTGTTTGCTTGCTTTATTTAAATAAACTGGGAAATTGGGCCGCGAAGCGGCCCCTATCCTATTCATCTTTAAATTACATACAGTAAGGTAAAATGCATTGATTTGGGAAACATTGTGGTAGCCATAAATCAAACCGTTTGCTTGAGAAATAACAAAACTATGGAAAAATTCAATATGACAAATTGACGTTTTTACGTAACATTAGATTAATATTAATTGCAGACTTAATCTAAAAATAAAACATGATTTGATATGTACAGTAATTGATTTTTGAAAAATGAAAGATATAATTGATGAATATAGATAAATCATACCTTGATACATGATAAAATAACATATTTGAAGAAAATGCATTTAACACGTTGAGCGCCACGCTAATTTTACATGACTTACCCATCTGGCCACGGTAAATAACTACAAACTAAATTTGCAAATATTAGACGGATTTTGTTGCTTTTTTGGATGGTTTATCATAACATATCAAACAAAAGTGGTGAATAATATAAGCCTACGAATTGTTTAAAAATAGTGGTGGATAAAAATCTACTAAATTGAATTTATTAAACCAAGAATCACAATAATTAAGTAAATTTTGAATACATTTTCTACAATTCCATAAGAAAGTGTAGATTTTATAGTTCTATATCATGTTATACGCTGTCAGCCAGCTGTTTTTCGCGGTCTATGTGAAAGGTCAGTGCCAGCAAGCGGTGGCAGACGCAGCCTAAATGTAATTTCAGTGTCAGCCACCGGTGATTGGCGCAGCCTAAATGTAATTTCAGTGTCAGCCACCGATGGCTGCCGCTGCCTAAATGGAAAGTCTAGTGTCAGCAACCGACGGCTGACGCGGCGCTCAACGTGTTAATATATTTTATCAGCGAAATGTTGCTCATTAAAAAGAATAGAATTTGCAAAAGAATTTAACGTCCATAAGTTGATAAATATATATATATAAATTGGCTATATTATCAGAAAATAACTTTTAATGTGATTTAATTTGACATAAGTAAAAGTCTGCTGTGTAAAGTTCCGTGAATTTAACTTGTGAGTCTTGAAAATAAAAATAGAACTCACTGGAATGAGTAACATAACTTAAATAAGTGGTAAATTATGTAAGCCTACGAATTGTTTAGAAATAGTGGTGGATAAAAATCTACTAAATTGAATTTATTAAACCAAGAATCACAATTAATAAACTACCACTTGAAAATATTTATTCGCTGTCTGGAGCAAGTTGGCATATCTGTGTATATAAATAAAGCTAATTTTGTGTCTTCTATATTGCATTAATTTTATCAAACCATTTCTGCACCTATAATAATATTAAAAAATTAAAAATTTACTCGAATTATGTGTTTTTAATGATCTAGGCTTGCCGGTCACCGGTGACCTACATAGCATTCAACGTGTTAAAACTATTGGCATTCACTCGCTATAGTTCGAAATCCCGAAAGATTAACCCTTTGAACCTGAGGTCCATTCTGCGGTTTAAATAAAACCGTACTAAGAACCAACCACTACCACTAAGAACCGTACTACCACTAAGAACCAACAAATCAAAATCCACTGTTCATACACGCACTCTAGAATACTTGGTGACCTCCAAGTAAAATGGTCAAACGCAAAAATTTTAGCATTAAATCAGGGTTAATATACAATATTATATATTATAAAACTTGATACCAACTTTGATGCGTTTGAAATATATCCTAGTATTTGACAGCTTAAATGAGTTCAGAAACTACACCGAAACAGCAGAATTTCTTTTTCTTAAGAGCCACCAAAAAAAGTTGCATATTTCTGTATTGGAACTTGTTTCTTAAAATTTCAAGAACTTTTAGTTACCTAAAGTATACGTAGCTAGTATAGAAAAAGTACATCGTGATACTTAATTATTATTTAAAAAATTGAAAAAGCGTGGAATTTGCCATGAATTGCCTTGGTACCATAATATTACAAACAGATCATAAAAGTAATTAAAATTTTAAAAAATAGTTATAATTTAAAAATAATAATGTAGATTTTTATAGGATTTTATCGTGTGAGCTGATGATAAAATTATACCTTTTCGTTGGTTTGTCTTCTAATTTTTTTAAAATTTTAACAATTTATTCATATTAATTTTTCTCTTATGTAAAATCTTTTTCCTTTTCTTATTTTCTTTGTATTTTTATCTTATAGTATTTATTCTTTATATTTGCAGTTATGAGTCATAACAAAATCAGTCATGATTTTAATCTTCCTGAGCAAGTTCGATATAAAAGTTTTTTAACCCCTCTCGTTTCCAGAAATTTAAAACCCTAATTAAAGAACAAATAAACAATATTCTCACCAATACTATACACATTTGGAAGCACTACTTCAGCGACGAGAATCACCATCCACAGAGCAACTAGAAATGTTCTCATTTTATAGAAAGTTAGAAAACACTACAACCTCTTCATAAATAATATCGGCAAATCTGATGCAGCAAAAAACGATCACAGCTATGTTTGAACAATGCTTCAGAACTCTATATATTCTTACAAAGCGAAAGTGAAACTAACAGATCTTATTTACCGACAACTGCACAACCTTTGGACGGACCTTGAAATACGGTTGACAGATTAACTTGACCTTGGTCAAGGATTCACAGAACAACTCACGTGGAATTTGCTAACGAAATTACAAGCAAGCTATCTGTCAGTTCGCAAAGATAAAGTCGTTGACTGATTGGTTAATCGATTTCAAATGCTTTTGCTGTTTAGAAATTTTATTATGAATTAAGTTGAAGTAAAATAAATGCACGTATCACACTCATTTCAGTATAAAATAGAAAGACTGCAATAAATTTTAATAGGATATTATGATGAAATAGTTTTAAGCAAAACAAAACATTCGATTTAATTCCATTTTACGGTTGAAAATACTTTAATATCAGGGTGCAAAAGATTTTTTTAAATTTTAAAAAGTTTACAAAAACTAAGAAAATAAATTGCATTTTAATAAGTTTACATCCTATGCTTAATATTTCCAATCAAAAATTTCGAGTTCCAAATCTGAGTATAGATTACTTAACTTAAAATGAAAAGCGAAAGAAAAGATATTAGTAAATTCTTTATAGAATATCACCACTTTTTAAATTTTTTAAGCACTGTTTGAACCTTGCTCTAGTATTAGATTTCATTTTTAATTTAACACGTTCACGCAGGGAAAAAGAGAAAATACTGGTAGAAGAACTATTTCAATATTAGATAATACTCGGGATGCGCATACCATGTACCATGACAGTAACGCATATTAATATATATGCTTAATTTTTTTAAGAATAGTGGTGATGAAAATCATTTAAAAATTTAGATTATAAAAGAAAAAAATAGTATATATTTACTATCACTTTAAATATAGAAATAAAATTTTACGCCAAATGTGTAAAAGTTGGCAGGTATGAACTCATGATGAGGTAATTTCTAATTTAGTAAGAGTTGAGCTGTACGAAACGAGAGGATAAGATAATCGATACAGCGTTACGAGCGGACAGTGTCCAATCACCTGAACTAGTGTTAAAGCACATCCATCGGAAATTCCCCTTCTCTAAGACTGTTGTTGTTGTTTTTGTTAATTTACGTCGCACTAGAGCTGCACAATGGACTATTGGCGACGGTCTGGGAAACATCCCTGAGGATGATCCGAAGACATGCCATCACAATTTTTATCCTCTGCAGAGGGGATGGCACCCCCGCTTCTGTAGCCCGACGACCTGCACGCGAAGTCGAGCACTTTGCGGTAGAACAGTTTAACGAGGACCCATACCGCACACCCTCGGTCCCTACGCAGACTGATCCAAGTGGTCACCCACCCGCACACTGGCCGCATCCAGTGATGCTTGACTTCGGTGATCTGCTGGGAAGCGTGTCTTAACGATCAGTCCTGATGTATGATGAAAGGTGAACTGATGTATGATAAAAGGTCATAGTTTTAATATAGAAGAATAGGCAGAGCTTAAAAAAGCTATTTTATATTTTGGAAACCTTCCTCATACGGAATGTTGTAGTCTATGTAAACACCCCTTTCCCCAGTAGTCATCTGAAGCTACGTCAGTGACTATGGTGACGAGGTTGGACTATTACAAGTAGGGGTGTGGGGGTAGGCATTCAGGAGAGGTTTAGCAGGGTTCAGTGAGAAAATACCAAAAGCTCCCCTCTCTAATATGCGCTCTTTCTTATTCTCATAGTAACAGACAACTGCAGACTGTATGGCCGGAGAAAACAATCTATACGCATAGATAGTAACCTTTATGTATAGCATATTACGCATAGATAATAGCCTATACTCAAATGAATCGATTGCATGCTGTGGGAAACTAACTACAGCGCTTTTTGACATATGTTTTATTTTCAGGTAGACAATTAAAAACTAAATATTTCAGAATTTTTGTTACTTTCTCCAACATTTTAAAAGCAATCTTCTAAATCAATCCAGCATTTGAATCATTTATGTATAGTGGTGTGGGGGATAGCTTTGAATCAAACTGCAATCATACATTTAGACGTCGACGGAACTGCCACTCTGAAAAAGATTTCCCCTTAACCCTTTCGGGCCGACTGTCACAAATACGTGCCAGCATAAAGCCGTATCATCCATGGTAAAAAGATAAAACTGGCAATCAAAGTTATTCTTTAGCAGTTTAATTGTGGGCGGAGTTATAATTGTTTGATTTATTTAATTCACCATTACTTTGTTCAAAATAAAACTAGTTATGCTTCGAACTAACATTGATTATATATATGATTAAACTAACAATAATTAAAGTTAAAAAAAAAAGTAAGTCTGTCAAATTAGCAACGACTACATTTAAGCTACCGTTTTTCATTTAATTACATCCTGATTCTGTACGAATGCTTTTCTGAATCACCTAAGGTTGTGAATTCGGAACAAGCTTCTTACGCTAACTATAAAATACAACGAAAGAACGAATTAGTAAAATTGGAAGAGAAAAAAAGCGCTAAATTAGACGCATTGTATTGAGATAGTGCGGAATAACTACTTCTGTGATGAAGAAGAGGATCTTAGCTCATCGCTTATACCCTCTGTACTGGAAGTCAGGAAGTGTGCTAAAATATTACCTTGGTACTCAATTGATCTACTAATATAATCCTTAGTATTAATTTTCTATTATTTTACTGGTAGAAAAGATAAATTAAAAATGTTTTAATATCATTTACAATGATTTTGAATAAATAGCACATTATTATGTCCTAATATGTCTGTCGACTCTGCGGTTGAACCCTCTGCTAGAAGAAAGGGACGGAAATTCACTAAGAAACAATTTTTTTTTTTCGTCATTTGTTACAATGATTTTCTTGATTACCCTCCACCGAACGCAACGACAACAAATATCGAAATCTGAATTTATATTGCTTTCAATCTGCTACCATGGGCTTTCGTACCGGTTTCTGGTAACAACAAAGTTTCTTTTGTCGCACTTGCTCGTAAGACCAATCGTGTGAAACAGAAGCTGTCATCTGATCTCACTTTCTTTTGTTTTATTTTTCAGTTTTGATTGTGAAGCGCCATCGAAAATTCTCATTTTCATTAAAAAATAGAGAAAAAAAACTTTTGCTTGCTCGATGGTATTACTTGGTTCATATACTGTACTCAAATCGGGAGTTGGAACTAGCATCGATTTTGATTGGCTATGGAGCTCAGCAATTGGCACAAAACTGAAAGTAATGACAACATGGCATCACGGAAAATGAATGTTGTCTACTCGTTAAGCGAGATTTTCTTTGCCGTTTCTCCAGGTGGAGACCCAGCTTTAGACAATTCCGCATCACTTACATCAAATTTGCAATCTTTTATTTTTCAGTTTTGAGGAAATTCAATGAAATATTCCTAATCAGGAATTTTCAAAAAAAATTTCTCAGGAATCAATAGCAAAAAATGTGAAGTATTAAATAGCAACCTCATTGCCTGTTAACCTCAACGAAATGACAAATACTACACGATTAATGGGAAAATCATGCTACCTTGTAATCATTATTACAAGTAATTGATTACTGTAATTGAAAAATGTAATCAATTATATATTAATCAGGTTTACAACTGTAAATAAAGTTGAAATCACGATTATAAGTAATTGATTAATTGATTACTGTAATTGATGGTTGTAATCACGATTACAGGGGAAATCAAAATCATGTTATCTTGTAATCATGATTACAAGTAACGGATTACTGTAATTGAAAAATGTAATCAATTATATTTTTGCCCAACTGTGATATATATAAAGCTTATTATATCTAATATGGGGGACATACACTTATTTTATTGTGGTAGCAAGTATTTAAGACTGCCCCCTCATCAGTAGTTGCTTTCTATTAATAGTATATTTAAGTAAGTTCAGTTTTTGTTATTATTTAATGTAATTTTGGAACCAATATAAGTAATTATTACAAGTTTTATGAAATAGTAACTGTAAATAAAAGAACTCAAGTGATATTTAGCTAACTATGTAATCTTTTCTTATCAGCTCAATTGATTTAGGTGAGTAGAGGTGATTTGTTTTATGTTTAACTAATGCAAATTTACGGTCATTAGTCAACGATACATGAAAACTGAATTGATGGTGTAATATTATTCCATTGCTAAAATTTTAACGATTTATTTCGTAAAAAAAATAAATAAATAAAATTATGGTACCAAAGCAATAAAAATTGTACGGAGTAAATTTTTATTTTTCTCTTATTTTTAAATAATTTAATTGAGCAATAAATTTCATTAAGCATAATACTTTCTGAGTTCTGGATAGATTTTAAAACAAACATTTAATTTCCAATTTAGAGAAATATACAAAAATAAAGAAACAAAAACAATTAATGATACCAAATATATGAAAAATTATTTTAAAAATTTTTATGAGAATTGTACTTTTTTTTTCTTCTTTTATAGTCGATTTTGCGTGTAACTCGGTTGTTTAACACTGTTTAAGAATAAAATAATAACAATTTATTATTTGTTTACTTTAACTTCATATTCTGTACTTTGAATTGAAGAGAATAAAGAAATAATCAAACTAAAATTTTATTCGCATTTCTTACATTTTTTTATTAATTATATACTATCGAAGTTTTATTTTCAATCAACTAACTATTAAAACTATATAAGAAAAACAGAAACTAATCACAAAGCATGTGCATTATTTTTTGTCTTATTCAATACAATGGTTTTTAAAGGTTTAACAATAGATTCATTAACAAGTTAGTCGAAAATACCCAAGAAATAATAAATTTAATCGATAATAAATTTTTCGCAAGGATTCCGAGAGGGGAGAGCATCTGCTTCTGGTTGCTAATGGCAACCCGATACCGATCAGTCATGTGACCAGTGCACTCTATTGTCACCCAGGGCAGGGCTGGTTCATTCCTCTCTTAGAGCTGAAGCTACGATTTCCCTTCTCATGACGTCACACCGCTCACAGATCTCGGAGATCACAAGCAAAGATATTATGAAAACTATGCACCTTTCTCTCTGCAAAAATAAGTTCGACTTTTTCTCGATATTAGCTTTCAAACTTTACGCAATTTTAACACACTATTTCCGTTCAAAATCATAGTCCAAAAAGTTTCTTGCACATAATATAAATAAAAAATACCATTTTAAAATAATGAAAATATTTAACTAGTTGTCGTAATTGACATTATAAATACTTTATTTTAAAAGTTCCCATTTTAACTTTTATTATAAAAAATAAATGAAAACTTAAATCGACACTTTTTAACTACATATTGTCCGATAACAATAATTTGTGACGTTGGGTTAAATTTAGAATCCTGATTTTAAAATATGCTGTTAATGGCAATTTGTTTATTCATAATCAATAGGAAAAAACGCCGACCGGTCTGTGTAGGTGGCAGGGAACTGTCCTTGCATTAGAAAGGTCCTAGGTTCGAATCCCGGGCAAGGCATGGATGTTTCTTTCTCTCTGTGTGTGTTCTATGTCCTTTCTCCTTTGTGTGTGAGTGTGACCCGCCCTATAAACGGGTTGGGGTTGTGTGAATGGCGTGGCAGAAGTCGAATTCTTGCCCATAGATGGCGCCACTGAAAAACAGGAACAATCGCACCCTCTCTGCCTAAACAAGCATACGACGAAAAAAAAAGGGGGGCACAATCTATGATTCAATCTTAAGCACTTATTACTAAAACAAAATAATAATTTATGTTCATAAAATTATTAGAAATTTTATAATTGCTTATATTTATATTTAAGAGAATATAATTTTAAGGAAAAATTATAAATATTTAGAATAACTACATGAAATTAGGAGAATTTTAACTATTAATTATTTATACTTTTCATTTAAGTTATTATTCTCTTTCACTTGTTTAATTTTTTAAATTTTTTTTCGCCTGCCTTTCTTTTTTAAAGGTATTCCACAACAAGGTGACAGCTCAGTATTAAGGTGCCTATGTTTGTATTGAAATTTGTGTTTAGATTCTATTTCTTTAAATTAATTGATCATTGTGCATGTTAGTTCTAAAACTGTCTAATACACAACATTGAATTGAGACTAGGATCTGTATGCTTATCAGCCAGCATAACAAATCAGTTGTAAATAAAGGGGGGAAGGTGTAGAAAAACAAATTTCTTCGCATTTCCTCTTAAATTAACAATTCAAAGGCTATTGTAATATCCCTGATGTCAGAATTTTGGTTATGTAATATTTTTAACCCAATTATGTGAATTTGGGGAGATGGTAATTTTGATGCCACTATAGGCATTACATATCTTTCCTAGCTGTTAAAATGTCTTTAATTTCTTAAACTTCCTTTTTTTTAAATTTTTAATAGAATTATAATTAAATTAAATCGATTAGTTAATTTTTATTAAAATTTGCAAAAACCAAACATAAAATATTTTTAGATTTATCTTATCCATCAATGTAACAGCTAACTTTTTATTTCAATACTAATGTAGACTCATTAATTCACTGTCGCACCTAATAGAAAAGAATTTCGAAACAAGATTAGTTGAATATCCATGAAGTACATAAAGAAGAGGTTTTAAAAATATATTTAATAACTATCGTGCATAAATTCAATTTTTTTCATTTTTTTTTCTTTTTGTAATGTGTTTTTTGAATCATTCATCATCACTTGATCAATTTAAATTCATATCATTTCAGAATAAAAACATTCGCATATCCAAAGATGATTGCATGCAAAAATATAACTTTCAGTGAATATTTATTATTTTTTGTTATTTAATAATAGTCAAAAATATTTTGAATTGTGTAACATATACAATTATTGCATTTTAAATATGCAAGATATGTATATATATGCATAAGAATGCAAATAAAGTCTGAGGAAAATCAATCGAATAGTTCCTGAGAAATCGAAATTTAAAAAAGTAGTTTTTTTGTCTGATTTCATAATTTAAAATATCGTCTGCACTAATTTATTAACATATTCGAACAGATGGTATTGAGTCGTGGAATGTGAAAATCTAGTCATTAAATCCAAAGTTCTACGAGGGTGGTCTGTTTACTTTTTTGGTGCACATTTACCTTCGTATTAAAGCGATGTCGTACTAAAATAATATTTTTTTACCGGAACACAACTTACTGTACTTTGCGGAGGGAGAGTAAAATCTAAAATTAAAGTTAAAAAGAAATTGTTTTTTGCTTCAGTTTTCTTAATTTAACTTTATGGTAGCCTAAATAATTTTCCTCTCGATTTTTACCGAAAAACATGCACAAATTTTTTNAAAAAAAAGGAAAAAACAATCTTAAACACTAATTACTAAAACAAAAGAATAATTTAGGTTCATAATAATATTAGAAATTTTACAATTGTTTATAGATATTAAAATTTAAGAGAATATAATTTTAATAAAAATTATCGATATTTAGAATAACTACATGAAATTAGGAGAATTTTAACTATTAATTATTTATATTTTTCATTTAAGATATTATTCTCTTTTACTTGTTCCATTTTCACAATTTTTTTCGCCTGCCTTTCTTTTTTAAAAGTTTTCCACTACAAGGTGACAGCACAGTATTAAGGTGCCTATGTTTGTATTGACCTTTGTGTTTAGATTCTATTTCTTTAAAATTAATTGATTATTATGCATGTTTGTTCTAAACTGTCTAATATACACCATTGAATTGAGACTAGGATCTGTGTGCTTACCAGCCAGCATAACAAATCAGTTGTAAATAAAGGGGGGGGGGTGCATAAAAACAAATTTCTTTGCATTTACTCTTAAATTAACAATTCAAAGGCAATTGTAATATCCCCTGATGTCAGAATTTTGGTTATATAATATATTTAACCCAATTATGTAATTCTGTGGAGATGGTAATTGTGATGCCACAATAGTAAGGAGACGGTAAATATGATGCTAGCTTTTGAAATTTCTTTAATTTCTTAAACTTCTTTTTTTTATCATTCTTAATGGAATTATAATCAAATTAAATCAATTAGTTAATTTTTATTCAAAATTTATAAAAATCAAACATAAAACATTTTTATTCTTTTCTTATCGATCAATGTAACAGCTAACTTTTTATTTCAATACTAATGTAGTCTCATTGAATTCACTGTCGCTCCAAATCGAAAACAAAAACCACGAAACAAGATTAGTTGAATATTAATGAAGTACATTAAGAAAAGGTTTTAAAAATATATTTAATGACTATCGTGCATAAATTCAATTTTTTCATTTTTTCTTTCTTTTTGTAATGTGTTTTTTGAATCATTCATCATCACTTGATCAATTTAAATTCATATCATTTCAGAATAAAAACATTCACATATCCAAAGATAATTGCATGCAAAAATATAACTTTCAGTGAATATTTATTATTTTTTGTTATTTAATAATAGTCAAAAATATTTTGAATTGTGTAACATATACAATTATTGCATTTTAAATATGCAAGATATGTATATATATGCATAAGAATGCAAATAAAGTCTGAGGAAAATCAATCGAATAGTTCCTGAGAAATCGAAATTTAAAAAAGTAGTTTTTTTGTCTGATTTCATAATTTAAAATATCGTCTGCACTAATTTATTAACATATTCGAACAGATGGTATTGAGTCGTGGAATGTGAAAATCTAGTCATTAAATCCAAAGTTCTACGAGGGTGGTCTGTTTACTTTTTTGGTGCACATTTACCTTCGTATTAAAGCGATGTCGTACTAAAATAATATTTTTTTACCGGAACACAACTTACTGTACTTTGCGGAGGGAGAGTAAAATCTAAAATTAAAGTTAAAAAGAAATTGTTTTTTGCTTCAGTTTTCTTAATTTAACTTTATGGTAGCCTAAATAATTTTCCTCTCGATTTTTACCGAAAAACATGCACAATTTTTTTTTTATTTACTTAACTTTTTCTCTCTTAAAAAAATCAATCCCCAATATATTGGATGTTCCAGATTTAAGAAATATTTAATTATGAAACTTTTGTATCGAACTGCTGGAAACTATTTTAAAAACAATTTCCACACTGAATTATTGTTTTCCTATTTATCAACCACCATTCTTAGAAGCAGCTACAATGGAATGAAATATTATAATCACAGTTTTAAAAAAAGGAGTTATATAGGTGACTAGAATTAGCACAATAGCGGTCAAATTTAGAACATTAGCAAAGTTAGATTTCAGTTTATTAATATTGTAAAGCAAATTATGCTAATGTTTCGTCTTTCACAAAAAAAAGTTAAGATTAAACTGAGAAAATTAGCTATTGATTCATTTTAATTCGCAACAATATTTTGCCTCAATTAAAAAAAGTAGCGTCATTTCTGCCCTCCTACTACAGCCCTGTTTTAGAGTTGGGTACTAATTCGATTATTCGAATCATTAACTTGTTTCTGATTCAAATCAGTTTTTCTTATCGAAATAGGTTTAAATTATAATGAAATGTTTCTCAAATTTCAGTTAGTTTTGTTTCACAGTGATGCTATGTCATACATAGTTAAACATTTCTTGTAAAACCTAAGACATTCTAACGTATTTATCGTTAAGGACTTAAGATTGTCCAATTAAAGCATTTGATGCATTCGGATAAAAATTAAAATAAAAAACATTTCTTGTGTAGTTTTTTAGAATTTAACACAGCTAAAAGTCTTTATAGCAATTAGCAACATATACATGGATGCCAACTGCTCCGCTTTCTTCAAAGTTATAAAATTGGTAGCGAATAAAATAGCAAATCTTGAAAAGTAAGGATAATTACGCCCACTTTTAAAATAGTCACCACAAGATCACTGCAATAAAGTTGCATTTCATATGATACTTTGAATACTTGATATGTAGTGGTTGAAAAATTAATTAAAATGAAAAATACAAAACTAAAAATATCTTAAATTTCGTTCACCACTAGAAAAAAATTATTTACAAAGCGGAGCAAGTTGGCATCTCTGCATATATAATAATACGAAAGATATGATAATTTCGTGATTTGCAATGCAGTCGTTTAAGACATGGTATTCGAATCAGTGATCCAAATTACTAGATTCGAAAGGAGATCTGAATCACTTGATTTAAACCGCTGCTCCGAACCACATGATTCGAATCACTGATCTGAATCACTTCATAAGAATCCATTATTCGAATCATTTGATTTGAATCAGTGATTTTAATCACTTAATTCGAATCATTGATCCAAAAGGTATGATTCGAATGACTGATCTGAGTCACTTTACACGAAAATTGATTCAAATCACATGATTCGAATAACTGATCTGTATTCACTTGATTTGAAAATAGATCATAATCAAATAGTGATCCAAATCGCGTGATTCGAATCAGTGATCTAAATCACTTAATAAGAATCGGTTATTCGACTCATTAGATTTGAATCAGTAATTTTAGTAACTTTATTCGAATCATTGATCCAAATGGCATGATTGGGATCACTGATCTGAATAGCATGCTTTGAATCATTGATCCGAAGCACTTGATTAGAATACAGATCTAAATCCCTTGATTCAAATCATTGATATGAATCGAATAGAGATTCAAATCACCCGATTCGAATCAGTGATCCAAATAGATTGATTCGAATCAGTTATCTGAATCACTTCATAAGAAACAGTTATTCAAATCATGTGATTTGAGTCAGTGATTTAAATTACTGGATACAAATCACTGATCTGTATCACTGATCCAAATCAGATAATTCGAATTCGTAATTTGAATAACTATTCGAATCATGTGATTTTGATCATTATTTGAATCAAGTAATTCAAATCACTGATTCGAATCATGCCATTTGAATCACTGATTCGAATCAGGTAATTTGGATCACAATTCGAATCATGTAGTACAGATCAATGATTCGAATCATGCCATTTGAATCACTGATTCTTAAAATGTGACACAGATCCCTGATTCGAATCAAGCAATTTGGATCACAATTCGAATCATAGATTTGGATTACAATTCGATTCAAGTGGTTCATATGAATTATTCAAATCAAATTATTAAGATCAATCATTCAAATCAAGAGATTCAAATCACTGTTTCAATTCATATAATTCGGATCACTTTTCGAATCAAATGATTCTGATCAGTGATTCGAATCATACCATTTTAACAAATGATTAGAATTAAGTCATTCAAATCACTGATTCAAATCATGTGATTCGAATAAATTTATCTTATGAAGTGAATCACATCAATGATTCGAACCCTGCTATTAGGATCACTATTTGAATCAAGTGATTCCCATCAATGATTCAAATCATGTTATTCAAATGACTGATTCAAATCATGTTATTCAACTGACTGATTCAAATCATGTTATTCAAATGACTGATTCAAATCATGTTATTCGGATCAGTGACTCGAATCAAGTGATTCAGATCTCATTTCGAATCTAGTATTTTTGGATCACTGATTCGAATAACATGACTAAAACGGCTTAATTGCAAATCACGTGAATTGAATCAAATGCTTAAAAAAATTCGAAATTGCAAAAAATTTGAAAACAGTTTACCTATTACTATTTTTCTTTTAACTAATGTCAATAGAAATTTTTTTATCATTAATGAATTCTATTAAGTAAATAAATATTCTTATTATATCTTTCGTATTATGTATGTGTGTTGCTAATAGCTATAAAGACTTTTAGCAGTGGTAAATTTTTTAAGAAACTACAAAAGAAATTTTTTTTTCCATCAAAATTCATCGAATTTTATAATTGGAAAATCTTAAGTCTTTAATAATGAATGCGTTATAATAGGACAGAGCATCACCGTTAGTCAAAACTACGTGAAATTTAAAAAACAGTTATTCATTATAATTTAAATTTATTTGGATAAAAAAAACTTATTCGAATAACTGATTCTATTTATTCGAATTGCTTAAATGATTCTTTTGCCCAACTATACCCTGTGTCAACTGTTCATTTCAACACTTCTTTTTTTTTTTTATCACAGAAACTCTCACTTATTGCACACGCAAGAGTTTCCACAATCTATATTAAGATTTCCAGAATAGAGGAGTCAAGGGCAAGAATTAAATTTATAAATCTATAAAAATTAATGCTGAAATAATTTTTTAAAATAAAACGGTTGTTTATTTCGGTTGAAATTTAAGAAACAATTATTCATTGTAATTTAAATTTATTTCGATACAAAAAAAACTTTTTCGTATAATTTATTCAAATCTACCAAAGTGAACTGGTTCTATTTATTCGAATTGCTTGATTCGTCATGCCCATCTTTCTACACCTTGTTTTTGTTCAGTTCAACACTTCATATTTTTAAACTACGGAAACTCTCACCTATTCCACGGCCAGCAAGAATTTCCGCAAACTCTATGATAGATTTGACTGTCAGAGGTCAAAGAATATGAAAGACTAGATGAAAAATTAATACTCAAACTTTTACTTCTTAAAATAAAACGGTAGTTTATTTAGTTCAATAAATATATTAAATTAATTTAAATCTTGCTTTACTTGAAATCAGTGTTGCTTAACCCGCTTTATTCTAAGAACCAGTAACTCGTAACATATTTTAGTGGTTCATCACGAATTCTTCGCACTAAATTTAAATATTTATATAATTTTACTTATACAAAATTGTGGAACTTAAACAATTTGAATAGTTCGTTTCTGATTATTCACATATTCTCTTCAATGAGAAACATTTTAAGCCTAAATCAATTTGAATATAAATAACATTTGTATGAATTCAAATGCAAATAAAAAATTTGCGATTCAAATACAACAACAGTGTTGATAACATATCAATTCGAGGTGTCAAACCTAGTACAGCACGTAAATCAGACGAAGCTTAAGTATATTTCGATGTTTTATTTTAATAGTACTCATAGAGCAGCGATGGCTTCAAAAGATAGAACGTTCACCTTCCAATGAGATGAACCGGGTTCGAATCCTAGCTATGGCTGATCAATACGAATTCTGCACCCGGCTTGCGCCAACCACATTGCTGACGTGAGATATCCTCAGTGGTAGACGAATCATGGGTTACAGTTCCCTCGCCGTCAGGCTAACCGAGGAAGGTTCTTGTGGTCTTCCTCTTCATATAACGCAAATGCTGGTTAGTTCCATCAAAAAATCCTCCACGAAGGCAAAATTTCAATATTTGATCCAGGAGTTTCCTTGTCTTCTGGATTGGGTTCAAAATTACGAGGCTACGTAGTTGAACATTTGTAGTCGTAACCCCAAAAAATGGGTCGGCAGTTCAACGACGGTTATAAAATAAAACAAAATTGTACTCATACTCTAGAAGAATGGAAATGATCAAGTTTAACATTTTTAACCTGTTAAGTATTTTTCAAATATAAAAAATCTTGATTCTATACATAGCGTTAATTCTGGTAACAATTTTTAAAAGAAATAAAAGCTGGCATTATAAATGGTACCAATTACAACCAAAATCAAAATTTTTAAAAATAAAAAAAAACTGTTAAAGATTGTTGGATTTCAAACTAGCTCCCTGTCCCGAGAAGTAAAGCACACCTATCTTTATACCTAGATTTTGCAATTAGATGTTGAATATAAATTGAAACTTTTCAACCCTTTCTGCTATTCTCTCACACGACGTATCAGACTTTCGACTTACTGCCATTATTCCAGTCATCCAAGGGCACTAACACCGATTACGAAGTGAGGTGTATAGTTTGTCTAAAATAAGAACTCCCCTAGACATTCTTCTGGACCTGTGGTGGTGACTATGGTAACGAGGTATGACTATTTCAAGTAGGGGTGTGTGGTCACTGTTTCGGCTCGGGTCGGAGAGAAAAAAAAGAATCTCTTTCTTCGGTATATAGTGTTATTCCTAGCGTGAAGCTACCCTCCCTAAAATGCGCCATTCTACTTTCCATACCACCAGACTTTGTGGCGGGAGGAGTTCTCAGCTTAGACAAACTATACACTTTGTGGACAGGCACGTTGAATCCAAATCAAAGCAAGCAAGATATAGTGCAAATCTTAAAGTAAAGTGAAGTATAAAAATTAGATGTTTTGGCTTACATCATATATATATATATATATATATATATATATATGAGGGTTGCAAATTAAATAGTGGCAACTTAACCTTGAAACTTACTGAAGGGCGGGCAAGCGTAAATGGGATATGGGAGCGGTGAGGTGGCGCTGTTGTCGTTGTGTAGAGTACAAAAAACAGTCGATCTGCTTAGAAGGATAGTTGTTGTGTGGCGTTAAAGTGAGGAGTTTTGCTTTCATCTCTCCACAAAATAGTTTATGCAGATCAGTGTTTCCCAAAGTGTGGTACGCGTACCGCCAGAGGTACGGGAACAGTTTTAATACGAAAATCTAAAAATTTTACTTAAAAACAAAGCTAGCAGTGAAAATTTGGATTACGTATTTTTCCACTGGCTATTTTTTTTTTTTTTTTTTTTTTTTTTTTTTTTTTTTGCGGAGTTAACATTGGTGGTGTCAACAGCTAGTTGTGATTTTTAACTTTTGTGCATTTTTTTTTCACAGCAGCTGTTATCTCAGCAAAAACGATATCATCCTTCTCACTGATGCAAATAAACTTATTAACAAAACTCTGTACCAAAAAACGAAAAATAAATATATATTTTAAAAAATACATTAATTTTTTTACTAGTGGAACACAGCGTTACGAAAAATTTAGAAAGGGTACATAAAATTCATAAGTTTAGGAAACACTGATATAGATGGTTAAATTAATAAGTTGTAATGGCGAGCAAGTACATTTTAAATCAAGTTTATTAAACACTGAATAAAATATTAAAGTATAAATTTTGCTGACACTTAAAACATAAAAGTAAAATCTTCTGGGAAAAGTTGATAATTATGTTATTTATAACTTATAGCTTCATCACCGAGATTTATTAGAGACGCTTCTGATGTTCTGTTCTTATTATAATATGCAAGAATAATTTCTGGGGCTAATTAATGATTCAATCGAAAAAGGAATTCATTCGGTTAAATGGAAATTTTTCCCCTCCCAAATATATAAGTTCGCGGAACTCCTGAAAATAATGTATTATCTATAATAATGTATTGTTGTCTTACATTCCTAAATTAGAAAATATTCAAAAGTAAAATTCTTTTCTTTAAAATTACTCATAAAGGCCCCCTAATAAAGACAGGCCCAGGGCTTCTAAAAACGGTTCTGCTAAGAACTATGAGCTATAATTTAATATTTTATCTGAGATAAAATCTTTTCTTATGTTATTTAAACATATTACGAGAATTAAAAAAGGTCCCATGTTGATAATTAAAAGTCATGCTACTATATACATATAAAATCATTACTTAACATAAAAATGACTACTAAGTATAACGATTAATTATTTTTATTGATTGCATTAAAAACTTATGGCATCTATTAATTTTACTAAAAACTAATTATATCGATTATTTATAGAAAATAACTAATCGATAAATTTATACAAAATTTAAAGAAAAACGATTAATCGAATTGATAGATAAAAAATATCGATTAATTTTATATCGAAATAATCACAATAGCAGTAGTAACAGTGATAGAGAAAAAGCAGTTTTGCCCACCTCTATAAAATGAGAAGCACGAATTTCCCGGATCAGTTTATTTAACCCCTTAACGATCGGTTAATTTCCAAGAAAACGGTCATAAAAGTGTCTATTTTGCTAAATACACGTATTTAATTAGTGCTAATATCAAGTTTAAAATAAACTAACTATTTACAATTACCTTAAAAATATCCTGGTAAAATATATGGTGTGTAAAATGAGAAATAAAATGTTCTCCGGGCAAAAGAAATGAATTAGTTTTATTCCTATTGGCGCATTACTACTGAACACTCCACCCCGTCATTTTCACGGGAGTGAGAAGGAAGGGGTTAATGCGATAGGCTTGTCACAGACTTGCTGTATTTCCTTACCCGATAAAAAGATAACTGATTATTAACAACTTGAGTCTGTCAGCTACACTACGTGTAGCGTCAACAGCACTCGTAATTTATATTTAAAAATGGCCAATTCGTCATGGACAAGTTAACTTACATTTTATCAAATGTAAATCATGTTAAAATAAATTTGTAAAATGTATTGGTATATATTTAAAATTCTTAAATTCAAGTTTCAGGAATAAAATATAGCCCGCTTCCAAATCATAATTCAAACAACACATTGAGTAACTCGGAAAAATCCTTAACACGACAATTTACATTCATAAAAAAAAAATCTTTCAGTAAATTTACATCTTGAATTGAAAGTCCGAAATTTTATTTCTTTGTATGTATTTTAGAAAAACGGTTAACCTGTTAGCGCCCAGCGTCATATTTATAGGACAGTTTCCTTTTTCAGAAACATATATTGTGGTAAGACAATTGTTTCAATTTTGTCTTCTATCTAGGAGAATTAAAAGTTTCCCTTCGTCCCTAATTTATTAGTGATTTAAGTTTCTATCACTAGCTGTATAACTTTAAGGTTCGGGGGTATTTCGAACAGAAATGGTAACAAATAGTTGATATTAGCCATTTAGTTGAATAACACATTATACCACTTTTTTCATCAAGTCACTTTTTGCACCACTTCAATATAAAAAGTCGGGATAAAACGGGTTAATCGAGTGTAAGATCGCCTCTAACAGCTACGCAACTCAACTCTCGCATAGGTGTTTCATACTGTTTACCAGGTACCTAAGTTACCTAAGGTAACCTAAGTTACCTAAGGTACCTAAGGTAAGTTACCTAAGGTACCTAAGCAATCAGCCTTCTCTTGCAACAAGTTGGAGCTGTTCTTCATACTGCAAATGAGTGCTTAAAAACGTCTCATACGCGTTCGATAGGATTATGGTCAGGGGACCATTGCTGAATATTCGTCCACTAACTGAACCTTGTGAGGACGGGCGTTATTGTCCATAAAGATAACATTTGATCCATATGCTGCTCTGCGGGAAAATCTAACATAGAGGGCAAGAATCTCGTCCCTGCGCAACTAACTTGTCAGAGTACTTTTATCGAATACATGATGCCTGTCCTGGCAATCTCGATCATAGTTGTTTATGAGAATGTTAGGGGGCAGATTTCGACTCCCGGATTCTCTCAAAATAAGAAAACGCATCGCCCAGACTGAAGCGCGACTCATTAGTAAAGAACGCCTCCCCTCGGTATTTTACAAGTAGTCTGGGCCGCAGACTATTAAAAAAGTGAACCAGTTATGCGCATGAACCCAAATTCAATTTCAAAAGTCCTAGTGTTTTGATTTTATTGGACACCTAGGGCGTGAAGCTACCCCTATTCCATTCATCTGGAATTTTAACACTGTTTTGGTTGAGCATTGAGGTAAGCAGGCAGTGGAGTTGCTTTTATGTTATTCCTTTTTAGTTATTCAAGCACTTTGCTTGAATAACTAAAAAGGAATCAAAAAATAAAATGAGCAGCTGGCTCTAAACTGTGTTTGTTCGATTTTGGAGTTGTTCAGAATTGTATCAGTATGAGGAAATTTCAAAAGTAATTGAGAGAAATTTATCATATATATTTGAGGATTGAATCTGTTGTGGTTGACAAGTAAATAAGACAAACCAATAATATTCATAAATGAGACAAATTTTCAGACACTGCTACAATTTTCTTATTTTTGCAAGACCTTTTATAAAATGGCTGCTTCGTAGTATGGTTTACCTTCATAGCAGCCTGACCGTATTACCTATAAAAAACATAGTGGAGGCNAGACAAATTTTCAGACACTGCTACAATTTTCTTATTTTTGCAAGACCTTTTATAAAAAGACTGCTTCGTAGTATGGTTTACCTTCATAGCAGCCTGACCGTATTACCTATAAAAAACATAGTGGAGGCTTTCAGTTATAGGAGGCGTTGCTGGTGCCCATTCATCTTTTGGCCAAGATAGTAATTCTCTGCACCAAGCTAGATAGTCATTTTTGCAGTGGCTGACTGCAGAGCACCTGGAATACAGGCCACCTGCAGTCAGTCTCAGGGGGACCATGAAATGGATGCTCCTGTTGCCTTATATAGTTTGAAAGATAGTTGAGTCATTGTCACGGACCTATCCCTGTTTGCTAGAAGTTTCAAATAACGGTTTTAGGCTGGCGTTGTTGCCTTTTGAACAGACGACTGTTCCCATACCAGGTCGGTAAACCACTCTTTCGGTTTCCGTGGACTGTCTCCATAGAGTAGATATTTGATTTCTTGAAACCCCAAAAGTCCCTAGAACAGGACGCCTGTGATTGTCCCGCCTAGAGTTTTCTAACTATCCGCCATATTGAGGCATCGTCTTGGTTATGACCACTGGACATTTTAGAGATGAACAAAGAAATTTTTTTAAAAAAACAAGGTTTTGAATAAGCTGCGATGTTTCCAATCATCCATGCGCTACAAGCTTCGGCGAAGAAATGAGGAACCTCTACACAAACGCTATTAGAGCGCCACTGCCCTGTGATATCAAAGACCACTGCTTGACAGAGATGTCCTTGAAGAGCTTAGCTGTCATTTGATATCTTATTTGCGTACAGACGTTATTTATTTCTCTCTTTTTTTCCTTTAAAAGCTGCTCATTCTTTTAATTGTTTTCATCAGAGTAGCATACTTAAATATATAAACGTTGTTGTGTAGTTTGCTTACGTGTAATTGGGCTGTTCAATAAAATTATGAAACAGCAATTGGAAAATCACTACAAATAAAAACAATACACCCTACTTCACCTACCGAGCTTTAGCGATAACAAAGGTACAATGAAAATAACGCCTACTTTTTACTCAAATCTTTAGTCAGAACTGAGAACACATATGGAAGTAGTAATCGGTGCGCGTAGTAAAAATTCATTTTTAACAGTTTTTAATAGTTTAAAAATTGTCTACATTATATTAAAACAATAAAATTGCACTTTGATTTCAAGAAGTTTGGATGAATTAATTAGGTCGTTAATGTGGAGATAGTAATTCTTCTTTGAAAATAATTATTTAAGAGATTAGTTGAATATCCATGAAGTATATTAAGAAGAGGTTTTTAAAACATATTTAATAATTATAGAGCATTGATGCTTCAGTTTTTTTTCTCTTCTTTTAATAATGTGCTAGGTATTTTTTTTTTAATGTTCATTACTTTATTATTTTAATTGCATATCATTTCAAGTTAAAAACATGTCTCAGGTTTTACATGAGCATGTGAAAATCTAATATTTATTCAATTTTTCTTATAATTTAAATAAGAGTGATAAATATATTTTTCAAGAATTATAATTAATGTATCTACCACTCTATTTCAAGACTATGAATTCACTCTTCCTTATTCACAGGAGGATAGATTGTAATCTGTTTAGCAAATTTTAAGTTTATAAATCATTTTACTTAGAATTGGGTGAGATATCTTACAAGTTCATGTACTCAGGCAACACCTCCAACATCAAAAAGCCTCCACACGTTGTTTTATAAGTAGTCTGCGCAGACTATTGGTTGAGCTCTTGAACCCAAATTGTAGTTTAAAAGTGTGTGAGAGAAATTTGTGATATGTATTTGAGAATGGAATCGGTAGTGGTAGACAAGTAAATAAGACAAACCAATTATATTCATAAATTAAACAAATTTTCAGACATATATTTGCTACCAATTTTTATTTCTACTAGATTTTCTATTAAAGAGCTCTTTCGTAAACTGGATTGCTATCATAGTGGTCTGATCGGACTCCCAATAAAATACCATGTGGAGGCTTTCAGTTGTAGGAGGCGTTGACTTAAGGACGTTCGAAACAGAAATAAAAACTAACAGAACTTTCTAAAAGTTTTATTATTTTCTCTTTATATTTTATTTTTAAAAACAACATTTATTCTGAAAAGAATATGTATTGGTTATTTTTACAGAAAAAAATAAAAATCTAAGCATTCTTTTTTAAAGGGAATTCCTATTTTTCAAAATATTATTCATTTTTTTGAAAAAACATTATTTTTAATCTTATTTTACGCTTAACATGATTCTCATGGGTGATGTGAATCACTTCATAAGAATTCTTTATTCGAATCATGTGATTTGAATCAGTGATTTAAATCACTTAATTCGAATCATTGATCCAAACGACATGATTTGAATGACAAATCTGAATCAACTCGAAAATTGATTCAAATCACATGATGCGAATCACTGATCTGAATCACTTGATTCGAATATTGATCCTAATCAAATTATTCGAATAGCGATCCAAATCTCGTGATTCGAATCAGTGATCTAAATCACTTATTCAAATCAAGTCGGTTATTCAAATCATTTGATTTGAATCTTTAATTTTAGTAAATTAATTCGAATCATTGACCCAAATGGCGTGATTCGCATCACTGATCTGAATCACATGCTTTGAATCCTTGATCCGAAGCACTTGATTAGAATACTGATCCCAATCACGTGATTCAAATCATTGATCTGAATCGCATAATTCGAATCACTGATCAGAATCTATTAATTCAAATTACGATCAAAATAGCGTGATTCGAATCGCGTGATTTGAATCACTGATCTCAACATCTTGCTTTGAATAGAGATTCAAATCGCATGATTCTAATCAGTAATCCGAATCATTGATCCAAATCACGTGATTCGAATCCATAATTTGAATAAATATTCGAATGATATGACTTTGATCAATATTCCAATCAAGTGATTGAAATCACTGATTCAAATCATGTGATTCAAATCATGTGATTCAGATAAATAATTCGAATCATGCAATTTGGATCAATATTCAAATATAGTGGTTCAAATTATGCAGTTCTGATCAATGATTCGAATCATGCCATTTGAATCACTGATTTCTAAAATGTGACCCAGTTCACTGATTTGAATTATGCGATTTGGATCACAATCCCAATCAAGCGGTTCATATCAACGATTCAGATCAAGTGATTCAAATCACTGTTTCAATTCTTGTAATTCGGATCACTTTTCGAATCAAATGTTTCAGATCAGTGATTCGAATCATGCCAGTTTAATCAATGATTAGAATTAAGTCATTCAAATCACTGATTCAAATCATATGATTCGAATAAAGTAGTGATTCACATCAATGATACGAATCATTCGATTCGGATCAGTATTTGAATCATGTGATTCAAATGACTGATTCGAATCATGTGATTCGGATCAGTGATTCAGATTTCATTTCGAATATAGTATTTTTGGGTCACTGATTCGAATAACATGACTAAAACGGCTTAATTTCAAATCACGTGAATCGAGTCAAATGCTTCAAAAAAAATTTGAAATTGCAAAAAAGTTGATAAAAGTTTACCTACCACTATTTTTCTTTTAACTATTCTCATTAGAAATTTTTTTTATCATTAATGAATTCTATTAAGTTAATAAATATTCTTATTATATCTTTCGTAATGTGTATTATAAGTATATTAAGTATGTTGCTAATAGCTATAAAGACTTTTAGCTGTGGTAAATTTTAAGAAACTACAAAAAAAAAATGTTTTTTCTTTCTTCTGAGATCATCGAATTTTACAATTGGAAAATATTAAGTCCTTAATAATGAATGACGCCCGGTGGCTGAGCGGTAGCGCTTCGCGCTGTCGTGCCACAGGTCCTTGGTTCGATCCTTGGGCCGGGCAAGGCCGACTCAGCCTTTCATCCCTTCAGTGGGTCGATAAAATGAGTACCAAGCATGCTTGGGAACTAACACTGGGGGTTCCGCGTTCGGCTGACCACCTGACCGGAACATATGCTCCTGCACCCCAGAGCCCAAGGTCAAGAAAACTGAGATGGGCACAGTCGGCCTTGGCCCTCTTAATGGGCTGTCGCGCCACTGAGTTAGTTTAGTAGTTAATAATGAATGCGTTATAATAGGACATAGCATCACTCTAAATCAAAACTACGTGAAATTTAAGAAACAATTATTCATTATAATTTAAATTTATTTCGATAAAAAAAACTTATTCGAATAATTGATTCATACCCACCAAAATAAAATGTTCCATTTATTTGAATTGCTTTAATGATTCGTTTTGCCCAACTCTATCCTGTTTCAGTTTCTTCCATTAACACTAGGTTTAAGGCCCGCGTCATTTTGACGCATTTCGAATTTTATAAGGAAAAGTGTTGAAATATTGAAATTCTCTTTGTGGTATACCTATCTCTACGGATATGCGTCAATTTGACGCGATCGTAATTTATTCAAAATTTTGAGTAAACATACAAACATCACATCAATAATAAATAGGAATGTACTGACAATACTTNTACAATTGGAAAATCTTAAGTCCTTAATAATGAATGCGTTATAATAGGACATAGCATCACTCTAAATCAAAACTACGTGAAATTTAAGAAACAATTATTCATTATAATTTAAATTTATTTCGATAAAAAAACTTATTCGAATAATTGATTCATACCCACCAAAATAAAATGATTCCATTTATTTGAATTGCTTTAATGATTCGTTTTGCCCAACTCTATCCTGTTTTAGTTTCTTCCATTAACACTAGGTTTAAGGCCCGCGTCATTTTGACGCATTTCGAATTTTATAAGGAAAAGGGTTGAAATATTGAAATTCTCTTTGTGGTATACCTATCTCTACGGATATGCGTCAATTTGACGCGATAGCAAATTAGACAAAATTTTGAGTAAACATACAAACATCACATCAATAATAAATAGGAATGTACTGACAATACTTCGATCCGATATCGTTATCTCAAATGAAACAAGCTATAAATAACTGTTACTAATAAGCAATAATAGAAAGAACAAACGCAGAAAGTCACTTGATGTCAGAGTGTCAGATTTTGAAGGTTTCAGTTGCTTAGTTCGAGTAATGAAAAAATAAAATACTAGTGTATTTCATAAATATATGTCTGATATTTTAAATTTTTTTCTTATAGTGTATAATTACATTAATTTTTAAATGCAGAGATGCTAGCTAACTGCTCCATACACGCCAAAAAATATTAAAAATTAAGGTATTTAACTATTAAGTAAATTTTCCAATTAGAAATATTTAGAAATAGTGGTGGATAAAAATCCACTAAATTTAATTTATTAAATCGAGAATCAAAATTGATAAACTACCACTTTAAAATATATATTTTCAGACTGAAGCAAAGTTGCAATCTTTATAAGTGCTGTTAGATTTTGATTTATGAATGCTGCCCTGTTAGTCAGAGAGTACGGTCCTGTTTTTCATTATGTCTACGAAGCATATCGGAAGAGGTGGAAAAAGAGAGTGTAACTCACCCAGGCCAATTCACAAGTACACCCAAGAAGAATTCTGCAGTACGTCCTGCATCGACCCCACGGAGATGAAAGAAATTGAAGCGGATTGCCGCAACAAACAAGACAAACGGTGCAGAGGCAATGACATCGCTATGGTTGACCGACAATTGAAACTCTACCAGGATCATTATGATGAGAAACTACGCGAAAAGATAAGAGATCCCCCGATCGACTTTGAAGAACTGATTTCAACCCAAATCATCCTCTATAGTTATCGACTGGAAATCGAACTTTACAGACAGCGCAAACTCAAAATGATAGCTGAAAACTCAACCAAGACTAAGGAGACCAGTACAGACCTGCCTCAAAAAGTTGTTTTCACAGCTACAAAATATTCCACTGATACCCCCCAACCTGACTCCACCCCTACCAAGGCACCTGAGCCCGCAATCAGCGACAAAGACTCTAGCAACTCCACTCCCATCACATCACCGGCAAAGAAAAAATTCAAGATCCTCTTTGCGGACAATGAAGTTCCCGAACCAGAGCCTGCACCTCCGGCGGAGGTGGCCCCTGCTACTCCGGCCAAGAATGTTAAATTCTTCCTTCGTGGTTTTCCAAATTCGACATCATCAGCAGACCTCGAGAAAGATTTAGAAAAACATGGACTTTTCCCCACCAAGATTATACCAATGAAGATCAGAAAGGACGAAAAGAACATGCCATTAAAAGATTCTCTAAATTTTATCGTGATTTGCAAAGACGAAAATAATATCAAAACCAAATTGAGGAATACAACACAGGTCTTCTGTCAACGACAAATCAGAATCGAGCTTTTCCGCGGTGGGCGGGGCTTGATTCAGTGTTACTGCTGCCAACAGTACGGCCATACCCAGCGCTCCTGCACCAACGAGGCCCGATGTGTGAAGTGCGCCGGCAACCATAGAAGCTATCTCTGCACGAAAGACAAATCGTCCCCCCCTTCCTGTGCTAATTGCGGAGGCGAACACACAGCCAACTTTACAAAGTGCCCTTCCAGACAACTTAAAAGGCCTTTCAAAACAGACAACACCACCAGGTCAAACAACATCAGACCAAAGGAAAAAGAGATCATTCCCGCAGCTAGATTCCTCATCCTCCTAACTGAACTTGAAAAATTAATCAAAAACGAAGATATTTTCAATTTACTAATTGGACTTATGAAATCTAGATCGCCTGAATCAAATTCTACAAGTTCAACATAGACTTTTACCATCAGCCAGCCACGTGCCAGCATCACTGAAGCCACGCCCTTTCTTCAACACCACTCCTGCTATCACAGCCTTGCTGTGATCTAATTTTTTCTTACTGTTTCAGATTCTAGTCTCTCCAGGAGAGGACGGAACCCATGAAACCCAACATCGACCAACTACTAGCGACGAATCGGTTAAAGCCGCTACGCGGCTGTGCACCGAGATATCCCGAATTTCTAATTTCTTTATAAGTGCTGTTATATGTATTCGTTCATGCGTCAAACTGACGCGTGTTCATAGAGATAGGTATATAAGAAACGCCCATTAATCTAAGATTGCAGTTTATCACATTTTCTTTTTATTTCAGAAACTCTCACTTATTCTATACGCAAGAGTTTCCACAATCTATAATAAGTTCCTCGGAGGATTACAGAAGATAGTTAAAAACAAAGTAAAATTAATCGTTAAATATTTACTTTTTAAAATAAAACGGTAGTTTAATTAAATAAACAGATTGAATTAATTTAAATCTTGCTTTGTGGCTGGGTGGCGCAGTTGGTTTGTCGTCGGCCTTTTGAGCCCAAGTCTGCGGGTTCGATCCCCGGCCCAGACACCGGATTTTCGGGATGCAGAAAATCCTCAGCGGCCATGTCGTATGATTATGCGGCATGTAAAAGATCCCTGGAGTGCCTTATTGGCTCTTGGCATTTCCGGCAAAATTAAATTCCTAGTGTACTTTAGCATCCAAATAGAGTCTCGGTGCTGCCATCTAGTGTGGCAGAAACTAGACGTCCAAATTAACATGACCAACGGTATCTCACCCATTGTGGTGGTCCTGAAAGAGTGGATACCACCTCATCGGCAAGACCGATTGTGCAGCTCATTGGAAATAAAAATCTTGCTTTTCTCTAAATGAGTGTTTCTTAACCCAATTTAATCGAAAAACCAGTAACATATTTTAGTGATTCATCACGAATTCTTTACATTAATTTGACTAGTTTGTTTCTGACCATTCACATATTCTCTGCAATGGAAAATATTTTAAGAAACCTATTTGAATATAAATAATAATTTATATGAAATCTAATGCAAATATAAATTTCGCGATTCAAATACAACAACGACACGTTTATTAACATGCCAATTCTAGGTGCCAAACCTAGTTACAGCATGTAAATCAGACGAAGTTTAAGTAAATTACGATGTTTTGTTTTAATAGAACTCATAGAGCCGCGATGGTTCTGGGAAAGAGCGTTCGCCTTCCAATGAGGTGAGCAGGGTTCGAATCCCAGAGATGGCTGGTTGATACAAATTCTGCACCCGGCTTGCTCCGATCACACTGCTGACGTGAAATATCCTCAGTGGTGGATGGATCATGAGTTAGAGTCCCTTCGCCGTCAGGCTAATCGTGGGAGGTTCTCGTGGTCTTCCACTCCATGTAACGCGAATGCGGGTTAATTCCATCAAAAAGTCCTCCACGAAGGCAAATCTCTCCCAATACTTGATCCCGGAGTCTCCTTGTCTTCTGGATTGTGTTCAAAATTACGAGGTTACGTAGTTGACTCCCTTCGACAGAACATGCAAGCAATATGCTAGAGCCCAGGAATTCGAATCTAAAAGGACTGATTATGAGCTGAATCTAAGAGATGATCGTAACTTTAGACTGGAGCATCTTAACATGCATCGTTCTGTAGAAGCAAACTCAACAATTAGGGGAGGATGCTCTCCAGTTTGATCTTAATATTATCAGTCTGAATGAACCCTATTACAATCGTGACGACATTATTACTGGATTTTCAACAATTTGGAGTATACATGCTGCCAGGGCCAGGCCCAGAGCCGCGATACTCACTTACTCGAGAATTAATGGAGTGTTTCCAATTATGACTGAAAGAGACATTGTAGCGGTCTCTTTTGACATTGGCCAGACTGGCTTTGTCTTTATTTCGACTTATCCCTCACCGAACGAAGATCCTTCTGTAAACTTTGCCACCCTGGACGCTCCGTTGACTAAAGTTTCTACCGCTAATGTAATCATTGCCGGCGACTTCAATGCTAAGTCCACAGTATGAGGACCAAGATCGGATGCCCGAGGTGAAAACCTCTTGGATTTCGTCAATACCCACAATTTGGCGGTCCTCGATGATCCTGATGGTCCACCCACTTTTAACTCGGTTATAGAGCAAAGTTGGATAAATATTTTTGCTACCAATGTTCACAACCTTGGGAATTTCACGGTGCACGATAACATCACTTGTTCGGAGCATGCATTAATTACTGTTGAGTTGAAGACTACTTGGGATAGGACTGGTATAAGTGGTAACATGAAATTCAAGCAGTTAAACTGGATTGAATTAAGAATTAGACTGAAGAAACTCATGGATAACCACGACCCCGGGTCGATTGAGAATGTGGAGGAACTCAACACATTCATTGATGAAGTCACGAACAAAATTATCGATGTTTGCAAGCTGAAAAACACCGGTGGAGGAAGGAGGCACACTCCGTGGTGGACACCGAGGATTGGACAGCAGAGAAAGCTTGTTCGAGCCCTCAAGAGAAGGTATCAGGCCGCAACAGACGAACAGGAGTATCGTGAGTTTAAAGTCCAATTTAAAGTTCAACACAAGTGCTACAGGAAACTGATAAGGACAGCTAAGGTGGAAAACCTTAAATACCTTAGTGGCATCGATGACACGGGGGCCTTTACGGCTCCATATAAACAGTGAGTTATGGTGACACAATAACTGAACTCATGAACTATCATTTTCCAGAGGGATCTCAGGCGCCAACTGGTGTCAACAAAACTGGATTCAATGATCCCCCTTTTAACATCCAAGAATTGGAAGCTATTGTTAGAGACTTCAAACCTGACAAAGCGCCGGGACCTGATGGGATTCCCAATGAAATATTCAGGGAGGTCTTTTTCACTGACAAATACTGGCTTCTGCAATTATTCAATAAATGTCTTGAACTTAACAGTTTCCCTACTGCCTGGAAATGTGCCAGAGTCACCCTGATACCAAAACCGGGCAGAGACCCTGTCCTTCCTTCCTCGTACTGACCCATCTCTCTTCTTCCGCTCTGGGGTAAAATTCTTGATAAAATGATTTGTAATGTTTGGCAACTGTTTGGCGATCA
>NC_092213.1:73172988-73240581 GCF_043381705.1 Parasteatoda tepidariorum | reverse complement strand
ATTAATCGATATAAAATATCGATTAAATCGATATCGAAATAATAACAGTCACTGCTATTTGTCACTGTTACTTTTGGGTCCCAGTAGCAGAAGTAACAGTGACTGAAAAGTAGCAGTTTTGCCCATCTCTAGTTCATGCGTCAAACTGACGCGTGTTACATAGGATACGTCCATTAATCAAACATTGCAGTTTATAACATTTTCTTTATATTTCAGAAACTCTCACTTATTCTATAATCAAGAGTTTCCACAATCTATAATAAGTTCCTCGGAGGACTACAGAAGATAGTTAAACACAAAGTAAAATTAATCCTTAAATATTTACTTTTTAAAATAAAACGGTAGTTTAATTAAATAAACAGATTGAATTAATTTAAATCTTGCTTTGTGGCTGGGTGGCGCAGTTGGTTTGTCGTCGGCCTTTTGAGCCCAAGTCTGCGGGTTCGATCATGCAATTTGGATCAAAAAGTTTCAAGAGTGGTGACCTAGTTCATTTACTTATACCTGACTCTAACAACAAGCTTTATGCCTTCGAGTGGTCCTGGAAAAATCGTGAGTCTTATCCGGAGCCTGACCCGGAGAAAATAATAACTATGAACTGTCGAGGTCAATGCAGACTTAGTTGGACAACTTGTGTTAAAATTTATTTTATGACATATATTTTTTTTTATTAGAGACTCTAAGTGTTTATATGTTAATATTGAAATCTACTTGTGGATAAATTTAAAATAACAGATATGTGAGGTAGGTCAAATAGTAGGGCTGGGTACGGGCTTGTGGTCAAAAAAGACTGTACCACAGTGCCGACGGCCTCCACTAGAATTTCTGATAATGCTAGTGTCTTCCTGGCGGAGTTGATGGCTATTCGTGACGCATTTACATGGTTGCCAATAATAATTACCCGGATGAGGCTGTATTCACTGATTCGGATCCCTAACCGAAATATGACGTCGTTGAACACATAAAAAGATTATGGCGGAATAACATCCACTGTTTTTGTGTGAAAGCGCATATCGGCATTGCAGGTAATGAGGAGGCGGATCAAGCTGCAAAATCGGCCATCGATCTCCGTCAGGTTTCTGAGGTCCCGAGCTCCAAAAAAACAAATTAAGACAATCATTAGGGAGATAATTATGAAGAGCTGGAGGTCTGAGTGGCACGGTTCAGAGAAGGGTCGACAAACATTTCAATTTTTTAAGGACCCAAGTACTACAGGACTGCAAGCCAGATTTTACCTCAATCAATTTTTAACCGGGCACGGAGTGTTTGGTGTTTTTCAACAAAAAATGCTTGGGAAAAATCCAAATTGTAGATACTGTGGGAAAATCCAGACAATTGATCACCTTATTAAATTTTGCCCCCACTTCCAAACACTCCGTCAAACACACTTTATTAATCTAAGTCAACACCAATGCTTTTCCAAACTGGCCTGTAGAAATATTATCAAATTTATTATAAAAACCACCCTGGAGGACTTGATGTCAGACCTTTAGGCCCCGATCTGGACCTGACACTCATGTCGTCGACATGTTGCCGTTTTTTCTCTTTTATCCATTTTGACTTTTAGTTTTTTGATTATACCTATTTAAGATTGTTCTGACAGTGTTGTCAGGTGCTGATAACCGTTTACCCCCAGATGGCGTTGTAAAATCCCCTAAAAAATTTTTAAAAACTCTCAAAATTTTTAACTTAATGTATAAGTATTAAAAAATAGTACAAAAGTTAAATAATATATAGAAAACGTTGCTTTAATACTTTTTAATATTTTATTATCAACAAATTAATCTTTTTTACATTTCAATCGTTACATTATCTTTAATTTCTACTAAAATATTTAAGATATTTTCTTCAATGCTTTTTGACTTGGAAATTTTTTCATAAATATTTTATCGTCAACGATATAGTCTTTTTTAATATTTTAATTCTAACATTATGCTTAAATTTTTGATAAAATATCCAACATATTTTCGCCAATACTTTATGATTTGTATATCTTTTCGCCATTAAACATTTTTAACATAGAAGAAGTAGATACAAAATCCTTTACCCTTAAACCTTTAAACTGCTTTTCGTATTCCCAACCTTTCTTGTGCTTTTGTACGTACTTCTTTCTTTTTTTATCCTTTGGCATTATTTTTAAACCATGCACATTAAAAATTTTAAATAATTTGAATTCAAATTCTCCAAACGTACTGATTGATCGAGCTAAGTAATAACCTAGTACATTCAACATAGGGGTAAAGGTCTAAAATAATATCTTAATCTTTTTGTTTTGGTTTAACATATTGAATTTCATATTACCATCTCACACATTCAGTTATAGAATTTGACATTAGAAGGTAACCAAAATGAAACTAGTAAAATTCACAAATAACCCTAAAACAAACCCCTAAAAATCAATTCCTCTAAAATACCCACTGAAGATAAAAAAATCCCCCTAAATTTGGGGGGAAAACCCCTAATCTGGCATCACTGTAGTTCTGACTGCTTTTACATTTTGACCTTTTATTTATTTAGCTTCGTTCTTATCTTTGGGTTTTTATGTACTTTTGCTCTTGGATTTTAACTATTCTACGTGTTTTTTTTTTAATGTATTGTGTCGACTTTGTTTTATTTTAGTTTTTTCAATTTACCATTTCATACTTTTTCTTGAGATTGGTAATGTATTACTGCACTATACCTCTTTTTTTTTTAACTTGTATTATTTTACTTGCGTTCTGCTTTACTTTTGTCTTTCTTTTTGCTTTACTATTTTTATAAGGGTCAGTTGGCCTGATTTGTCATAATCTTCTGTTTTATTTTTTGTATCAGTTAGTTGTGTCACTACCATATTATATTAGCACTGGTTTAAATTTTTTATGGAATTTTTATAATTCTGTTTTTGTTTCCACCTCCTATTCTGATTTTTATTCTAGTTGTTTTTTTTAGTTTTATGTGTGTATAATGTATTATTTATGTATGTATAATGTTTCTATCTTCCCTCGTATGCCCTTAAATAGGGCGATTCGAGATCCAAATAAACATATGTAGTCGTAAAATCATACTCCCAAAGAAGGGAAATGATGAAGTTTAACATTTTTAGCCTGTTAAGTATTTTTTAAACATAAAAAATCTTGATCCTAGACATAGTGTTAGTTGAGGTAACAAATTTTAAAAGAAATGAAAGCTTGCATTATAATCGGCACCAATTACAACTAAGATTAAAATTTCTAAAAATAATATAAAAAAACCGCTAAAGATTGCTAGATTGCAAATTACCCAGGAAGTAAAGCACACCTAGTTATATACCTAGATTTTGCAATGAGATCTTGAATATAAATTTAAACTTTTCTACCACTTCTGCTATTCTCTCACACGACCAATCACACTTGCTACTTACTGCCATTATTTCAGTCACTCAAGGACACAAACACAGATTAAGAAGTGAGGTATACACTTCGTGGACAGGCACTTTGAATCCGAGTCAAAGCAAGGAAGATATAGTATTAATCTTAAAATAAAGTGAAATATGAAAATTAGATGTTTTGTTAGGTTTAAGTTAAAGGAAACTGTATGCTCGTTAGTTTAAATTATATTGGAAACCACTTTTTGATTTTCATATTACGTTGCGACCACTAAAACAGTTATAACCCAGAGATAGGAACTCTTTATGAGGGGAAGAAAAGAGCAGCAGAAAGAGTAGACCGCAACATTCTCAGTAATTATTTGACTTCTTTACGAATACTCTTTGTAATATCCTTTTTTTTTATAGTTATAAGAATAAAAGAGTTTGGAGAACGATACAAATACTATATAATTTATTTAGGCCGGGATAGTCTGGTTGGTAGAGCACTGAACCCATGTCCAAGACCATGAATTAGGTATTTTATGACCTAATTCAAGTAATTCTACTATTACCCTATATGTTTCGAACAAATGAGCAATTTATATTTCCTACCAATTAACACAGTGACTAGAAATTAAAATATTTTATATTCATCTTTTCGTGATAGCAAGCATGAACAAAAGCAATAGAGAGCTATAATTCTCGAATTGTTCCAGTTCTTAAAATTTTAACTATTTATAATTAGTAAATATTGTACAGTTTTCTGAAAAAATTAAATTCTATTTATTTCCACGAGCTGACTCACGTAATTCTACCATTACCATGTTATGTCACAATGTACCGTGTTGTATGAAATACAGTGCAAGGTTAAGTAGAAAGTAGGCGTTACTTTTCATCGCATACCCGATGCCAGATTTCGGCAGAGAAAAATGTTCACCGCATATACACACCCATGGTGTTTTTCATACAAGATGCTCCGCAATCTTCGTCCATAGCTCCATAATCATCGCTCTCAAAAATGCAATCAGCTTACAATTTAATATTTGAGCTAACAAAAAGCAAGAAGGTTATCGAATCTCTAATCAGACAAGTAGGCCGAAATACGCCGAAGACAGTTTTAATTACCAGAAGTGACAGAGAGGAGCTGAGAGGCGATTAATCAAACAAATCAAGAGATTTATCCAGGCAATCAAACTATTTTTGATATTGACTACTTCGCCTTCCTCAATGGCGATTCGATAAATTTTTGTAACGTTTTTGTTCCTTCCTCACTGACATGTTTATATATTTCCTTCCCTCCACTGTGCCTACCGTTTTTACTTTATTCTCGACAAGCATTTTAAAAATGTATATTAAGAGATGGGCTTACGAAACAGCTTTTACATAGACCTGATATGGTGTGGGAATTTCAAATCTTAAATTAGTTTTGTTTGGATAATTGCAATTTTTTTTCAAGATCATATTTTTAGTTCAGTTTATTTTTTTGTCTGAAGGTACAAGTTATTGCAAGTGAAAGCACAAGTTAATACAAGTGAAGGTACAAGTTAACAAAAAATAGAAGAGCATAGCATATCACATCATAGACTGAAATGTATTACAGCCTTCTTCCTACCACTCCCTACGTTTAAAAAAAGTGGCAACATGTAGTAGTCACTCGCGTGAATTTTAATATAATCACAACTGTGAATATATTAGTAAATTGCTCAAATACTGTAGCATGTAGAGAAAAATCGGTTGCAGATTTAAACCAGCGACGCGAAAATATCTAAGCCCGTACATAAATCTCAGGTAAGCAAAAAAAAAAAAAAAAAAAAAAAAAAAAAAAAAAANATTATGATGGAAAAAAAAAAAAAAAAAAAAAAATTGCTTCACAATGTAATTATATGCCGGTTCTAAAGCTTAACACAGCAAACTCACTGCCCGCAATTCGTATTTAGAGTTACGGAACTTATACAGAAACTGTTCATCTGTATAAAAAGAGCAACCTAATTATGTCAATACTTAAAACTAATACAAATTCATAGCTATAAAATGAGTTATTGAATTCTTTCTTTTTTTTCTAAAATAACTCTGAAATCTGGTGTTTGAAAGTTAAACTCGAATATCAAAAGTGCAACTTGCTCCTTTTTGCAAAAACGTTTTTGCAGCGTAAATGCAAAAAAAATTTTGATTAAATTTATAATTTAAAAAAGAAACGGAAAACTCTGCGAAACTTGCGCTTTTGTTCTTACAGTATCGGCCAGAAACTACAGCTCTTAAATAAATTAAGCTTTTTCAATTAAAGCAGTCTCTCTGCCAGCTCAGCAACATCTTATAACAATTAGATTTGTAATGTATTACGACGTACATCGTACATCATTGCATAAGAAGAAGTCGTCCGTCATAAACCGATTCTTTAAGTTGTGGTTCTTTCTTCCATTGTCCATTCCATTCACCAAAAGCTGAGTAGTAAATACACTATTGCTTTCGGCAAATGTTTTTTAAGATATTACGCATGCGCAGATGAACAAAAGATTTGTATAATAATTTAAAACTATATATTAAATTAATAGTGGTAGTGTTGTTCATTTACTAAATTTATATTAGATGTGTGATGTTTTGGTGCCTTTTATTGCCTATAAATGCATTCTAAGTTTTCACTTTTATAACCTGTATTTTAAATTATTTCTTTTATATATTTAAAAGGTAAAAATTTTTATAATAAACTCATTATAGTTTATTATAGTAAAAAACCAGTTAGTTTTGTAGTTACGCCTACCTTTGTAGAAATTACTCTTAGATGTTATGAGGAACTTCATATTTCATAATAATACATCTGAAGCAACTGCAACCACGATTTGTATGCACTTTGCACACGAGGCATCATACCAGCGACCTTAATTGGTTCTTTTATTTTCTAATGTTCATTTACCAAAAGCAGAGAAAAAGTACTGTTTCTTTCAGCTAATATTTTTCAAGACTTTAAGCTGGGAAAAATAATTATAATAAACTCATCACAGATTTAGTTACGCCAGATGGCTTTGAAGTTACGCCTACTTTTATAGAAGCTTTCCTAAGAGCTTTATGGAAGAAAACACCAAGAAAAAGAAGTGAGAAAACACCAAGAAGAAAAAGAAGTGAGAAAACGCCAAGAAGAAAAAGTAGAAAGAAAACGCCAAGAAGAAAATATATATATATGTATTACAAAAAGTAAATACTTTTGTATTAATAAAAGAATTAAATCTNAAAAGTATCATAAAGTGCTTCGATTTGAAGAATTAAGTAGTAATAAATTAGGAGTTGTTTTATAACGAAGAAACTAACATATAAAGATTAATTGAAGCTTTTTATGTTACATATATATAATTAATTGATTTTAATTGGGCATTTGTGTAATTCCAGAACTTAAAATGATAAAAGGGCAGCTTAAAAAACGAAATTCTTGCTAGCATTAGCGTAAATTTACTATCACTGAAAAACTCTGTTAATATTGACCGGTGCATAGCCCCTAAGAGTAATTAGTTCGTTTAAACTCATTGTTGATTAAGTAAAGAAAGGTATATCTAAAGTGACTATTGTTGGGTTTACAAATTAGTTTGGTCTGTTTTCTTTTGTGGTCGAAAATACAGTTATTTCAGAAAAAATGTATGAACAGATTAATCAAAGTATTGTCCATCGCTGGCTACTACTTTTTTTTATCTCTCGGGAAATTTTCAAATTCCATCTCGAAAAAATGTCTCGTCTTTTGAGGCGATCCAAGTTAGGAGTCAATTTTCGATTTATGCGAAAGAAGTGACCCAGTGATTTGCAAAATCATGCTGCATCCGTCGGAACAACCAGTAATCAGAAGGAGCAATGTCCGGTGAATACAGCGGGTGCGGTAAAATATCCCATTTGAGCATTTCCAAATGATTTTTTACGACTTTTGTGACATGAGGCCGACAGTTATCACGCAGATTAACTTTGTCATGTCTTTGCTCGGATTCCGGCCGTTTTTCACGTAATGCACGGCTCAAACGAATCAATTGTAGCCTATACCGATCGCCCGTAATGGAATCGCCAGGTTGTAGCAGCTCATAGTATGCAGCACCACTCTCCATTCTTAAAACCATTCCCTACATGATTTATCAGTTGGAGCATTGTCACCATAAACTTCTATAAGCATTCGATGCGCTTCAGCTGCACTTTTCTTAAAATTAAAGCAGAAACATAAAGCCTCCTGTAAATGCTGATTAGTTACTACAAAATTTGACATATTCAACAAATTAAAATACAGTTGTATGAAACTCTAAGCGATATAAACAGAATATTATTGACAGATGCCTAACCTCTCTGAAACCACCAAAACCAGCTGTCACTATGAAATATTCATAACAGTCAGAGCTATTTTTTTGAAAACGGACCGAACTAATTCGTACTCCCAATATGTAATAAGCGTTTTCATTCATAATGCAATATTTCCTTTTGTTTAAATGTCAAAAAATAGTAATTCACGCAAACAAAGTCTATTAAACATTTCAGATTTTTTTAAAAATGTTTTCTGGTCCAAGACGCAACATGGCATGAAATGGAAGTTAGGTAGGCCTCCATTAGCATAGCTCATAAGGCTTGAACCATTAGAAGTCACACCTTAATACCCTCGATAACATACATTTTAAGTTAATTTCATCAAAACTTGTAAGTTGATTGAATATGGATATTCCCACAATGTAAACTTATTTTTCTTGTAACTTGCATGAGATAAATAAATCGAATCAATCATAAACGTAATACCAAAAAATAATTTTATTGAAATATTTTGAAATTGCATAGTTTTAATAAGAAAATAATTTTAAGTTGCTATGAAGTTCTCCACTACTGAGGTTCACTACCACTATGTATATGCTGCCAAGACCTGTTGCACACACACACTTGAATGGACTGAAGTTACAATACGGAGATTGGTTCAATATAAAAACAAACTCACATTTATTTTAGGCTATACTAGATGCAGGATGATACGAAACATCTGTGGTCGCTAAGAGACACTCCACTTCTTCATCCCAGAAATGAGACCCACAGGCGAGCGGTTACGAAATGATGTTATAGGGAGCCCTAGGGTTCCATGGAAGGGTTAAAAAGGTTCCAAGAGCAATCGCTTTGTTTTTTTTTAAACTAGTACTAATTTTTGAAACTTGTACTTATAATTAGAGATGCAATCCATTATTTATTTAATACTTTGGTTGACTTTATAAAATAACTTAAATGAAAAATGCTAATTATAAAGATATTGAATTATGAAAAGAACAAGTCCGTCACGTTTTTAAAATTAAAAATAAATAAATTCGTTAGTAAAAATGTTTTCCAGGAAATTATTTTCAATGTTTACAGCAGCTCTTTTTTTTCTTTTTTTTGCCGTCATTTCAACGGAAGCTACATTCGGCTTGTTTCATTTACAGTCTATATGTCTACTCCAAAAACAAATTTCAGAACTTAAGTAAGATACAGCTTTAGGAGTACGAATTCATCTATCAGACATAAAACCCAATTTAATGTCATTACAGATAAAAAAGATGTAAAAATTTCATTCCTCTAATTAAATAATTAGTAATCTTTTATAGATAATACCCTCCCGATTGTCTTTATAAACTTTATTCAAAAGGTCATTGGTTCCACCGAAAGAAGACTTCCTTATGTAGAGTTCCTTAACCATTAAAAAAAAAAATTAGGATTGCTACCTTAGGCAACTAAAATAAGAAAACGTGTAAAGAGACTTAAAATTGTTAAATTCCACAGTAGAGCTGTTGTTTGCCTAGAGGGTAGAATGCTTATTTAATTTCGTAAAGTCTAAGGAAAAAAAATTTTTTTATAGAAAATGGTACTTTATTTTATAAAGAATGAAATTCTGGTACTTATCTACTAGACTTTACTTTCCAAAAATTTACTCAGCAACTGAGAAATCTCAAAAACGCAACTAAATAAGAAAACGTGTAAAGAGATTTAAAATTGTTAAATTCCACAGTAGAGCTGTTGTTTGCCTAGAGGGTAGAATGCTTATTTAATTTTGTTAAGTCTAAGGAAAAACAAATTTTTTATAGAAAATGGTACTTTATTTTATAAAGAATGAAATTCTGGTACTTATCTACTAGATTTTACTTTCCAAAAATCTACTCAGCAACTGAGAAATCTCAAAAACGTTCTCTAGCACGTGCTTGGAAAACGTGAAATTAGAGCCCCTGATTTAGACAGGCCGACTTATCAACTATTTTTGGAGCAAAGAGGTAACATAAGCACGATGCTAACATAACGTTAACTTGCGAACTTGTTTGCTCCAGTATTGCTTGATAGGTCAGCTCTGATAGTATAGGAGCCTTACGTGAAATGGTCACCAACACAGCCAATAGTATCTGACGTCACACATATTAACTACATATGATGAATGTAAAATTCTCCACTGGGTGGCGCAATTGATAACACTTGTCCAAGGTACAACTATCTTTCTTTACTAAGTTCAATGCAGGGCTGTAGAGCAGTTTTTATTTGTAACAGAGGTAAAAAGCCTGATTTGCAAAGAGAAGTCGACACAGATAAAAGAAAAGCGGGGCATTATAGCTCTTTCGGTCATTCTTGGATAACATGCGCACATAAGATCAAAATTATGTGACTCCCCCACCCCCCAAATATATACTTAGTTTGAGAATCTATTTTCGGTTCAAAAATTTTACCTTGCAAAGCATCGAAATATTTTTCAACTAACAAAATTAATTTCATAATAAACATAACTCTTCATCAGATAATTCAAGTGAGTAACCCATCTAATTTGATTTTCTTACAATATTGGCAAGTCCACAGCAGAAAGCAACTGCAATCAGACTGATCTCTCTGAAGGACACTGTTAACATGGAGAAGAGTGAACACAAGTCCCTCTTAAGAAATAAAAAGTTTAAAAATAAATCCTCATTTTCTAAAATACACTAGATCTAACACTGTTTGATAATAACCTACGATTTTGACAATATATAACTTAGGCAATATTAGACATATTCCGAATTTATACGATACAATCCTTACGAAATAAAACTTGACAAAAAATATTTGCCCAAGTTATTATTTAAGTGTTAGATGGAAAAAGTTTTTTTTTAACTAGGCTATTCACTGTTTATTATAATTAAAACATTTGTTTAAGTAATTAATTGATCCACGTCGCTGTAGATCGGCGGCAATAGTTGAAAATCTAGAATATTAGGAACCTACAGCGAATGAAAAGCATTGGTACTAGTATATAATTTGAAAAATACCATTATACGTCCGTATTCTTACATTTTTCCGTGTCATAGGTAAGCTCGGAGAAACTAAAAGATTGCAGTATTTTGATAGCGAAGCTCTTTTTAACAAGCTATTGCATGGCTAACGCTTACAAATAACACATAAAAAAATCTAAGCTGCATGATCTATAGTTGTTGCTGTCGTGTACTGTAGAGAAATCAAATAGCATCGAAGGCGTCCAAAACAGTGCAGGGAAATAAAACACCTTCCGCGGATCAACAGGGTAGAAATCCAACCTTTTTGGTTCAGGCAAATCACAATTGCATGGATAGTGCTATTTTAGAATGGAGTTATGGCCTATTAATTTCTTAAATATGGACAAAAGGAACAAAACTAGTTCCATAAAATATTTACAAACTAAACAGTTTCCACTTTCCATTCTCATCTCGCTCATACATTTTATTCCCATTAGTATGCATATACATTGATATAGCAGTATTCCCAAAGTGCTGATATGCTCCAGCAGATGTAGCATCATCCGTTTTGTAGTATATGCAACATGTGAAAAAGAGGGTATTACGAATCATATCTGCCGCTCTTTTTACACTCATCTTGTCTCTGTAATCTCTAGTGTAACAACAAGTAACTCCTGTTGATGAAGCATATTCCGCATATCGACGGGAGAAATTCGTTGAACATTTAGCACTAATAATATCAATGTTATTAGGGTCTGTTACAATAGATTTTATTTTTTCCCAGGCTCTATCATGAACAGATAACTTATCAATAGGATTAATTTCAGTGTCGTTAAATAAAAGCCACTTTCCCACTGTGGTAGATGTCTTCCATCTTAGACGAGGAACTGATCCATACTCTGAATCACTTTCAGACTCATCTGAGTCAAAAGGTTCATGAGGACGTGCATTAGATGACACAGAATCTTCAACCGAAGAAGTCTTTGAGCTATCAGACGGTTCAAATGAGTCATCCTCAAATATTTTGCTTAATGTTTCTTGTGAAATATGGATTGAAGCATCTTCAGAAGTTTTTGCTGAAATTTGGATCGATGCATCTTTAAAATTTTCTGGTGAAATTTGGAGTGAAGTATATTCAAAAGTATCATTCCTTGGCTCTACTGAATTGCGCCTTCTCTTGGAAGGTTGAGATGGCAAAGTTTCTTCGAAAGTTTCGAATGAAGGATCTTCAAAAATTTTACTGATTGTTTCTTGAGAATACTGACTTGAAGTATATTGAGGAGATTTGTGAACTAGATCTTGCGAAAACTGACTTGAGGTTTCATCAAAAATTTGATTGATTGTTTCTTCTAAATATTGGCTTGGATCATTGTAAGTAACTTCATTAGTTTTCTCTTGTAAACACTTACTTGAATTACCTTGAGTGGCTTTATTAATTTTCTCTTGGGAATAACTCTTACATGTGGCATTTTGGGAAGCTTCGTTAACTGTTTTTGGTTTTCGTTGCCTTGATTCATCTTCGGCAGTTTGGTTAAATGAATCTTTTGAGGACTCGCTAGAAACACAATGAGAGATTTTATTGACGAATTCTCCAGCTATACTATTTGTTGTATTCACTAGATTAGAAGACGTGACATGCAACCATCGTAGGTTGTCTACTCGGGATGGTACACCTGCATCACAAGCAAACATGATTGGTATTAAATCCTAAAGAAAAATAAACAATGCTATGAATAAAAGAGTATTGAAATGTGAAAATAAAATTTATAATCTAAATTGAAAAAACTTGTTTATCTAAAACTATTATAATCCTAAAGAATAATCAAATGATGATTAAATAAAAATTTTGAATAATTACAAAAACACTAATTATTCAATATTTTCTATTTTATATGGGGTTTTTTAAATCAGAGATTAAAGAATTTTAAAATAATTTTTGTCTATGAATATGAAAAATTAAAGAAAATAAAAGTTAGGTAATAATATTCAGTTAGGTAGTGGAGTATCTTATTCAATATAATTCTATTTTTGCAGTGATAAAAATTATACTTTACAATCATAAAACATATCACAAAAAAATTCTATAAGTCAAAAAAGTAATATTGCTAGAAAGTTTTGTAGTACTTGTAATAATGCAAACGTAAGCATGCATGTCAATTAAAAATATGCACATTTTCCATGCCACATATTCGTCACAGGTATGACAAATCCAACCCCATCATGAAATATATCTCATTAATACACATAACAAATATTAGTAGGCAATTTTCTTGGGGACTAGGTCATACATGGATATAAAAGCCAAAATTTTTCTTCATTATTATTTTGCTTAAAAAAATTATAAAGTAAAAGTTCTAAGTCATTTTTGAAACAGATAAACAACTTTTTAAGTTTTACTTAACACACTTTACCTATTTCAGCATCGTTTTGCAAATGTGTATTAATTACCGTATCGTATTGTAATAAAAAGTATAAGATATCGAATAGTAAATAATATTTAGTATTGTAATAAAAGACTACACCAATGCAAACTGCTCAAGACATGCCAAAATAATTTTTAAAAAAATGGTATATAACTACAAAGTAAATTTTGCAAATATTAGACTATTTTTGATTGCTTTTTAAAAGGTAGGGTGACCCGGGGTAATTCCCGATCACTCTGTTTCTGGGGTAAATAATAATCCCCTAAGTTTTATTTAAAAAAAAATTTTTTTTTTTTTTAAATTTGAGACATGGACAAGAATGCTTGTACACTTTACTAAAGTATAACTACATTTACTTAATAATAATTTTTTGTTTAATCTAACAAAATAAGTATCTTTTAAACTGCTTTCTGTATTTTCCATTTCAAAGATGGGTTTCAAAATGTGCACATTTCTGCAAAGATCCCCCTCCTTCTCTTAATAATAAATATTTTGAGTTACTTTCTTTTTCTTTGATATAAAAGTAGTGTAAGCTTTTGTTTAATTGTTTCACATCTACTGTAAACATTATAATTGATTATAGGAAACTATATCAAATGTTGCCCCCTACAGATGGGGTAATTATTGATCACTGGGGTAATTCCTGATCATTGTCATTTCTTCTTATAAATAGTATATAAAATAGCTTATAAATAGCTAATTGTCTTTTCTTAAATAACAGTTCATATTTATTAAGTGGAACAACTATAAAATATATTTTAACTGTCATCACAAAATTTGTTTTTAACTGTATACAAGACTGTATTCTGATTTGCACCATTTCTGGTTTGTCTTACCTTGCTTCTATCTTAATTTTATGTGTGTACATTGTTAGAATAATTTTTAAGTTTATAAATTAGCCTAGTATAAATATGGTGAGAAATTATAAGCCTAAAAAGGATACTAAGCTTCTAGAAAACAAAATTAGTGAATTTCTTTTAATGATTGAAAATGAAAATTTCAGTGTGAGAGCTGCTGCCAGAGCTGTTGGCTTACCTTACTTAACTTTACACTTTCCCTTAATGAAGTTAAAAAATCCAGCAAAAGTAACCCATGTGGAAACTCTCTTATATTTCAGAAGAATATGAGAATGAGTTGGCTGATTGCCTAAAATGTATGGCAAAATGTAAAGATTTTTGAAAATTTAAAGCGTTAATCGTTCTTCATGCTTTTAAATAAATTGTTTTATTAGCTGCTTAAACATAATTATTTGGTTTATTTTTTTTTTATTTTGATGTCTTATTTGTTAATTACCATTATATAATTATTTTCAAACAGCCCCTATACAATAAAAACTGGTGATCAGTTATTACCCCAGAAGTGATCAGGAATTTCCCCAGAAATGATCAAGACCAGGGGTAATTCCTGATCACTAAAAATTTAAAATATTTTAAATTCTAATTAGATTTTCAAACAAAAGAAGCTGGCATAGGACTCATCTCATATACCCTCAAACTTCCAGTAAATATTAAAATTCTATTTTGAATAGTTTTTTCCTAAAATAGATGTTTGCGTTTTTTGATCAGGAATTACCCCAGGTCACCCTATAGCATGACAGTACACTAATACAATAAAGTGGTGAATTATATAAGCCTACGAATTATTTAGAAATAGTGGTGGATAAAAATCTACTGAATTGAATTTATTAAACCAAGAATCACAATTGATAAACTACCACTTTAAAATATATATTTGCTGCCCGGAGCAAGTTGGCATCTCTGAGACTATTACCATTGGGTTTAATCTCAATTATCACTAAAAGTAGGATTTCTTTCTGCTTTATAAAATTTATTACAACAAAAGAAAAAAATAACAAATTTTACACTTGTTACTCTAAGAATTCAAGAACACATAAAAAGTACAATGAAAATGTAATCACTTCTAACAATTGTTACATGGTTTATTAAAAAAAAAAATTTTGTTGAAGTATTTTTCCTTATTTAGTTGTACCACTTCAATGTTGCAATGAATGAGTTTTTAATCTTTTTAAAGGCAAAACCATGAAAAAATTGCATTTTACAATTTTAAAATTAATAATTCTTCGAAATCAATTAGAGAATAAAGAGTTCAGTTAATAATTTTTTCATTTCTGAACTTTTTTAATTACAAGTATTACCTTTGAACCAAAGTTAAATAATGAATTGGATCAACAAACAATTATTGAATTCTAGTGATAAGTATTTGAATTAAATTATTTCCGAAACTATTTGTAAGGAAAGGAATTTAATGTTACATGACATTAACAAATGAATTTATGTAATAAGTCTTAATTTAATAATTACGTAATAAGTCTTAATTTAATTCTCATTTTTCAATAATTTTAGCACCCAAATTGTACTGTACCTGATAGCAATTATACTGTATATTGTAATTGTCCAATTTACAATATACAGGGTATCTGCTACATTTCAGATTTTCAAATGCATGACTTTCCATGACTAATTCCAAGAATTTTTCATGACTTAACAAAGTTACTATTTTCTGTGACAAAAACACAGCAATAAATTTAAAAAAGTATTATAATAACATTCATTGAAATGATATGTATAACCTAAACTGTTATACTTTGCATCTTCATATTTAAAGATTTTAAATATAAAACAGAGTTAAGAAAGAGTTGTAGCAATAAAATAGCTGAAAAAAATACAAAGGCAAATAATTTTTTTTCTCTTTTTTTCTGCAGAATTACATTCTACAGATACTTTTCGTGTTCATCGGAAAGGAAAGAAATACTCCTGTTCTTTCTGTTCTCATTTCGGAATTAAAAAGTTCGCCAATGACTGACTTGCTTCAGCTAAAATTTTAATTTGATAAAATAAAAAATAAATAAATAATAATAAAAATTCTGAAATCACAGAAGTTTCATTTTTCCATTAATCAAATATGACTGTGACTGGGGATTTTGTTACAAATTCAGATATTCTGAACACTATGAAATTGGGGGGAGGGGTAAATTCTATTTTAAAAAATTGTTAAAATCACAACATTTCATAAAAATTTTTGTTCCATACACAAATTCATGACTTTCCAGGTGCGCAGATACCCTGAATATAAGTTATAAAAGTAAAATTATTTAAAATATTTAAAGAATTAGTGCAACATTAAAAATCCATTTCATTTATTAAAATAAACAAAAGTTATAAATCAACAAGAGTCCATTTAGATTTTGTGTCTCTTTCATATAACTGACTATCCAGTGAATGTTTGTACCTTGAAACAGCTTTGTTGCCTTGATTTCTGTACGCACCAGCATATGTAGCTTCATCGGTTTTATAAAACATATTACACGGATATGAATAAACTTTACGAATAGCATCAGCAGCTCTCTTAACACTTGCCTTGTCTCTGTAATCAGCTGTATAGCAGCAGATAACTCCATTGGGAGTGGCGCCACCTGCATAACTACCTTGCCAATTTGTAGAAGACTTAGCACTAATAATATCTGTATTAGAAGGATCTATAACCAAAGCTTGTATACTTTGCCAAGCTTTATCATGAGGTGATAATTTCTCACCAACTTCAACTTGAGTTTTATGAAATAATAACCATTTCCCAACTGTATCTAAGTCACACACTGTTTTGTCATCAGAATCGCTACTAGATTTATGTGGAGTTGACACATAAAGCCATGGATGAGTTAGAACTTCAGAAGGAACTAATTTACTGTTCTGTAGCATTATGAATGATTTCTTAAGAGTTATGTTCGGCTAAAGAATCAATCCAACTATTTAATCAGATTCTATTTTTTAGTTTTATTAAAACAGTACTAAACTTTCTGTAATACACAAACCTCAATGTCCTTCAGCAAAGTTAATAGAAATATCTGCCTTCAGTCACAGGACTTGGGAGAGAATTGGAAAAGGAATCTTTACAAAAGAACCAAATATCAAGTTGCAAGTTTTTATCACTTTACACAATTTTTAACCTATAAAAAAAATAATAAATAGACAAGTTGACATAAAATGGCATATAAAAATCAGGGTTGGCTTTTTGCCGGCAGAAACTGGTTATAACCGGTAAAAACTGGCAGAAACTAAAAAAACGTTTATACTAGTTCTAGTAATTGCTTAATGACATTGCGTTTAAGTAAACTGAAAAATGTAACTCTAAGTAACTGTAACAAACTTTTTAATTCATTGTTTGTAAATATATATTATTTTGTTTATATTAAATTAAAAGAGTGCAGTATATCAAATATTTATATGAAATAAAGAATAAAGTAATGTAATAATAAATATAAATACTAGATTTTAGTTTATTACATTAAACTCTGAAATTCAGTAATTATTATCATTTAACTCTTAACATAACTGAATAGAGCTATTTTCAAATATTTTTCTTTTCTTTTCAAGACATAATTTGCATGGCAACAATCCAATCATTATAACAGTAACAGTTTTAGTCTTTGCTGTATGTAAGAGGCAATATTATTGGTTAGACTGCTACATGGTGGTCCTGTTTTAAAAAATATGCAATAGATGAAAGTTTCACAAATCTTGCTTGTTCCTTGATGGCAATGCTTGCTAGTTCTGCTGGACTTGAGAGAATCTTCTCAAATTTCTCGTTCGTGCATAGGCGAATTGAAAAATTGTTTAGGTTTNATACTAGTTCTAGTAATTGCTTAATGACATTTTGTTTAAGTAAACTGAAAAATGTAACTCCATGTAACTGCAACAAACTTTCTAATTCATTGTTTGTAAATATATATTATTTTTTTTATGCTAAATATAAAGAGTGCAGTATATCAAATATTTATATGAAATAAAGAATAAAGTAATGTAATAATAAATATAAATACTAGATTTTAGTTTATTACATTAAACTCTGAAATTCAATAATTATTATCATTTAACTCATAACATAACTGAATAGAGCTATTTTCAAATATTTTTTTTTTCTTTTCAAGACATAATTTGCATGGCAACAATCCAATTATTATAACAGTAACAGTTTTAGTCTTTGCTGAATGTAAGAGGCAATATTATTGGTTAGACTGCTACATGGTGGTCCAGTTTTAAAAAATATGCAATAGATGAAAGTTTCATAAATCTTGCTGGTTCCTTGATGGCAATGCCTGCTAGTTCTGCTGAACTTGAGAGAATCTTCTCAAATTTCTCGTTTGTGCATAGCAAATTGAGAAATTGTTTAGGTTTAGAAACTGCATAAAAACTTGTCTTTTGTTATAGATTACTGCAGAGTGCAAACAATGTAATACAGTAGGGAACCGATTATCCGGAATGATCAGGACCATCGCTATTCCGGATAACTGATTTTTCCGGTTTTCTGAATCGCTACAAAAAGCCGTTTTTTTATTGTTAAACCCAACTAAAGAAAAAAAAATATTTGGAAATAATCTTGAAAAAACAAAGTAATACACTAATGATTATTTCCAAAATGATGGTAAGGTAAACATCTTTCAAAAACGAAAGAAAAATCCTAAAATCTTATGAGGAAACAAACATTTTTTTAAAAAAAAAATGGCGGGAAAATTTAACGAATTTCGTTCCGGTTTTTTGGTTTTCCGGTTTACTGATTTCCGGGTAACGGGTTCTGTACTGTATTTGATTTTGAATGGTGATAATTTTTTAAATAAATTGAACTTTGTATAACATTTAATTGTTTTTTCTATGAATTATACATTGTATGTCAATCCACAAATGTGGCAGAAATGGGTTTCTCCCATGCCAGTTCTAACCGGTTTCTACCAGTGGTTTTAACCACCTCGGCAGAAACTTGCCAACCTTGATAAAAATACAGTGCAATGAAGTAATTTTAGGAAAATTGATAGTAATAGTAAAATTACAACATTAGTCAAAAATACATTTTTGAATTTTTCAAAATACAAATAAAAAACAAAGTAAAAATTGATTATTGTGCATTGATTTTTTTCTTTTTTTGTGTGCCAAGAACATGATTATAATGAAAATCCTTTCTAGGTTCAAAATGCAATTTTAGAAACAAAATTTTATTTTAATGATCCAAATGCATTCCTAAATCTTAAAATATGTACAGTTTTAATAGAAAATTTACACAAAATAAAAAAAAAGTAGTTTAAAGATAAATTCTGATTGCCATTTCATAGAGTTTGATTTATTTTTAATAAGCGGGTAATTTAAGTTATTGCATGTTTAAATATTTGTGAAGTTACAATTGATGTTTAAGGCTTTAGATAATTTATTTCATCATTTCAATATAATTTTGAAGAAAAGATTTGCAAAATTAATTTTGTAAATTCATTTTAGCCTGTTGACAGTACTTAATAACGATAAATTTCTACTCCGTTTTCATTAATTTTGAAGCCTGCATTTGCATGCATTATGCATAACTGTTTTCTACAAAAAAAAATTTTTCACCGTAATATAGCTTCAAATGTATTGTTGTGATTCATTTTTAATAATATTTTAAATATAATTATGAATGTAAAATTTAACTAATTACAAAATTTCTTGAATTATCTTTAAAATAATTTTTAAAAAATTGATTTAAATAAATCTGATTTAAATCAAAGTAATCAGTTATTTTACTTATTTTTTTCTTAGAAAAATACATATAAAAAAATTAACCCTGATCCCTATGACCATGTATTACTGCTTGAAATAAGATTTATATTAGGTTAAAAAAGAACTTTTTTTTCAGATATTATTAACTAAGTTGACAAATTTTTGACATGTGTCAGTTGAGAGATTTAACCATGGGAGGCCTCATAGTGAGACAGAGAAAAAATCAAAACATATTAACAGTTCACATATCGCAGACTACTTTTAAAAAGGGAAAATGACAAACTAAAAAAAATAAATATTTGCTGCCTATAAGTATAATAAAGGAAAAATTTATTGCAAAATAATTATAAAGTATAGGTACTGTTTCTAATTTCAGAATTATTTAGTTTATTAATGAAAGTTGTGATAGTTACCAGAGATGACTATTTGCTTTGGATAGCGGATAAATATTTTCAAGTTGTGGTCTTTTAAAGTCTGATCCTTGATTAAATGAACTCGATTTATAGGGCTTTTACTCACAACTACCTACTTCTAAATAATTTAAAGTCTTATATAAAACACCTCTCTTTTTCAGTTAAGCCATGTTGAGCCTTGTATAAAGTTGGCAAAAGTAACTGAAAATATGAAAATGCTAGTCTATTATTCTCGACCGTTTTTTGAAATATTTTGTCCAATCTGAAGCAGTAGGCATCTATGAGTTATCAGTACAATTTTAATATAGAACTCCTGAATTCATAATAGTATGAGAACAATTATGAGAAAACCTATATAGAACTTTCGCATTAAAAAAATTACCTGTATCAATAAGTCATTAATCTCGAAACAAAACATGGTAAATATAATGTACCACTTATCATTTTTGTATTAAAGTACAAAAGTGGATTATCTCTCAATTCACCATTTATAAAATTAAATGGTAGGTATAAGTGGTATATTGACTTTTGCTTGTTGTGTGGAATTGGATCATTTTTCAAATCAGATGAATGTCTGCTACAGTTGAACTTTAAGCACTATAGATCAGCGGTCCAGATTCAGGGAACTCTATGGTTCTGTTGAAGGGCAAAGCCTTGGGGTGCCTACAAGTTATACCCTTCTAGATGGCCCTTTCTGTGATTTAAAAAAAAAAAATTAAGATTCTTGCAGGCGCTGCCCAGAAGTTGCCATGACTTGGCAATTCTTCTGCCACAGATCACGATACAGGAATCTTCCCTTTAAAGGAATAGTTCCATATCCAATTGCCAAGATGCAAAAGAGATTACAAACTTTGATTAATAGAAATTATGTCAACTATCATCTATCAAAAGGTACCTCATGAGAGAATCAAGTTAACATGTGTTATATACTAGGGAATTGGTATTTAACATTTATAGTGGTAGTTACGCCACAAATTTAGACATAGCTTGTGAAAATTAAAAATTATATTAAAAAATCAACACAAAAATATGATACAAATATTAATTTATCGTTTCTTAAGGTATACAAAACTAAAATTTTAAGAAAAAGTTTTTTGTGAAACTACCGTTTTCCTAAAGTTGAATTTGCGAAGATACCACTGAACGGTAGTAAATTTGGCCTGGACAGACCCCTATAGGATCACAAAATATTGTCATATCAACTTACTTGAAGACACAATGTAGTTACTGGTCCCCAGTCATTTGCAAATCACTTTTTTACTAAATGATTAGTGTTTATTTTGATAATAGAGACTTTGAAATTTGAAAACGTGCGATTGTTTGAATTGACACGTCTTTTGCTGCCTATTTTTGCGTTTTAAAGAACCTCAAATTAATTCTTACTTTAAAAGAAAATTCCCTTTATTCAGTAGAAATTTCTTTTCTTTAAAAAATAGGATGCATTAATATATAAATTTTAATAATAATGTATTTACTTGTGAAGGATTTGTGTTTTGAATTTGAATTGAATTATTCCTAAAATATAGTTCACCAAACAATGACAATTGAAATGCTTAGCAGAAATTGTCTTCTTAAAACGTACCATGTTGATAAAATTCAAATTTAAAGAAAACTAAAGCTGATTTAACATTTTTGATTTTCCAAGTTTTTTAGGTAGATAATCATATTGATTATAAACTGATTAAAACATATTGTAAATTTTAAAAAATAGTTGCTTATTTTCTGTGAAAAAACTATAGGTTTGTGGCGACATTTATTTTGTCAGGATTTTTCAAAGTGATTATATTATTAAACAAATATTGACTTTTGTATATAGATTGTTATGTTACCAAAATTTAAATCTCTATTTATATATCGTCTCTAGTATTTCCTGAGGATGCTAGTAGCCTTGGACAATAAATCTATCTGATGTTTACATTAAATAACAATAAATTTTGACGGCACTAAAAATATTTTATACAATGAAATTCCAAGTGATCTATCTACAAGGAATTGAGGAATATAAGAGACAATTGAAATTTTCTACCATTTCATTCATCTTTGTTTACAAACCATCTTCAAATATCTGGGAGGGAAACAAAAAAAAAATAAAAGCTTATATGTGACTTGAGTTAATAACTGGAAGGAAAAAAAAAAAACCTAGGGTGACCCGGGGTAATTCATGATCAGTCTGTTTCTGGGGTAAATAATGATAATCTAAGTTTTATTTTAAAAAAATAATTTTTTTCTAAATTTGAGACATGAACAAGAAATGCTTGTACACTTTACTAAGGTATAACTACATTTACTTAATAATAGTTTCTTGTTTAATCTAACAAAATAAGTATCCTTAAACTGCTTTCTGTATTTTCCATTTCAAAGGTGGGTTTCAAAAAGTGCACATTTCTGCAAAGATCTCCCTCCTTCTCTTAATAATAAATAGTTTGAGTTACTTTCTTTGATCTGAAAATAGTATAAGCTCTTGTTTTGTTGTTTTAAACATTATAATTGATTATAGGAAACTATATCAAATGTTGCCCCCTACAGATGGGGTAATTCCTGATCATTGTCATTTCTTTTCATAAATAGCTAATTGTCTTTTCTTAAGTAACAGTTCATATTTTTCAAGTGGAACAACTATAAAATATATTTTAACTCAATTTAATCACAAAATTTGTTTTTAACCGTATGCTAGACAAATGTGTACCGATTTGTCTTACCTTGCTTCTATCTTAATTTTATGTGTGTACATATTTAGAACAATTTTTAAGTTTATAAATTAGCCTAATATAAATATAATGAGAAATTATAAGCCTAAAAAGGATACAAAGCTTCTAGAAAGTAAAATTAGTTCTAGTAATTAAAATTTCTTAATTAGTAAATTTCTTTTAATGATTGAAAATCAAAATTTCAGCGCGAGAGCTGCTGCCAGAGCTGTTGACATACCTTACTTAACTTTACACTCTCCCTCAATGAAGTTACAAAATCCAGCAAAAGTAACCCATGTGGGAACTCTTTCTCATATTCCAGCAGAACATGAGAAGGAGTTGGCTGCTTGCCTAAAATGTATAGCACGATACAAAGATTTTTGGAAAATTTAAAGTGCTAACCTTTATTTTTGCTTTTTAAATAAATCATTTTATTAGCTGCTTAAACATGTATTTTTGGTTTATTTGTTTGATCTTGATGTCTTATTTGTTAATGACCACTGTATAATTATTTTTAAACAACCCCTTTATGATTAAAACTGGTGATCAGTAATTATCCCAGAAAGGATCAAGAGAAGGGGTAATTCCTGATCTCTAAAAATTTAAAATATTTTAAATTCTAATTAGATTTTCAAACAAAGCAAAGTAGCCTAAGACTCATCTCATATGGCCTCAAACTTCCAGTAAATATTATAATTCTATCTTGAATAGCTTTCTTACAAAATAAATGTTTGCCTTTTTTGATCAGGAATTACCCCAGGTCACCCTACTTTTAAATACAGTTGACTCGCGTTATAACGACCCCATCGGGACTGTCCCAATCTGATTGTTATATCAAATGGTCTCTATATCAAAATGAGCAAATTTCCTTTGAAAATCGGTCACATAATGGTTTTAAACATCATAATGCATGCTTAGACTATTTGTGGTATACATGTTATAAGCCGAAAAAGGATGGGATACATACATTAATAAAACATAATGACATTTTAACAATTGAATTACAACTGTTAACAATTAAGAATTTGTGGTGTGCTGGAACAGAGGTGTGCTTGTTCAAGGTCAACCATTCGACCCCACTTTCCAATAGGAAGTTAGAAACGAGCGGTGTTCAAATTCAGAGAGGGTCGTTATATTAAGAGTTGACCTTTTTTACGGTCGTTATAGCAAGAGTAAAATAACGTTATCTTTTATGGATGTGAATTGGGACTCCTTCACAGGGTTGTTATATCATGTTGGTCGTTCTATCACAAGGTCGTTATAACGCGAGTCGACTGTAGTACAAATCGTGATTCCATCATTTCAAGTGACACGGCGAAACCTGAACCAAATTACCAAATGTTTATATAGTTACAAAGAGTAAATATTAAAGCATCCAAACAGAGCTTGAGAATGACATGAAAGATGTAATTTTCAATTTATATACCAAAGAATTTACTTATAGAGTTAGACTTTTGAATGGGAAACGTTTTAATAGAAATAGACTGATCTAAAAATTGCTATGTATAATTCTGTGCTATATAATTTTCATGTCAGTAACTGCATTAAAATAGGTATCAAAGTTTGGGGATTAATGAGCAGTTCCAGTAAAAAGCTAAAAATGAGCCTAACATTTTGAATATTTGTAATTAACCAATTTGTTTTACTCAATTCTGTATTTCTCTTTTCATTTTTATTTATTTATTTTTAATCTATCACGTGCCCTTGTCTAGCTTTCTCTAAAATTTGGTGACTACCTGATGCAAAAATCTTTCTGAAAATATGTATGCCGATTCTATATGCATTAAAGGCAATAACATTTAGAAATAAATTTTATTTCTGTATTTAAAATGAAATACTGTCCTAACTTATTTAAATTGCAAGCAGAAACAGCATTGTTCATCATCTGCCTTTTCAATGAAACTGATACCCATCAATTAAAAGTTTTGGTCTTTCTATTCTAGTTTATATATTGCTCTAATTATCTTAAGAATTAGTTTATGATTGAATAAATACATTTTCTTTTGCTTGAGTCCTTTGCATTTTTAGTTTTTGTTGTAGTTCATTAGCTGCATAATGGGCTTTAGGTACACAATTTAATAATTTTGTAATTGAAGAAGCAGATGTACTAAAGCATTGTAATACAAATTTTAAGTAAATAAAAAAATATGCATAAAACAAATTAATCGTGTTTTAAATAACAAACTGAAACGTTAAAAATAAATAAACAAAATTATATTTTTGTCTTCAACTTTGTTTAATATCTACTTTTGTACTTATGATCACCATGTAAAAAAATCAGGATATATTTTAATTGAAAAGAAATGAAATTTTTTCATTATAGTTTTGGAGTAAAATCAAATTTTTTTTTCTTTTCGTTAACTGAATAATTTAATTAAAACTTCAAGGATTGGAGTTATTTTTCCTATGTAGCATTCTAAAAAATTTTTAATTGTTAATTTTTTATGATTACAAAATTACTTATTGTTTAACTGGAAGAATAATGGAAATGGAAACATACGCTGTTTTATATCATTTCTGTAAATGATTATGTTGAAAATAACTTTTAAGTTGTAAAATACGATGTTGGAAAGAAAAATTATTTTTTGTTAATACAAAAATATTTTTTCAGTAAACACGAGTTTTTTTTTTAAGTTTCCACTTTTTCAAATCTATTGAAAAGAAAGAAAATTTTTTTATAATTGCTTAAACTTACCACTAGCTTCAATCAATTGATTTTGATGTTTTTATTTAATTCATTGACAGCTTGATTTTGTTTTCCAGTGTGTGCCTACTGTTGAAAACACTATGGCTAGGATAAAACATACTTCAAGAAAGAAGACAACAAAACGACTTCCATTAGCAGTAATGCCTCATAAGAGCTCAAAAAACTCAGATGTTAAAATTGAAAAGGGAAGCAATTCGAAAGAGGTAAATATTTTTAAACTTTTGTGCCATGCAACTAAATGGTATTTACAAGTAAAATTAAAACTTAACAACCTCAAATAGTAACTTGGCTCCAATGCTCCCATTATGGGAACAAACACTATTTATTTATTTTCTCCTTTTTTGTTATTTAATTAAATTTTATTAATTTATGGTAGAATATAGATTAGAACTTTTATGATAATTAGAAATATTTACAAATATGATGAAAATAGGCATAATAAGATAAATTAATAACTCTTTTCTATATTATTTACACATGAACATAATTTTATTCTTATAAATAAGTAAATCATTTTAAATACTTGTCAAAGGCTTATTAAAAAAAATTATTACTAAATTGTTAACAATGACTATCTTTTCTTCTCTCTTTGAATGAATACAATTTCAAAAGAGCAGGAAAAATGTAGGGTAATATATTTTTTCAATTAAAAAATATTTGAAAATTGTGGACGAATGAAAAGGACAAAAAATATCAAATGAACTACATAAATATTTTTGTAGTTTACAAAATAGTAACGGAAAATAGTTTTTTGCACTGAATTCCATGCATATAAAAATAATTTGTTCTACTAATTTTATTGTTCTATGTGTGGTATGAAATTTAACTGTGTGATATTCAAATGGAAAAACTGAAAGTGTCTGCACAAGAAAACTTTAATTTAAGTCTTGAATTATCACATTTATATAATTTATGTTGGGCAGTTTTACTGATTGCGTAATTCTTTATCAATAAAATAATAATTTTTACCCTTTCAGAGTTTTTTCAAAATTTAATAATTCTGGAAAAATTAATTTTTAATATAATTTTTTAGTTCTTAATTTCTCTGCTTTCCTCATTTATTTACTAATATTATTTTGGCTTATTTTTCACTTAATTTTAATAAATACTATTCTTTATTCATTATGGGGTAATAAACATAATTAATCTTCGTCTTTAATTTACTTAGTGAAGAGGATTGTATATTTATCATAAGAACAACATAGCATATTATGAAAAAAAATTCTATTTTTTTAGCATTGAAATATAACAGAGTGTAAAATTTACATTTGTTAACTTGCCATTGGCAATTAAATATTTAAGACTGTTGTATAAGTTTAATCTTTTTAAAAAATTGAGTTTCAAATTAAACTATGTACGATTGAGTTAAGGTCTCAAGATCGAAGTGTTATAATACCGCGAGGATGAGTTACTCACTTGGATGAGTTACTCACTTTACGCATATAATATTGTTGCTTTTGGAAACACTGAAAGCACAAAACAAACTTATTTTGATTTTTATATAATTATTATTGCAATGAATATGTTTTGATTTATAAGTTTCTACATTCTTATATGCTTTCAGTCACTATCTTTATACTACATCTGTTAACGTTTTAAAATTAGGTAAAAATTTTCATGATTTTGAAATAGTAACAACTTTACTTTTTAGCCATGTTTATTTAATTTATTAATTAAATAATTATTTAATATTAAGGTAAAAGAAACATCGACTGAGGTTGCTCGTCCAAGTTCTTCATTGAGTTCTCCGTGCCATATGCAGTATTATTTTACAACAACTGACCCACTGAATAGTAAAGTGAAGGTAGCTGGAATTAGATTCATTGAAGAGCAGACTGATAAAATGCAAGGCTTACCAGAAAATGCAGGGAAGTGGCTTCTGTTTTCCAACACTGAACATTGTGATTTAGGTGGTCCATCACATCATAACTATGCTTGGAATGTTGCCAAAGCTTTAGTAAAAGATTTCAAAAATACAGGTATCATTAGTGCTAAGTTCTCACATTTTGAGGATAGTGAAGATTCTGAACATGGTGCACTAGGGACCGTTTGCTGTTACACATCAAATTACAAAGATAAACTTGCTGTGAAACGTGCTGCAGATGCAATTTTTAAAGCTTATCCTTATCCTTTAAGTATGTATTATAAAACTGAGAAAAATGTCCTAGGTAATGTGTGTGATAGGTACAAAAAAAAGGTTGTTGCCATTTATAAATATACAATTGAAAATAAATTTTATGAAAGGTGTGCCTCAGACAGCTATAACTGGCAACTTGTTGAATTTGAAAATGAAGTTGCACCGGGAGTCAAAGAAAATGTTCCTCAAGTTTCATATAGGGAGGTCATGCCATGTATAATCACAACACATCAGTGGCTTTATATTTCTTCATTAGAACAAAACTGTGAAAGATTTGTTGTGAGTTCTACAAACTATGTTGAAAATTTACCAGACACTGCCGGAAAATGGCTTTTGTTTAATAGTTTCAGTGATGTGTGTCCTCTTGCTGGCGTGTCACATCATGATTTTGCATGGAAATCTCTAAAACATTTAGTCATTAATTATAAAAATAGTAAAGTTATTGCAGTCAAATGTTCGACCAATAGAATTGATGCGACTAATCCTAATAAAGGTGTTACATGTTGTTATACTCCACATTTTTATGATAAGTTAACCATTGAGATAGCTGCTAAAGCTATACGTGATGCCTTCCATTATCCTGATATTATGTATTATAAAACAGAGGAAGATTCGGAATCAGGAATATGCAGTCAGCATGGGAATACACACATATCTATTTTCAGGCACACACCAGATGGTAAATTATATGAGAGAGAAGGAGATCAATTGAGTTGGAAACTTCTAGATTGATTTAAAAGTGGTATTATTATTAAAACAGATTTTTTTAATTTTGATAAAAAGAAAATTTATATAATTTTATACAGCTTTTTAGACTGAAAACATATTTAGAAATTATAGAGTATGTGAATAAATAATCGTATGAAAAGCATGAAAATCACTTAATTTTTTATGTAATTTTATATATAATTTTCATTATCTTTTTTCACTCTGACAGTGTTTATTAGAAAATGTAAGGATATATAAAATTAAGGTTTAAAAGGTTCAGAATTATATCTATATATTCAAGAAAAATTTTTTACACTGAAAGTTTTTTATTACTCTTGTGTTTTTGATGATCTGATGTTTGAATATTAGAAAAATCACCTTTTTTACTAAAGTATTAAAAAAGTTTGAATTGGAAAATGTGTTTATTTAAATAATTTATTTTTTTAAAGTTTAGTCTCAATTTTAGATAGTATTTGTTTCTTTTTTTTTTCATTTCTATACTTTAAGTAGCATTTTGCCTTTGAATGTATAATTTTTCAAATGACTATTATAAAAAAAATAGTCGTATAATTAATCGTTAATCAAGAGCCTCTCATTTTTCATCAATAATTATTTCCTGCATTATATTAAAAACATAAAGTTTTTTTACTTTGAATACTCCATGCAGTTTGTCTGTATTACTACTTGTAATTTGACAATGTTTCTTTTTTTTTTCTTCTTGTTTATGTTTCTACTATTTAAAACTGTCTTTTGTTTTTAAAATAATTTTTAAATTAGTGTTAATGATTGAAAAAATAATATTAATGGTTCATTGATATATTTATCGATTTCTGATTCTTTCCTAAATTATAAGGAAGAGGTTTTTTTACAATTATCTAAAAAAAAATTTTTGTTTATTTTAGCTGTTTTACTTTGAATTTTGAAATTGCTTTTCTCAATCTGTGTATGAAAAAAATAATCGTTAAGAATATTTTGTGTTTTATTAATAAATATTTTATTGAGGGAAGTTTTTTGTTAAACTTCTGGCATTTCTAATTTTAAACATTACTTCTTTTTGAAGCTTAATAAAATAGCTACCTTTAACAATTCAGTGTTAACCCTGTACTATCAAATTTAGATTGAAAAAGTAATATTGAAAACTTCATGTTTTCATCCCCTGTCTAAGGGTTGAAATGCTATGGTCAATATGTTGTTTTGTCTTAAAAAATATACAACTGATTATTATGTTGTACTAACTATAAAATACTAATTTTTTCATGAATGATAGTGTTATTATTTTTATTCTTTTTGAAAGCACAGGATCTCACTTTAAAACTCTTTTAAAAAAATGAAAGAAAGAGATTTGGCATTATTCACAAGATTTTATATTCTAAATTTTTGAAGTATTCTTCCCAATGTTTGAATGATCGTTTTATTTTTCTTTCAAATGGTATTTTTTATAAATGTTTTATTTTTTTATAAATTGCTGTATACAAATGTATGTTTTTTTAGTGAATAAACTGTATTAATAGTTCTTTCTTCTTGAAAAATACCTTTACTTTAAAATTATTATTTCTGTTAAAGTGTTTGAATGGAATGTTGTTAATAATAAAGCAATTCTTCAGCACTATTTCCTACTATTATGGTCATTAATTCTTCCTTAAATGAAATTAAATATGCTTTGTTTTTCTTGCTGCAGAAGTATTACTGACTTGGCTGTAAATTTTCTTTAATTGAAGAAAAATAACATAATCTTCACAAAGCATACTGATCGTTGAATATTTTCCTAAAAGTAGGGATATTCCACTTTCCATCCAACAAAAAAAAAAAATCCATAAGGAAATTTATATTTTTTTATCAAACTTATTTCAACAATTTTTTAAAAAAGCATGTGTGTTTGTTTAAACTATGAATGGGGATTTTCTCCCTCAATGTTTTATTGTTGTTTCTTCCAAAATAATTTTTCTCTTAACATGTTTAAAACTATTATTTATTAAGAGAAGATTCATCAAGTATTTTTTTCCATGTTATATTTTATGCTACAAACACTACTTTAAATTACATCAGTGATTTCAATTCCATTTATAAACCATTTGAAAAAATGTAATGAGATTTATAAAATCATTAATAGTTATGTTTGTGCTTATTTTTTGTCTTCAATTTCTGTAGAGTGTTATTTCTATGTCTAGCTGTAGCTTCTGAAAGAAAAAAAGTTGTGTGATGTTGTAAAAGCAAAAAAAAAAAAAAAAATGGTGCTGATATTTCTTATACTTGATATTAAAAGATATGTTATTAAGAATATGTTGTTTTTTATTATTTTACCTTCGGTTACTAAGAGTTTTGGTTTTTTTTAATATAACATGTATAAATTAGCTCAATATTTTAAATGTTAAGCTATACAAATTTAGTATAAGTAAGAAAATTATATATGACTTTTAAATTTAGTTTCTCCGAAACCATTAGACCGATTTCATCTAAATTTTATATTTTGCCATATAAAATTACTTTCTTTAAAATTATCTAAAAATGTGTATACTTTATTATTCAAAATTTTTTCCACTATTAAATAAAATATATAATTATTTTTTGCATGGTATCATCTTTGAATAAGCGAATCTTATAATTACGTATATCTAAAAGTTTTTCGATTCACTTAAAAAGTTCTCTTAGATATGGCAAAATATGCAAAAAGTAAAATTGATACTAAGGGTTCCAAACTTTGGACTGCTCTCATGACCAAACTATTGAGAAAATATTTCCCAGATTATGGTTTGATGACCAGGATTCCAAATCCGTAAGAAAGTAAGTTTTACGGTCTGATTTCATAACTTAAAATATAGTTTACTCTTGTTAATTGGCTTATTTGAGGTCACCCTATAAACCATTAAGTTCTATTTTCTTTAGCAAAGCAATTTATTTGGTAATTGCTATCCAGACCTTTTTTTGTAAATTTAACTGAAATATAATAATACACAATGCAAATGGAGCAGAGTCTCTTAAATGTTTCGGTTTGAATGTTTATGTTTACCTCATATTTAGGTGATCTCCAAAGCAAGGAAAAAAGTTCAAATGGTTCTGTCACTTAACAAACTCTGCTTTGTGTATATTTGAGAAAGGAGAACCTTTTTGCACGATTCAGAAACCGTTTATGTTCAAAACAAAGATAAGGTCTTAATGAGGAAAATATTTACGTTTTGACTTTCAGCTTTGTTAACAGTTAACTTATCTTCAATGAAAATTTCATTCGTCTATTTACTAGAGATTTTTTTCCATTGAAGTAAACCTTGGTGATTTTATAAAAATGTTAATAATTTTTTTAAGCTTTTATAACGAAAAATATTGAGCCTATAAAATTAAAAATCTCGAGACCTGAATTTTCCGTGGTACTTTTCTGTTATCCGAAGGGAAGGAATTTCTATTTTTATGTGTTTAAAAAAATTAACAAAGGTCTACATTTTTTGGCGACTATTAATTACGCTAACCTAACCGAAAAGTAACTTTTACCTTTTTATTATTGTGTATAGTAAAAAGAGCAAAAACTTATTACTATCAAAAAATTTCAATTGGAATCGAATTTCCTTTCAGGCCGTTAAAATTTCAACTGCAAATGCCTTTTTTTTAGGATGCGAGATATTTTTACCACACATTTAACAATTGATAATTCTGATAATATTTATNCCACATAGGATTGTGTAGCAATTCTCGGGGGTTGGAGAGCGTTAGCGAGCAGGGGGCGGAACCTCCTAGTTGAAAAAAATTAACAAAGGTCTACATTTTTTGGCGACTTTTAATTATGCTAACCTAACCGAAAAGTAACTTTTTCCTTTTTATTATTGTGTATAGTAAAAAGAGCAAAAACTTATTACTGTCAAAAAATTTCAATTGGAATCGAATTTCCTTTCAGCCCGTTAAAATTTCAACTGTAAATGCCTTTTTTTTAGAATGCGAGATATTTTTACCACACATTTAACAATTGATAATTCTGATAATATTTATGGAATAATTTAACTTAAAAATGTGATTCAAATAGATCAATCGGAAGAGCGGTCGTAAATTTGAATCTCTGTTAATTTTAATGAATGCTTGTTTTGTTATATCTTTTGTCATCTTTAAACAAGCCAAAAGCTTTTTTTTGCACACAAATAGGAAGCTTGTTTCGCCAAAATATTTATATACAAACCAAAATATTTTTACAAACGAAAATCTTTTTTTTTTGCACTCAATAATACAACTTGTTTCTTCAAAATATTTAAGTCCCGCAGTGGACTGATCGTTAAGACACGGTTCCCAGCAGATCACCAAAGTCAAGCATCACTAGCTACAGTGTGCGGGTGGGTGACCACTTGGATCAGTCTGCGTAAGGGACAAAAGGGTGTGCAGTATTGGTCCTCGTTAAACTGTGCCACCGTAAAGTTCTCGAATTCGCGTGCAGGTCGTCGAGTTACCGAAACGGGGTTGCCATTCCCTCCACAGAGGATCAAAATTGTGATGGCATGTCTTCGAATCATCTTCCTTGATGTTTCCCAGACCGTCGCCAATAGCCCATTGTGCAGCTCTAGTGCGACGTAAATTAACAACAATAACATCAAAATTTTACAAACATCAAAATAAAATATTTGAACCATAAGATGTGTATACTTTTTCATCCTTTTGAATTACGTAGTTTTAAAAGAAAAAATATGAAATTTGAACGTAAGCTGTAGAATAGTTTTAGGTAGCTCAAATGGATGAAAAATTAAAAGGCAAATTAAAGCCTTTTTCGACCAATCAAATAATAAATTATTACTAAAATTAGAATTTCTTACTAAGAGTGAACTTTGAATAGTAAAGATCTTATGAAAAACGAACTTGTGTTTAAAAGTAAGCATGTAGTACTTTTTCAATTCATTTAAAATTTTATTGTGAAGATGAAATAACAACAAATGCTAACTATGCATATTTTTATAGACTTTCTTCAATCCAGTTTCTTGGTAGGGAGGGTACATTATTTATGTCGCACAATGGGCTATTGGCGATAATCTGAAAACCATCCCTGAGGATGATCTGATTCAGTTTTCTTTAGTTCAATAGTTTGCCTATCGATGTTTTAAACAAATACTGAAAAAAAAATTATGATCTATTCCTAAAATGTAAATAATTTGCAACATGGTAATTCAAAATAACGTAGAAAACATACTATTGTTGCAGTTCATTTACGTCGCACTAGAGCTGCCCAATGAGCAATTGGCAACAGTCTGGGAAACATCCCAGAGGATGATCCGAAGACATGCCATCACAATTACTCTCTGCATTGGGATCATACGGATGGCACCCCTGTTTCGGTAGCCCAACGACCTGCACGCGAAGTCTAGCACTTTACGGTAGAAAAGTTTAACGAGGACCATACCGCGCACTCTCGATCCCTACGCAGACTAATCCAGAAAGCATACGAAGCGCGAGCATGAAAAATTTCGAAAGCTATACAAATATGGTTTCAATGGCTTAAATTCATACCGTGGTTTCATTCACATTCAAATGTCATGGGTAATTCATTTTTAATATAAAAATCTATATCAAACGCATATCATATTAAACATTTGGGGTTCCGCAGTGGACTGATCGTTAAGACACGGTTCCCAGCAGATCACTGAAGTCAAGCATCACTGACTACGGTCAGTGTGTGGGTGGGTGACCACTTGGATTAGTCTGCGTAGGGAGCGAGGGTATGCGGTATTGGTCCTCGTTAAACTGTGCTACCGTAAAGTGCTCGACTTCGCGCGCAGGTCGTCGGGTTGCCGATGTAGGGGTGCCATCCAGAGGCGTATCTATGGAAGGAAGCGCCTATGGCAAATCTCGCACTGGCGCCCTTCCTAAAATATTTATAATCTCTTTTTTGATGCGATGCGAAATAAAAGCGTTGTTTGAAGTATTTAAGCCTTTTGGCAATGTTGCAAAAAGAGCCGCGGTGGCTCAGGGGATAGAGCATTCACCTTCCAACGAGGTGAGCCGGGTTCGATTCCCAGCGATGACTGCTCGANTAAACTTTTCATTTGGTATCAACCAAAACGGAATTTCTCCTTGCTCAGTGATATTTTACTTAAGTGAATGTTAACAATAAAATAAAATTGAGATATTACTAGTACTACTAATAATATTAAAAAAAGTCAAGTGAATATACTACTGCAAAGTCTAGAAAGTTCATAATACAATCAAGCCTATGTTTGCGAAATTATAACAAGTATTTTCATTTTAAACTGTTATTATGTCTCTAAACTTAACAAGATGAAAAACATCTTGAAATTTTTTTTCTTCCTATTTCTGGTTACCATAATGAGAACAAGGTGATGCAGTACAGAACCCGTTATCCGGAAATCAGAAAACCAAAAAACCGGAACGAAATTCGATAAATTTTCCCGCTATTTTTAAAAAAAAAATGTTTTTTTTCCTCATAAGATTTTAGGATTTTTCGTTCTTTTTTGAAAGATGTTTACTTTACCATAATTGTAGAAATAATCATTAGTTGTATTACTTCATCGTTTTTTCTTTTTTTAAGATTATTTCTAAATATTTTTTTATTTTTTGTTGGGTTTAACAATAAAAAAACGGCTTTTTGTAGTGATTCTGAAAACCGGAAAAATCAGTTATCCGGAATAGCGATGGTCCCGGATAATCAGTCTCCTACTGTATTATTTATTTATTGCTATAACTACATGTAAATAACTTACTTTTAGCATTAATGGAATAAAAAATATTCTTTTTGTTTGAACAGATTCATCATTTGATTCAAAGAGTAAATGAAGATGGAGTTCTGCATAGTAAGTACATTTCCTCATGCGAGCCTAAAATTATTATGTTTTTAGAGTATGTCTAAATTAATATTTAACCAACTTAAAAGTGAATGAATAACACTTACTTCAGATGGAAAGATAATTTTTTTATGCTTACGAAGTGACATAGGAGCTGACAAGGCCTTCACTTCAGCATCCTGAAAAGATTTTGTTATATAACTATCAAATGCACCCCTGGAAAAAAGCTAAATTTGTTTCTTCATATTGGCAGTAGCAAAAAATAAATCATAAATTTAAAGTAATATGTTACTGCAAAATGTACCAAAGAATTAAGTTCAAGAATTAGGTCATGAGTCAAAGAGAGAATTCAATTTTTGCTGACTTTTCTTCATTGGCAATGGATAGAAGAGACTATAAATATATACACACACATATATATATATATGCATACACATATTTATATAGTTTCTCGCGGGACGCTGCCCAGAAGTTGCCTAGACTTTATGATTATTCTGGCGTTGATCACAATACAAAAATCTTTCTGCTATATAAAAACCAGATTACAAAAATTATAATTTTGCAAAGCACTTAATTTGAGAAGATTTTTAGAGAATATTCACCAACTCTTAACAACATCCAGGCAATAGCCCTCGATAAAATTAAGAAAATTTACAAAATGAGACCAACTCAAAGAGTATAACTCTTATCCTTCCCCGGGAGACCTCTATGTTTTGTTTTTTTTAAATTACAAGTTTAGGATCCATTTTGCAATTATAGTTGGTGCGACAGATCAGGATAGGGAAATATGCCCCGTAAATTAGAAATCTTCCCAATTTGATATTTGTGTGTTTAATTTTAACAAGTATTTTCAACATTTTTTGCTTTGTTGATTAAAAGATGCCTTAATTGATAGATTTATTTTAAACTGCAGATAAAACAGCTTAAAATTAAATTTAAAAAAAACCCAACAAATTGTCAAAATTAGCACTATTTGTTTATTAGGGAGTAGAATGAGAGTATTTCATTATGAGATTAGCTGTGTTTCATGAAGTAGCTAAATTTTGTATAGCTTATTTAGGTTTAATATAGTCCTGAATTTAGAAAAAAATAACATTTAGTTATGATTTGAAGCAGCATTCAGAATCATTTCTAATTTTTAATTATATTTTTTGTTTGTTAATAATTGAAGTTTATTCTTGTTTCTGAAGAAATACAAGCTTCATGAGTATAAAATGGGTTTATAATGAGTTTATAATGTGTGTAAATGAAAGGATATATATTTTTTTAAATGAAATATAATTATTTTTATTTTTGTTGCTTTTGAATGGTTTCATGTTTCAAAATAGCATCATAACAAACTAAAATGTTTAAATCTGTTCATGTTTAAAAGTTCTCAAAATGTGGAATTGACTTATATATGACAAAATAAGTCATTTTAATTTTACCAATTTTTGGATTTTAAATTTTAAAATTGTCCAAGTTATGGTTCATGGTAAGGAATAAGTACTATCACCTAGTTTGCAATCGGTTTCCCATATAACGTTCTGATTGTAAGTCAAAGTTTGAAGACTTGATTTGACCTTAAATATCTGATATAAATGTATGTTTAAAAATTGTAAAGCGAATTTATTTTATTGGCACAACAATATTTTTAAATCTAAATATCAAATACTAAAAAGGGAATATTATCGGAAAAATTAACATTGAAAATTTTTACTACTGATTCATATTGTTTTGTTTTTGCTTGGGTAAACTTAAAGCATTATAATTGAAGACAAATAATGTCACATAGAACAGATGTGGGGCTCTTTTTGTATTTTATAATAAAAGGAGAATTTTTACTATCTACATGGTCTAATTTTTACTATCAAAACACAAAATATAAGAATGAATAAACAAAGAGATGCAGAAGTATCGAGACAAGTTACAACTTGTAAGAACTGAACAAGATTAACCATGAGTAATTGAAATCATGTTAAACAAGATAGTTGTATGAGTAGATATGCATATAATGCATATATACACAAGTAGATATGCTTATATACACAAACGTGGGAATGCTGTTTGCGGAAAATTTAACATCATCACAGAAAATTTTTTCGTATAGCTCACTACATAAAAAAAAAAATNAAAAAAAAAAAAAAAAAAAAAAAAAAAAAAAAAAAAATGGTCAAAATTTTTAGCAGTTAATGTATTTTTTTACTGTTATATATTGTTAATTGAATAGCAAAAGAAAGCAAGATTATTTAAGTGTAAGAGAATTGAAAAATGATTCGTATTAAAATATTTTTAAATGTTTGCATTGCAATGTTTCTGTGTGTCTTAAAATTTAGATATACAAAGAAAGTCAAGCGCATAAGATAAAACAAGGTAGTCAATAACTTGTTTTTATATCCTCCAAAAAGTGCTATATTTCAATAAATAAATGGTGGTGTATATAATAATCAATATAGTGATTTATGTACACCAGCATTTATTTATTGCATTAATACGTTACACTTATAAAAAAAAAATAATAAGAGTCAATAAAATTCTTGCTGAAAGTTTTTTAATTGAGATTATGTTCACCTTAAGTTTTTTTATTTTGTAAGTCTGTGCATAGGGTTGAAAATGTGGTGGGTAAATTACAGTGTGAGTTTTAAATAGGTTGAAAATTTCTTTCTTTCTATTAGATTAAGTGTGCACAAACTTTTTCAGTGAAGGGCCTCTTGCACAGCAGGTTAACTAACAAAGAGCTGTATGCATATTTAGTCATATTGGTGACTAGTATGATCATTTTTATTAAACATTAGTTTTCTAAGCACTAAATCTTTATTTTATCTATAATCTAAGTAGCAGATTTGCAGAAAAATTTATACTTTTAATTATTAGAACTGATTTAAAAATGAAAGACTAATACCATTTAAAAAAGATTTCCCTTTTTTTTACAATAATTGATTTATCATAACAAATATTTATATGTATATATATATACGTACTGGGCTCGTGCTAAGGATTTCNTTCACTCGACGGCTTAAATCACATTTCTGATGTATCGCTTGGAATGAAAGTTGCTGTATCGGTTTGCCGATATAGGCGTTAAATCGATATGTCGCGATATATCGATTTATAGCCCAGTCCTAGTATATATACATATGTACTGGGCTGAAGCTAAGGATTTAAAATTATTAGCCAGTAAATGAGTCATATATCAAAAGTATTCGCCAATTTTCGAAAGTCTTCGCTAAATGTTAATAATAATTTCTTATGATTAATTTTTTTCCCATATAAAACTATTTTATGTAAGATATTGTACTAGTTATCCATGAGAAATATTTAAGATAAAGGAAATCTGACTGCAGATATAAGAAATATAAAAAAAAGTTGTAATTTTTTTTTCAATGTCCAATTTTTTTCCAACCATATATTGACATTTGGGTGCCAGAAAAGCAGATGTGTTGAGCACTCTTTCTGGGATATCATATTATATTGTAAGAAGGACAAATAGTGCAGAGACGAAGAAAAGAACACCCATACCTCTGACATGAAATCCAGAACCTTACTGTCACATGGAAAAGTTGAGATATTAAAAAAAAAAATCCTCTTTACTCTTAAAACATAACTTTGGTGTAAAAATAATTTCCGGAAAACACCTCTGTTAATCCAATCGCCGTACTTTCAAGAAAAAGTTAATAGAATCTAATAGTAGCGCTCTTAAAAATTGTCATACCATAATAAATAAAAAAAATTTCCAATAAAATGTTAGTAGTAACAAAGACTCTTATTTTTTAAAATAAAAATTTAATGCTTAAAATTTAAATTTTTACACTTCCATATTTTAGAAAAAAAATGACAATAAAAAAAGTTTATGTTTTTTAGAAGCGCTCTTTAAAAAAGTGTTGTGTCATAAAAATGCCATTCATAAAAGGAAAGTTAATAAAACAACTATTGTTTGAAAACAAAACTTTAACATTGAAAACTGCAGTTACGTATGCTACCAGTTATCAATATTACTGTGTAAAAAAAAGTTACCATAGAAGTATGAAGTCTATCAGAAATGCTCCATTAAAATCCACTCTATAATAACAGGAAAACAGCAAATATGAAACAAGTGTTAAAAAATTACTGAAATTGACTTGCCTGAAGATAATTTAAAAAAAGAAAAAGATTACAAAATTTTTTAGAGCAGCATAAAGTTGTCTAGTTTCCATTCATCAAATTTCGTTTTTTCTTTTTCAGAACATAAATTTGCAAGCACGTAAATATTAAAACTTAAATAGGCATGAAAACTATTTCTAATAATACTTAGTTAGGAAATACGATTTTAGATTAGATTTTATTAAACCTATTCCAAAATCAAAATACATCTCTGATAAAATATGTCACAACCATATATAGTTTAACGTTTTACATGCTTTTCTTTCAGGCTTTCGATAACCCTAATAAGATTATCAAGATTCTGTAAGTAGCAAAGATATTGTCTGCCTTGCATTATTATCCTATTCTGTGCCTCCTTAAAGATTAATTGTGAAAATGGACATGACAACTTATGTTCCCAATAGCTCAAATGATAAAAAACATGAAAAGTCAAAAGAATCAACTGAAGACACAGGCAGTGAAAAATGTCTTCAAAGCAATTGTAAAGATATGCTAAATTCGAAATTGAAATTTTTTGGTAAAGAAGAGCATAATATTGTCATTGGTAAGTGCTTTAGGCATGGACAAAGGGGTTGCATTGTCTACAAAGGATTGGATACTAATTCCGGCAATCTTGTTGCTGTTGTTAAATGGGTTTTCCCTTTATGCAGTAGCAATTTAACTGATAAGAGGGAAAATTTGAAGATGTATAAAGCTAATTATTTGAGACAAATTACGGCTATTGAGCAAGAATCCAAAAACCTGAGACTTATGAAATTTAATAATTTAGTACATTATTTAGGAATGCAGCACACCTTAAAAAAGGATAAAATTATTGTTTATGTCCTTCAAGAGTTGGTGTGTGGCATTAACTTGCAACAAATCTTGCAGAATATACCCGTAACTATATCTTGCTTGCAACTTTATGCAAGAAAAATTCTTGAGGCTTTACAGTGCTTGCACAAAAATGGAATTGTGCATCAAAATTTACGATTATCTAGTGTTTTCATTGATAGTTCCGGATCTGTGAAATTAGCCGATTACTGTTTAGACAAAAAACTGGAAGCCTTATCAGGAACGCTGTCTAAAGATGTTGTTAATGACTGCCTCTCTTCAAGTCCCAAATATAACTCAAAAGATGATATATATAATTTTGGAATTTTACTTCTAACTTTATTTATTGGACACTTAAAGAACGAGTATCCAATTATTATTCCAGATAATGTAAACCTAGTATTGAAAGAGTTCCTTAACAAATGTTTTATCAGTGATGAGAAAGTGAGGTGGTCAGCTGAGCAATTACTCTCACACCCATTTCTTTCCAATCCCGCTAGCAATATAGATTTATTTAGAGATAAAGTAGATAATGAAAATAAACCTGATTGTCTAGAAAATTCTTTAAGACCTTATTCAAATCACTCTAGGCTGACTACTGAATTCGATATTTTAAAAAGTCTAGGAAAAGGAGGTTTTGGCCATGTTTGGAAGGTGCAAAATAAACTGGATTCCAGGGTGTATGCGTTGAAAAGAATACCTCTTGACCCTAACAACAAGCAACTGAATTATAAAATTAAACGCGAAGTTACATTGCTTTCAAGATTAAGCCACGAGAATATTGTCAGATATTACAATTCTTGGATTGAAACTACACCTGATGTGCAATGTTTGCAGAACAATGCAATTTCAGTGTCAAAGAAATGCGAAACAAAAAGTAAACAGAGCTTTAGTCAGTCTTATTCTTCTGTATGTTGGGACATACATGACAGCCAGCTTTCATCTGATGAGGAGGATTTTGATAACAACAATGATTCTGTCATATTTTTGAATGAAAAGGAATGTGGAGAAAAAAGTTTAAATATATCACACACAAAACGTATTACTACGAACGTTCAATCAATAGTTTCAAATAAAGATTCATCAATTAGGATGAGACATTACATGTATATCCAAATGGAATTCTGTGAGAATAGCACTTTGCGGACAGCAATTGATACTAGCTTGTACAGAGACATCCCACGTTTATGGCGTCTCTTTAAGGAAATTGTAGAAGGTTTACACTATATTCACCAACAAGGAATTATCCATAGAGACTTAAAACCCGTGAACATTTTCTTAGATTCAAATGATCGTGTCAAAATTGGAGATTTTGGTCTTGCTACAGACATCATTTCCAAAGCTGTAGGCTCAGAAATCTCTTTGAATGAATTAAAATACGAATCTTGTTCAAGTACTTATGTTTCTCACACTGGTGGGGTTGGAACTGCATTTTATGTTGCACCTGAACTTGCATGTTCCGATAAAGTTCCATATGATCAAAAAGTAGATATTTACAGCTTGGGCATCATACTCTTCGAGATGTGCTTCCCACCGCCAGTGACGTTTATGGAACGAAGTATAATTTTGACTGATTTAAGAAAGAGAGATATCATTCTTCCTGATACAGCTTATGAGCTGTTAAGTGACGACATGATTCATCTCCTTATATGGCTTCTACAGCATGATGTTACAAAAAGGCCTACTTCAGAGGAATTAATAACGTCCAAATACATATCAACATTGACAATGGCTAAAAGTGATAGCATCATTCTTTATTCTTCTTTTATAGCCATTACATCGGAAATAAATGAAGAACCACATGAAACGTAGCTGAAATTTAAAAATAACAATTTAGTCTGTGATAGTGTAATACATTCATGAGTTTATTTCGTTTAACTATACTATACTACTTGTAGTTGTGATGTCACACTGACAAATTTGCAGGCTTCCCATAAGGTAGGAAGAAATTGACAACTTGTAATTTGTCAGTGGATATTGAGTTATTCTAATCTTAGGAAGTCTCATGACGCCTAAATTAATCTCCGTTTACTCAGTTTTTACCCTTTTGTTCCTATTTTTCATATTTTGGTCCTCCTAGTTGAATTTTTTAAATTATTTTTAGTTTTAATTTTTCATCTTTTTTTTTCTATTGGAAGTATCGAAACGAGATATCTTTCCCCATAAATCTAAATAATCTTAAGTGAAAATTGCAAAGTTATATTCTTCTGCCATTTTAAAACATGTAAATTCGCTTCAAAGAGGATTGCTATTCTATTATATTTCAATGTGTTTTTTATATTGTTTAATTGTAATTTAAAATAAAAATTTATGGTTTTTACAAAAAATGTTCTAACTATAACTGTAACAAAAATGTACACAGTTTTTCACTTGATTTTCAGATCATTGTAATAATTTAATGATAAGATTTAAAGTCCAATAAATATTTTTTATTGAAACTAATAAAACTCTGGTGTGGGATTATTCATTATTCTAAATTTAATTCACTAATCTTAAATTTTTCAACTAGCATTAATTCAAATTGTGTAGTTCAGTACTACACCGCTTATCTTCATTACTTCAAGATGTTCATGTACTTTTATAATTTGTCTAAAGTAAGAACTCCCCTATCGATTCGTCTGGACCCGTGGCTGTGACTATGGTAACGAGGTATAACCATTTCAAGCAGGGGTATGGGGTCAGCGAGAGAAAGGGAATATTTTTCTTCAGTCTATTGTGTTAGCCCTAGAGTGAAAAAAAGCTACCCTTCTTAAAATGTGGTATTCTTATTTCCATAGCAACAAACGACCATAGACTTTGTGGAGGTGGGGGGAAGGGATTCTTACCATAGACGAACTATATTTATTTATATTGTTAAAACCTTATAATTCAGAAGTCTCCAAAATTTGAAACGATTTGTCGTTTTATTGTCTACAAATGTTTCAATCATTTGATTATACCTACAGTATTTGCTTCGCCATTATTGTTTTTCTATATATCAACCTCCATTGTTAGAAATAGCTACAATGGAATGAAATATAGTCGGACTTCTATTTAACGAACTTCCGTTTTGCGAATTTTTCTAATTTGCGACTTTTTTCGAGGAACCAGGGACATTTTGGAAATTTCTTCGTAAAGTAACTTCCAAATAGCGAAGTCAATTTCCTATTTAAGGAACTTTTTTTTTTTTTTGAGATCCCCATTTCTTAAAATATTTCAGAACGTAATGCATTTTATGTGGGAAATGACCCTGAATTGATTTTCGAACCTATTTAATTTTTAGAGAAAACAGTTAAATCCCTTTCCCATTTTGTTTGCATTTCAAACGAAAAACTCAGACAAAATTAACGAACGCATGACGTAATGTATGTTTAAAATTACTTTTATAAAAAATGCAGCTATAATTTTATACAAAAATTTAGCTTTTTTTTTAGTTCAAAATGTATGTAGCATGACAGTGTACCACTGGATAATGTTTTGCTCTATTCTTGCTTTCCATGCAGATTTCTTTTATGGTAAATATGTATAAAATAAATAGTAGGTACTACTTTACAAGATAAAGGTGCATCAATTTCTATTTTAGCTATGTATCGTGTTTATGAATTTAAAACCTGTTTTGTGTTTAAGTATTTCAAAAGTTGATTTTCCATTTAACGAGTTTTCCATATAACGAACTTGATATCGGGATTCAGCGATTTCGTTAAATAGAGATCCGACTGTATTATAATCAAAGTTTAAAAAAAGAAGGCGTCATAAAGATGGCTAGAATTGGCACAATAGCTTTCAACTTAGAATATTACAGAGTTAGCCTTAAGATTGAGTCCTATACATGAATTCGATAATCAGATCGAATGTTAAGGGTGATTTTTTTTTGTGTACTTCACATTTTTGAAAATATCCTTGTATGAGCAGTGATGGCGCAGGGGATATAGCGTTCGCCTTCCAATGAGGTGAACTGGTTCGAATCCCAGTGATTGCTGGTTGATACGAATTACGCATCCGGTTTGCACCTACCACAGTGCTGACGTAAAATTATCCCAAGTGGTAGACGTATCTTGGGTTAGAATCCCCTTGCCGTTAGGCTATCCGTGGGAGGTTTTATGTTAGCTTCTTCATTAATCTATCTTATGAACACAAAAGAACTATATTTCGTAAATCCATGACTTTCTAGGGTGGAATTCAGTTAAATTTTCGCAATTACGATGGTCAAATTTGGCCAATGAAAAGCCTGTATTTTTCTATATAGCAAAATTTAAATACCTCCATAAAGTTCGGTTCTTCATTATTAAAGTAGTAAAGTAAAAAGGGGCCCTAAATGTAGTTTTTGCATCAGGCCCTAATTAGGCAAAATCGTATCATGTCTGTTCCTAAACAGATTCACTAGCCTTGCCCAATTCAGAATCTATAAAGAGATATTTATCGCACAAAAAACTTTTCTAATACCTTTGTTGGAACGTGTACTTAATTTAAAGAAGTTAGACCTACCTACTGGTCCTAAGTCGTTAATAGAGAAAACAATTGCGGAATACATATTTTTCTGATAAGTAGTATATATAAATTCAATGTTTACTTTAATAGATTTTGCTAGCCATTTAAATATTACATTGATATTTTCCTAAATGTAGAATACAAATATATTAAAACTGTCTAGCATTTATAAATTTTTCGTATACGAAAAATTCCAACGTAGCAAAATAATTTGGGCTAATGTTAAATTCGCAATGTCAATATAACGAATTAATGCGAAACAATCACTATAGTGATTGTTTCGGTCTATTGGAATGAGCTAAAACGGAATTCGACTGTATTAATGCTTTTCAAATATTTGTTTGGCAGGCATAAGTTTCATTTAGGTATGTATTTTGTAGACTGCCACATAGGGCACGTAAAAATTTTGGTATTTTTCGATCATCACCTTAAAAATAATGTATGAAATTGAAAGAAAAATAAGTTTAATGTCCGAGATGGTTGACATGTATATAATTTAATTATTTTAATTTCTATATGGTGTGCTAGAAGCAAGTAGAGAGGCCTGGAGAGCTTGAGCTGGAGAGCTTTTCAGTAGCCCTCTCAATTCAAAAATTTAACTAATTTCATGTTGCTAAGATAAACTTATGTTAATTTACATTTCTAAGCTAAAATTTATGTTTCTAAGCTAAGTATTTTGAGCAAAAATAAAAGCAAAAAGTAGTAGCAAAATTAATATTTATTATAATGAAATGCATTCTTCGGCGAAAAACACATTAATCGGTTTCCCCTTTTCCCTCAATGTTAATCGGAGATGCGTGAATTGCATTCAGTGAAAATATTTCCTTAACCCTGAGAAGTTCCGAGGGTGGTTCAAGAACTTCCGATTGCAGTTGACCTTAATTAGGAAAACTTGATTAGTAAAAATATTTTATTACAAAATACCTCACTAATTTGATTCTCCATTTTTCTCTGCCGCGGTAGGTTATGCTTATACTGCATTTAGTGAGAATGGCCCTTAATAATAATCCCGATTAAAACTGAGCATGCAATACAGCATTTCTACAACTAATCTATTTTCTTATTTGTTTATTTTGAAATGAAGCCGCGTGGAGGGAGCGTTGAGATGTGTAATGTTATGTTGTGACATGTCATACTGAGTTATGAATCAAATATTGAATGTTAATCATCATTACGTACGAAAAGTGAAGTATACCGGTAAATATTTATGAGGTTTTGAGCTTCAAAATTTCTAAGCAGTTCTAGGCTGAAGTTCGTGTGGATTTTGTTTATATATCACAAATTTTGTTTATATATCAGTCTCTGATTGCTAATTAAAATATGTATTTATATCGTTTTAAGTTTTCATAATTTTTTCGTTCGATAATTAATTAGGTTTTTATTTTATTTACTACCAGTTATTGGTGAACATCTTAGTTTATAATGTTGTTCTGTTTCTTTTAGAAGAAATTATTAATAGGAGCTGTAAAGATTCTCTGTTACTGTTTTTACTTTTTCTAAATGAGTTCTAACTAAACATGGATGCAATACCGTATGATTTTTGTGTTTATTTAAGAACGGAAGTGATCCCTTCTGTCATTTATCTGTTTCGTAAAATTCTTTTATAATATATTTTATGTAATCATAAAATGTGAAAAATCTTTGTGAATCAATTTTCATTTAATTCACAGAAACGAAAACACTATATAAAAAAACAAACATTAACATGAAGTTTTAATTGTAATTAAAATTCTATATGCAATTAGATCCTAAATTAAAGCAATAATTTTTAAAGCAATTACTTATAACTTTCACTTGAGTAATTAATTTTTTTTCCTAGAAGCAATCAATAAGAATTAAATTAAAAAAATTCTTATTGTATTAACTATTTTTAGTTCTTGGAGTTTAGTTTCACTTAGAAAGGATTTACATATCTGATAGATTTACATACATAGATTCGCAAACGTATAGCAAAATAATTGTTAAGTTTTGGTGACATCTGAACAGAAAACTTCGCGTGCAGGTAGTCGGGCTACCGAAGCGGGGGTGCCATCCCCTCTGCAGAGGATCAAAATTGTGTTGGCATATCTTCGGATCATCCTCCGGGATGTTTCCCAGACCGTCGCCAATAGCCCATTGTGCAGCTCTAGTGCGATGTAAATTAACAACAACAACAACTGAACAGAAAACTTAAAAAAAAAAAGGAAAACTCTATCTTGAAGGGTCTAACTCATAGCACTAATTATTCATTCGTTAGTGCAATTAAATTCAGCTAGTTTATTTATTTATATTTAATTATTCACAAAAAAAAATGAATTTATCTTTTTTAAACTGTAAACTTTTTCGCATGTTCTGACAAGTACCCTCTGTAACCATTCCTAATCTGACCAATACATTAATTAATTAGGTTTTCAATTATATTAATTAATTTTTTAATTTCAGAAACCCTTTTTCAATTACAGCTGATGCTAATTGTCATTGACGTATGGATGCAATATTATCCTCTACTTCTATATTGAATATTCCAATATCTATTATAAACTAGCAAATTTTTTACAAAAAGGATGCGTGACAACAAGTCTTACTTTTCAAGTTGATTCTGTTCTGCGATTTATTCCATTTTTCTCAGTTTCTCGTGTACCACGGCCTGGAAGTTGCCAAAGCTTTGCAGTTATTTAGTCATGACAGGGAAACCTCCCTCTATGTAGTTTATTGTTTCATAGACTTTTTAAAAGTTCCAATTACTTTTTTTTTGTTTTTTTTTTTTGTGTTATGCAATAACTTGTGTTGAGCGGTGATAACAGAACAAAAAGTATGTTTTTTGTTTACAAAGTAAACAATTATTAATCAAAATAAAATAAAAATTCATACAATTGAATTAAGTGCATTTATATTTAAAACTACCATTTGTAACCATTAACAATATTGTAGATTATTTGTTTATTAATATTTTTTATTGCTCCATTTATTTATTAAGAAAAAATTAGGTCATTCTTTTTACATGCCATATAGTCCTAAAATTAGAAGAGCCATTGTTGGTATTTTATTCATAGATCACTAATTGTGTTTTACAAATCAGTGAATAAGAAATTGTGAAAAAAAGGGGGGTGAAATCCAAAATACCTTTAAAAAGCCTCCCTCCACAAACATGATGCGTGCTGGGTTTTTCTACTGACAAGTAGGTTTTTACGAACCCTGATTGTAACTATTAAATTTTTTTGCTGTAAAAAAATTTTGGGTCTAATATTAGGCATCTTATGTTTTATTTATGTAAAACTTGTGCCTGTAATGTTTTCGTACCATCTAATATATTGAACTATTATGCCATCCTAAGTAANAGGTTTTGAGCTTCAAAATTTCTAAGCAGTTCTAGGCTGAACTTCGCGTGGTATTTAACATCATTTATTCCACGAATAAGACATAAATTTTGTTTATATATCAGTCTCTAATTGCTATTTGAAATATGTATTTATATCGTTTTAAGTTTTCATAATTTTTTCGTTCGATAATTAATTAGGTTTTTATTTTATTTACTACCAGTTATTGGTGAACATCTTAGTTTACAATGTTGTTCTGTTTCTTTTAGAAGAAATTATTAATAGGAGCGGTAAAGATTCTCTGTTAATGTTTTTTCTTTTTCTAAATGAGTTGTAACTAAACATGGATGCAATACTGTATGATTTTTGTGTTTATTTAAGAACGGAAGCGATCCCTTCTGTCATTTATTTGTTTCGTAAAATTCTTTTATAATATATTTTATATAATCATAAAATATGAAAAATCTTTGTGAATCAATTTTCATTTAATTCACAAAAACGAAAATGCTATGTAAAAAAACAAAAATTAACATGAAGTTCTAATTGTAAATAAAATTCTATATGCAATTAGATCCTAAATTGAAGCAATAACTTTTAAAGCAATTACTTATAACTTACATTTGAGTAATAAATTTTTTTTCCTAGAAGCAATCAAAAAGAATTAAATGAAAAAAATTCTTATTGTAACAACTAATTTTAGTTCGTGGAATCTAGTTACACTTAGGAAGGATTTACATATCTGATAGATTTACATAGAAAGATCGCAAACCTATAGCAAAATAATTGTTAAGTTTTGGTGACATCTGAACAGAAAACTTTAAAAAAAAAGAAAAACTCCATCTCAAAGGGTTTAACTCATAGCACTAATTATCCATTCGTTAGTGCAATTAAATTCAGCTATTTTATTTATTTATTTTTAATTATTCACACAAAAAATTATGAATTTATATTTCTTAAACTGTAAACTTTTTCACATGTTCTGACAAGTACCCCTGTAACTATTCCTAGTCTGACCAATACATAAATTAATTAGTTTTTCAGTTACATTAATTAATTTTTCAATTTCAAAAACCCTTTTTCAATTATAGATGTTGCTAACTGTCATTGAGGTATGGATGCAATATTATCCTCTACTTCTATATTGAATATTCCAATATCTTGATATGTCACACCAATTAAAGACAATATAGATTTTAAACTAGCAAATTTTTTACAAAAATGATGTGTGACAACAAGTCTTACTTTTCAAGTTGATCCTGTTCTGCGATTTATTCTATTTTTCTCTGTTTCTCGTGTACCACTGCCTGGAAGTTGCCAAAGCTTTGCAGTTATTTTACCTTTAGTCATGACACGGAAACCTCCCTCTATGTAGTTTCTTGTTTCATAGACTTTTAAAAAGTTCCAATCACTTTTTTTTTGTGTTATGCAAGAACTTGTGTTGAGCGGTGATAACAGAACAAAAAGTATGTTTTTTGTTTACAAAGAAAACAATTATTAATCAAAATAAAATAAAAATTCACACAATTGAATTAAGTGTATTTATATTTAAAACTACCATTTTTAACCATTGACAATATTGTAGATTATTTGTTAATTCCTTTTTTTTAGTGCTTCATTTATTTATTAAGAAAGAATTAAGAATTAGGTCACTCTTTTTACATGCCATATAGCCCTAAAATAAGAAGAATCATTGTTGCTATTTTATTCATAGATCATTGTGTTCTAAATATCATCATATAAAACATAATAAAAAAAGGGGGAAAATCCAAAATACCTTTAAAAAGCCTCCACAAACATGATGCGTGCTGGGTTTTTACGAACCGTGATTATAACTGTTCAATTTTTTTGCTGTAAAAAAAAAAAAAACTAAAACTTTATATTTGGGTCTGATTTTAAGCATCTTATGTTTTATTTATATAAAACTTGTGCCTGTAATATTTTTGTACCATTTAATATATTGAGCTATAATGCCATCCTAAGTAAGAAAGCACACAGAGGAGATACTACCTTGTTTACTTAGTAATTTAGCCTGTATATTGAAAGCTATTTGTGACTGCTTTTGTGCGATTTGCATTATATTTTTGTAAAATATAATGCAATGCCTTTCATAGTACAGGGGTCTGTGTAGGTTTTTCTTAGAGGTACCTATTTTGTGAAAATTATAGACATAATTTGTGAAAAATTAAAAATAATATTAAAAAATCAACATAAAAATATGGATTTATCGTTTCTTAAGGGATGCAAAAATAAAATTTTAAGAAAAAGTATTTTGTGAAACTACTGTTTTTCCTGAAGTTGAATTTGTGAAACTACCATTTTTCCTGAAGTTGAATTTGTGAAGGTACCGCTAAACGGTAGTAAATTCGGCCTGGACAGACCCCTGTAGTATATTGTATAGCTATATCTAAAATATTATGCATATTAATATATATATCTATATAAAAAAAACAGCCTTTAAAAATTAATTTATTTTCAGATGCTTTAAATATTAATATTTTGGAGCTACTGTAACCTTCCTTTCAAGAGATTAGAGAAGTGTAAGTATTAAATGATCTTTTCTTCTAACTGGCAGTGCTAAACTTCTTAGGGTCTTCCCATAAAAGCTGTATTATAATTTTCTTTCTAATTATAATTTTTTTCAGCCTGATTTCATGTCAAGCTGATTGGCTGATTTCAAGTCTCATTGATAATCTCTTATGAGTTATTGTCAGTCAAATGTAGAAACCCCCAGTGTTTTATCTCCAATCATGCTTTTACTCGTTTTATCAACCTACCAATGGAATAAAGTGCTAAGCATATCCACAGGGATATATATATTTGTCATGGTGTGTTGCATTTTTAAAAAGTGCTTAAAGGTACTTATTTTTGATTTTCGGTTTTTAAAAGCCCTTGGTGCTTTTAAAAAACGATAAAACAAAGGTTTTTTTAATAAGTGCTTAATTTTCCCTTTTCGAAAATGAGAATTTTTCTTTACCGTGCCGTTTTTCGCCACATATTATTCAAAAGCTTGCCTTTCACATTATTCTATTGAACGTTTTAACAATTCATTCAACCACAATCCATTTTTGTCTTACATTCGGTCCATAGCGTTTAAAAGCGCCAATAATTTTGCACGTTTTATTAAATACTTTGAATTTCTCAGGTGCATGTACTGAGCTGGGTTTGTTGAGTTTATTGCATACACATGTACAACTCTGCTGCATTTTGCAAGATATTCTCGATTTCAGGCTTCGTTTTCCACCCTCTGATATCGAGCCGAAAAGTTACTTAATCATTTTATCATGGTTAATATAATAAAGAAAAAAGTTCTTTGTTAGAAACTAGTTATTTTGTCTTGATCATGTCAAATCTCAGAAATTTATTTCCATTTTGTTAATGTTTATAGTGTTTAAATATTTTTCAAGTGCTTAAAAAGTACTTAAAAGGTGCTTAATTTTTGTTGGAAGATTTGTCTATGCACCCTGTATATACAGTGTTCACATTTCTTTTAAAAAGGGGCAGGTTGCATTTATTGAAAATGGCAATTTTTGTCAAGTGAAATAAAACTTCCACTGGATTATTTACTATAAAACAACTATTATATGTATATATATTGGTTCATAATCAGGCACACTGACCACTCGGTCACCTGGCAACTGACATTTTCTTCCTAACTTTCTATTAATTTTTATGACTTCCTACTGAAGACTTACTGAAAATTCTATGTACACATACAAAAAATTGAAAAAAGCTTTATACTTACATAGATTTATTTATTGATTTGTAATATATTGATTTGATATGTTTATTGATAAAATAAATGTTGCTAATTTTATATATATATATTTATTTTTTGAAAAAAAAAAACTTTTTATTTGATTTAAATAATTTTTTTTTTATTTAAATCATTATCTTTTTGAGGTTTAGGGGTGATTGTGCTCTGGAAAAATTCCGGATCCGGATTTTTCGCTAATCGTGATTCGAAAGTTTCCGGAAAGAACTAGTATGGAATAATTAGTTGATTATCCATACTAGATCGTCCAAAGGTTTAATTATATGAGCATTTTGCTCTTGAAAGGAAAAGATAACATTCTCTTATGAACACAAAACTTTATTCATATTTATATTTCTATCCCAGCACGCTGCCACACTACTCATGACGTTCTGCTCCCTGCTCTCGGGTTGCATTATTATTGCTGTCGTCTTGGTGATGATTTTATTCGCTACCGCTAATGTGGCATAACTACCACTACAAATATTAAATACCAAATCACTAGTATATAAGACATGTTAACTCCATTCTATCTTAAGGTACCTTTTGATAGATGAANTTGGTGATGATTTTATTCGCTACCGCTAATGTGGCGTAACTACCGCTACAAATATTAAATACCAAATCACTAGTATATAAGACATGTTAACTCGATTCTATATTGAGGTACCTTTTGATAGATGAAGGTTGACACAGTCAAAAATTAAATCCCCCCAATGGTGACCTGTGGACGTGATAAGAACTTGCCAATATTGATGGATAATCAACAACCACATTAATTATGATTTGCTTAAAAATATACTGCTCAAAAAAAATAAAAAAAAATCCGGTGAAGTAAATGAAGTCTCCCGGTCAATGAACAAAATTGAAGTAAAAAAAAAAAATGAGTGAAATGCTATAAACAAAATTGAAGAAAAAATATAATGAGTGAAAATGTCGTCACCGCCACACTAGAATTTATACTTGGTATCTCTTTCATTTGTAAATATTTTTTCTGGTAGAATAATAAATGTGGGTAGAGATAAAAGTAAACTTACACATAATTAGTCATTTAAATTATGCTGCATATAATTCATTTAGAATATCATGTTTTGAAAATTTCAGTGATTAAAATTTATAAAGTTATTAATTTTTTGAATGATTTTACTCAAGAACTTTTCAAGATTTTTGATTTGGGCTCACAATCACCTCTGGAGGTTGTATTGATACCCTTTGAAAAATGCAAAACATGAACACTGTGTGGTGCCCTTTGTTTTTGCTGCAGAAATGAGCTGTTGGTGTACTAATATTAAAATAAGATAGAGATTATTTGTATTAACATAAAATTAAGGTTAACTCCACTTTTATAATGATTTTAATTAAATCACTATTTTAATAGGGTCTTCCGTTAAAGTTACTCTTTATATATATAGAAATTAGTTTTTTTTTTTTTGTAAATTCAAAACAAATTTTAGAAATTTTTTGAAATATTCCGGCATTTAAATATATTTCTTACAGCAAACATTTATGAAACTAAAATTCCTTTATAAGAACCAATTACTGTGGTTATTACTTTCACACACTAAGGACAACTGTTCATATTAGGTGATTCTTATTTCAATTATAAAATTTGTATTTTGGTTCTAAGATTCTTGGTGTGCAAAATGTTTTTATAACTTTTTCCAAAAAAAATATGGTTAAGAAAAATCTTTTTATAACTTTTTCCAAAAAAAATATGGTTAAGAAAAATCTTTTTAACACTATATTTATTTAATTAATATATTAGTCTGTTCTGAGGTTCATGCTAATCTTTTTATCATCAAACCTGTGTCCTATTGATTTTATTATTTTGTGACTTCCCATTTTTCAAAGAAACAGATGTTGAATTTTTTTTTATTGAACTTCGATAAAGAAATCTTCTTTTGAATTTTTAAATGAAACTTATTTTTCATTTTAACCTCTTCCTGAATTCTTTATTGCCAGAGTTTTGAAGACTACTATGACGTAAACCATTATTTTGTCTTTATTAATTGGAGATCTGACTGAAATAAAGCATGTTAAAGAGAGTTGAATGATTTTTTAATAAACTTGTGCCTGTAATATNTTTTTGTGCTCATCAAATACTAATTTTATTCTTTTTAATATTTTGTTATATCTTCCATAATAAATTGAATACTGCATTGAATGTTGTTCTTAACTTTAATTGCTAGTAGAAAATGAGAGCCATAACTTTATCTTTATTAATTGATAATCTGGTTAGAACAAAGCACACTAATAAGAGCCCTCTGTATTCAAACAAAGTTCGATTTTGAATGTGATAAAATACTGTTTGTTTAACAAAGCTAAAATTTTTATTTATTCCAGGCATGCAGATATCTATTGAGTACCATGAGTGTAAGAAGTCATCAAGATTATGAAGAGCGTCAACAAAATGAACTTCTTTGTATATCTTCCATTTTCCCTGGTCAAGTCAAAGAAATCAAATCATTACCTCTTGAAATTGCAATCACTGTTTTTCCAGCCGAAAGTACAACCAGCAAAAAAGATGATGATGCCCAGGTGGAGTTGTATCTGAAGTGTTCTGCTAAGTATCCAGATACAGCGCCATTTATTGATCTCAGAAATCCCAAAGGTTTGTCGAAGAATAACCTTGAACTGCTCAAATCTGAGTTAATTGAAAAAGCCAGAAAACTTATTGGAAAGGAAGTCGTGTGGGAATTAGTCAATCACACGCAAAATTTCCTTTATGATCATAAACAGTCTAACAGAGGATCATTTTATGATGAGATGTTGTTTCAAAAGCTACAGAAAGAGAAAGAAGAAGCTGATAAAGAAAAGAAAGAGGAACTTGAAAGGGAGCTTTATGACAGACAGACGATATTAGCCATCAAACAAGAAACAATACGTAAGCGAGAAGCCCTTAATGCCCTAAAAAAGACTAGGTTTGATGACTCTCGTCTTCCCAGCCCCACAAGACTTACAGTCGAATCTCCTGCAAAAATTAACTCTACTGCACGTCGTAGAAGTCGAAGTGTATCCGCTGGAAAAGAATCTTGCTCTGAAAGTATTCTTTTGAAAGACTGCAAGGACATGGTTAATGTTAAGTTAAGATTTCTTGGCAAAGAAGAACATAATGTAGTGTGTGGTAGGTGCTTTAAACATGGAGAAAGAGGTTGTATCGTTTACGCAGGGTTAGATATTGAGACAGGAAAGCAAGTTGCTGTTGTCAAATGGACACTCCATTTCAATGCTAGTCATAAATTGAAAGGCGATGAGTGGGAAGCTCTACAAAAAGCTCAAGGATATTTTTTAAAGCAACTCCAGTCTATTGAGCAAGAATACAGAACATTAAGACAGGTTAATTCTAATCACTTAGTGCATTACTTAGGAATGCAATATAATTCCAGGAAAGATAAAATTATTATTTACATCCTTCAAGAGTTTGTTTCTGGTAGTAGCATACAACAAGTTTTTCATAGTACTTCCATTACAATACCTCAGCTGCAGCATTATGCAAGACAAATTCTTGATGCTCTGCAATGCTTGCATAAAAATAGCATTGTGCATAGAAGCTTACGGTTATCCAATATTTTTATAGATAGTTGTGGAATCGTGAAATTATCTGACTACAGTTTAGACAAGAGATTGTATGATTTGTGGAGAATGTTGTCAAAAGAAGAAGAGATTGATAATTTCCCTCCTACAATCGGCAAAGGTGGTCAAAAGAGTGATATTTATCGTTTTGGTGTACTGCTCTTAACATTATTAAGTGGTCCCCTTCCAAAAGTATCTCCTATTGTATTGCCAGATAATTTAAACCCAACATTCAAGGACTTCTTAAATAAATGCTTTTTGCACGATGAGCAAGAAAGGTGGTCGGCAGAGCAATTACTATCGCATCCTTTCCTCTCCCAACAGACTGTTATTTTGACTTTCACTAAAGATAACAAGGTAGACGAAGATGAAGCTGAAGATGATTATCTAGAAAATTCTTTAAAAGATGAAGTCAAAGGTTCAAGGCTGACCACTGAGTTTGACATTTTAAGGAGTCTAGGAAAAGGAGGCTTTGGCCACGTTTGGAAAGTGAAAAATAAGTTGGATTCCCGGCTGTATGCCTTAAAAAGAATTCCCATAAATCCCCACAATAAACAGCTGAATCGTAAAATAAAGAGAGAGGTTAAATTGCTATCCAGATTGAATCATGAAAATATTGTCAGGTATTATAATTCTTGGATTGAAGCCACTCCTGATGTGCGTCGTCCTGTTCAGAATGGTGCAGTGTCAGAGTCAGATGATTTTGAAGTTGTGAATGAGGAATCTTGTAATCAAAATAACTCATCCATTCGCTGGGACATTCACGATAAATATTTTTCTACTGATGAGGAGGATTGTGATGACGATGATGACTTTGTTGTTTTTTTAAACGAGAATGAACATGATGATAAAAACCTTAATTTGCACATCGCAAGCGGTGATGAGAGTTCTACACCAGAGGCAGGGTGCATGGTGCAAAGTGAGATGCAACCAATTAAAGTAAAGCAGTATATGTATATTCAAATGGAATTTTGTGAAAAGAGTACATTGCGAACAGCTATCGACAATGGTCTGCACAAAGATTTGTCTCTTATGTGGCGACTTTTTAGAGAAATTGTTGAAGGCTTGCATTACATTCATTTGCAGAGAGTAATTCACAGGGATTTGAAACCTGTGAACATTTTCTTAGATTCTAATGATCATGTAAAAATTGGGGATTTTGGCCTAGCTACTGATGTAATTTCAAAACCACTTGCCCTAGAAACTGCCTTCAATGATTTTGAACAGGAGTCTCAATCAGATGCTTGTTATGTGTCTCAAACTGGTAGAGTTGGTACTGCCTTTTATGTAGCACCTGAACTTGCATGTTCTGAGAAGGTGATTTATAATCAAAAAGTTGATATTTACAGCTTGGGCATTATATTCTTTGAAATGTGTTTTCCACCGCCCGTAACCCTCATGGAAAGAAACATTATCCTTTCGGATTTAAGAAAACCAGACATTATTCTCCCAAATAAAGCCTATGAGTTATTATCAGATGAAATGATTCGTATTATTGAATGGCTTTTGCAGCATGATGTCACAAAAAGACCAAGTTCACAGGAATTGATATCCTCCAAGTATATACCACCATTGCTAATGGAAGAAAGTGAATTGAGTAACCTTTTAGAAAATACCATCTCTAATCCTCAAAGCAGGATGTACAAGCACATGATGAACTCTTTATTCAAACAAAAGGTTTCAACCGAGATAGAGTTTACTTATGATATTGATTGTCAACGAGGTCAAAGTTTGAGAAACAAGCCAGTGTTCACCAAAGTTGTTGAGGTATTGTACAAAGTTATGAGCTTGCATGCCGCAGTTTATGTATCAGTTCCTACTTTGATGCCAAAGAGTGATATCATCCATTGTGAAAATTGTGTGCACTTAATAGAGCATGGAGGTGACGTCGTCATGTTGCCTCGTGATTTAAGAATTCCATTTGCACGGTTTATCGCTCGTAGTGATACACAACATCTTAAACGGTACTCTCTGGAAAAAGTGTATAGACAGCAGAAAGTGTACGGATGTCATCCTCACGAACAGTACGAGTTTGCGTTTGATATTGTAACACCAAACCCGCAAGCATTCATGCCTGATAGTGAAATCATCGCTGCTGTTTCTGAAATCATCTCTGAGTTTTCTTCTCTAAGAGAAAGGAAATACTATATTCGCCTTAACCACTCTTCACTGCTCTCAGCTATTTTTGCATATGCCGAAGTCGACGACATCGTAGCTTCCGATATAGTGTATTTTGCTGGAAAAAGAAAGGATAAGACGATAACAAAAGCATTGTTGACAGATGACAACAACTTGGATTTACATAATTTGAGTGAACGAGCCATAAGTAGACTTTGTCAGTTTGTGGAACTTGAAGATAGCATACATAAGATATCAGAAGCTCTGCGCAATTTAACTATGAATAGAAAGAGTAAAGCATCTGTTTTAGCTGAAAAGAGTCTAAGAGAGTTGGATAATATTATTTCAATCACCGAAGCCCTTCGTGTAGAGCTTCCTGTTGTTATTTGTCCAGGGTTAGTCCACAACTGTGGACTATTCTCTGGTATGTTTTTCCACTGTATATCGAAGCAAAGCTCTAAGAAAAAAAATGCTTGTGACATAATTGCTGCTGGTGGCCGTTATGATAAACTTATCCAATCATTCAGGCTTAGAAGTCTTGATAGCGGGAAATCCATTAGCCAATCGGCTGTGGGTGCCAGTATTGCAGTTGAAAGTATTGTTTTTTCCGAGAGTACTAGCAAGGAAACACCAGAGACAGGAATTGCTGATTTTCTGATACATTCCGAAGGAAGTGGACTTTCCACTGAAAAAGCATCTTTAATGAAAGAAATACAAGATCTCGGTCTAAGGGCGACTGTTTTGTGCGATAAAAACCTAACGTTTGAGGACGCCGCCGATTTCTGCAGAAATCATGGCATACCCAATATTATTATTTTATGCAAAGAGGAACAAAATGTCATTAAAATCCGTTCCCTTGACAAAGAAAGGATGAATGAAAAAAGAATATATCGCTACGAAATCAAAGATGTTTTACCTAAATTGTGTGGTAAATCCTTGCCAGACAACAAAGTCGAGATTTCTCGTAGTACGTCTCTGTCCCATTCCTCGTCAAACTCTATCTCAATCAATGTTCGTTTCCTTCCCCAGGACAAAACTATTCACAGTATCAAGAAACGTGAACAGCATATACGCACACAGGTTATGAACAACCTACAACTTTCTTCTAGTCATGTCTGGGAACTTATACCTGTTGATCTTAAAATGTCAGTGATTGGTACTATTATTAGCCATTGTGATATTAATGCTAGTGTGGGAGATACACAGAAAAGTTTTGACGCCATTATTGATGAACATGGTAAACATAAGAGATTACTTTCGCAAGTTTGCGAAGAAATCTGTGACATTAAGAAAAAAAGTTCCAACTCTACAATTATTTTGTATAGTTTGCTTGAAAGCAATTTTAGGGTTATTTTATGATCTCAAATGTCACATTTTCTGTTAATGATATTTACGATACCTAATTTGACTGCCAAGTGATTTATTGTTTTGTTATTGTCTCAAAATTCATTTTCTGTGGAATTTATTTTAACCTCATTTCATACTCCTAGTGATATATATTTTTAATGTATTTTTTGCATTATTTTGACTTATATTTCTCTAATTTTGACTACAAATCTAATGATAGCTTACGTTAGATTTCTAAGTGGGAAATATTGACTGGCATTTGTTTGATATTTCAAATTTATAATAATTAATTTGAAAAGAACTTTTAAACTATTTAAAAAATTATAATTTGACATCAATATATAAGCATTAAAATATTGACTGAGAATTGATTTGTTCATATTTATATCAATATTAATTTGAATATTTAAATTTATTCAAGTGCAAATGATTGCTTAAACTAGCAGTCATGAGCAATTTATTTAAGTGACATTGTCAGTCTTAACTTATAAAGTATTTTATATTAGTCACTCAGCTACTATATTTAGTTATTGAAGCAAAAAAATTATATTGTTGTAAATTGTGTTTGAAAGATTAATTAACTGAGAGTACCCACTAACAAAAAATTTTGCCAGTCAGCAAAATTTTTCAATTTTTTGTGTTGACAACTTAGAAGCCTTTTTTTGTTTATAAATGTTTAGAAATAAGCTTTTCTAAAATTTGTATTACTACTTGTGTTTTAAATTTGACATTTTTTTTAGAAGTTACCAAGTGCTACTCATGTTTTTTCTATTGTGTTTTGTAAACTTATTGATAAGCATGATTCTGTGCTTATTGCCTGAAATGCCTTAGTGAGCTTTTTAATAATTTTTATTTTTGTTGCTGAAAGAATGGACATTGAGACTCTTTAATTTTGTCGCCTTAAATACGTTAATTTGTCTTTTAACTATATTCAGTATATTATAGTATGTTGCATGAAGGTTAGTCATTGATCTCTATGTTCATTTATTCTCTACTTCAAAATCCTTGTTGATGGACATGATTTAGTGGAGATCTTGTTAAGTGATATCAAAAGTATTTTAACTTTTGGACATCTGTTCTGGTTTCCTAGTTTGTATGGTCAGTGGAAGTTTATTTGATTAATTTATTCTATGCAAGAACGTTTTTGGAAAGAAGGAAAATTTTTTATTTTTATGCTAAGACTAATTTTATTAAATTCAGTAATTTACCACCTAGCATGTTCGCCCACAGAGATCTTTGCCTGACATAGTTTCTAGCACCATCTCATTTTATTATTTTGAATACATATTGTGAATTTTTATTGTTCAATTTGGTGTCTGATACATGTTAAAAACGTTAACGTTGCTGAAATATGTTGGTTAATTTATTTAAAAACTGTATTCAGTATAGTAAAGTATGTTGCATGAAGATTGTTCATTGCATTCTATATTCATTTATTCTCTACTTCAAAATCCCTGTTGGTCAACATGACTTAGTAGAAATCTTATTGAGTGAAATTCAAAGTGTTTTATGATTCTGCTCATTTGTCATGGTTCCCAGTCTGTATGATCAGTGGAAATTTATTTGGCCAATGGCAATTTATTCCATGTAAGAATGTTTTTGGAAAGAAATTAAAATGAAATTTTTTGTAATTTTATTTCTATGCATTCAAAGACAAATTTTACTAAATTCAATTATTTACCTCTTAGAGTGTTCTGCAGAGATCTTTGCCTGGCATAGTTTCTAGCACCATCTCATTTTATTATTTTGAGTATGTATTGTAAATTTTCATCGTCCAATTTGGTGTAACATAGGCATATTCATCTTTTGGGCTAATAAATCACATATAACTCGAATCCACTAAGAATATCAGAAGCGCAGCTCAAAAAAATTTACCTTCTAGTTTCTTTTGTTTTGTAATATTGTTTAACATTGTTGATTGCATTTAGAAAAGTAGTAGTTAAGGAGAGGAAGGGCCAATCTTGCAATCGAAAAATAAGCTTAAAGTGAGAATTTTTTTCCTCCAGCATGATTATAGAAATAAATCAAAACTCTGAATTAAGTTCTTTATTAGGGTACTAGTGAACTGTAAAATCTACTTTTCCCAAAGTGATAGAAAATACACTGGCGACTGAATTACTTTTCTTGGTTTAAATATATTATTTTGAGAGGTGTACTGCTGAACTATCAGCAACTGTAATTTTGAAGTTAGGACGAAAAATAAAATTAATTTTAATCATTGATGTAACTAGCTACTGACACATGAAGGATTTTTTTAGGATACCACACACAATAAAAATTTTAAAAAAATCCCCCTAAATCTTTTATGTCAAAACATTTTGTAATAAAAAGAGAATCATACATACTTCTCTAAAAAATGTAATTTTAAATAAAGAGTTTAAATTTGAAGTGAAAAAGAAATATTTGCTTGAATTTTAAGTTCAACAGAATGAAAAAAAACGCTTTTGAAATTTTTCGGATGCATACAGTAACTCAAGTACACAGAGCATAAACCTTAAGGTACATATTTTGAAACCTTGAGGCACATTTTTTTTTATAACTAAAACCTTTTTTTTCTCCCATTAACATTTTTAAGTGACTTTCCTGCACCATCATAAAATTTTTTTCCCATTATTTTTAGTGAGTGCACTTTATTTTGTATTGTGTACATTTTCATGTTATATGAATTTTGTTTTGTTTAAAGAAATTTATGTTCTTCACGTGTAATATTTATTAAACTTTTTGTGAATTTTTAAAATTTTGTTTTTATACGAAGATGAGACCATTGTGATACCTGTGAATTGATCTTAGCTCACAAACTATTATATTTTAAGAAGTACGTATCTTGTTTGTATATTAAATTATTGTCCATTACCTTTGCATTTGTGTTTTATTTATTTATTTATTTTTTTTTTTTTGCATGAAAGTTGTTAAAGCTACATTTTTCATTTATTATATTTTCAATCTAATAACTGCCAGTTTATTGATGGTACATGTAAATTTCCATAGTTTTTATTGCAAACTAAGGTTTTATTATGCAGAACTGGGAACAAATTAATTACTTAAAGTATGATCAACTGTTAGCGAATGAATGAATGAATTCTCAAATCAGTGGCAGTGAGTTGTGGGTTTTTCTATTAGCTCTTCAATAAATTGCTCCTGAAAATAGTTGTGCAATCAGGGGAGGGGGCAAGAAAAAAAATTTTCATAAAAAAAAAGATAGAAATTAATGTATATCTAATCCCATATTTTAACCTCTTTTTTATGTAAATATACATAGAAATGATTCTTAGGTAAAAAATTCATTATTTTGAATAATTTTTCTCTTAGGTTTTTCTTAAATATAAAGAATATTTAAATTTCGATGACTTTAAACTTCATTAATAAATTTGTTTGAAAATCATTGATTCATATCCTTTAGCATTTGAATTTTTAAAAAGAAATATCTTTACATGGTTGCCAACTCAGAAATATGCAGAATATTTAAAGTAGTAGCCAAATAAAAATTTCAAGCAAACTCAATTAGCTTAATTTTGTCTGCATTTAAAAACTTCTCTGCACAATTTATATGTTTTATATATATGTTTAAGTTCGTATGTAGCGTAGAAAATCATTCTAAATTAACTTTATTAAAGGAACAAAAACTTGTTAAATCACAAAATTTACTTATTTTCTAAGTGTTCAAATAAAAAATGTTCTGATAAGGTATGTATGTATTTATCAGAGGTAGTGAGCTAACGCAGAATTTTTACAAAACCTTTATCAGAACATTAGAGCTTAATAATTTTTCTAACTGTCCTTTAATATATGAGTTTAAATTTTTTATGTGTCATGGTAGACAAAATTCTTATAATTTTATATTTATTAACATATTACTTCTGCTTCCACTAGAAATTTTTTTCTCTAAAACAATAGAAATTCCATAGTAGCTAAAGGGTATGTCACTTAATTTTCATTAAATATTTGAGCCTAGTGTTTATCAGTTAAAAAATTTAATTCCACAATTAAACAAATGGATGCCACCTTTGCCTGGATGATTTTGGTTTGTTGCCATCTCTTTGTAAGCCATTTTATAACCGTCGTTGAACAGCCAACCTAATTTTCGGGTTTACGACTACTAAAGTTCAACTCCGTGGCCTTGTTATTTTGAACCCAATCCAGAAGACAAAGGGAACTCCTTGATCAAGTATTGGGAGAAATTTGCCTTTGTAGAGAGCTTTTTGATTTAACTAACCCGCATTTGTATTACATGAAGGGGAACACCTACCACGGTTAGCCTGACAGCAAAGGGATTCGTCTACCACTGNGTCTTTTTGCTAGAACATTGTGTTCATTGGCGAGCGAGCCATGGTTCACGGCGTGAACCACATAGGATTGCGTAGCAATTCTCGGGGGTTAGCGAGCAGGGGGCGGAGCCTCCTAGTATATGTTTAAGTTCGTATGTAGCGTATAAAATCATTCTAATTTAACTTTATTAAAAGAACAAAAACTTGTTAAATCACAAAATTTACTTATTTACCAAGTGTTCAAATAAAAAATGTTCTGATAAAGCATGCATTTATCAGAACATTTTTTATTTGATAAAGTATGCATTTATCGGAAGTAGTGAGCTAAAGAAGAAAGTTCTAAAGCACATAGAATTTTTACAAAACCTTTATCAGTACATTAGAGCATATTCATTTTTCTAATTGTCCTTTAATATATGAGTTTACATTTTTTATGTGTCGTGGTAGACTAAGTTCTTATAATTTTATATTTATTAACATATTACTTCTGCTTCCACTAGAAATTTTTTTCTCTGAAACAATAGACATTCCATAGTAGCTTAAGGGTATGCTGCTTATTTTTTATAAAATATTTGAGCCTAGTGTTTATCGGTTAAAAATTTTAATTTCACGATAAAACAAATGGATGCCACCTTTGCCTGGATGATTTTGGTCTGTTGCCATCTCTTTGTAAGCCATTTCATAATTTTATAACCGTTGCTGAACAGCCAACCCAATTGTTCAACTCCATAGACTTGTAATTTTGAACCTAATCCAGAAGACAAAGGGAACTCCTTGATCAAGTATTGGGAGAAATTTGCCTTTGTAGAGAGCTTTTTGATTTAACTAACCCGCATTTGTATTACATGAAGGGGAACACCTACCACGGTTAGCCTGACAGCAAAGGGATTCGTCTACCACTGAGGTGCGAGCCATCACTGGGATTCAAACCGGGTTTGCCTCATTGAAAGGCGAACGCTCTATCTCTCAGCGAGCCATCACGGCTCATGAAAACAGAGTATAGATTAAATATACCGGATCTGTAAAGGAAGCAATTTGGATTTAGAGGCAAAAGACACTAGATATTTGTATTTTGTGATTTAGCAAAGCAGTGTAATTGGGTATAATATGAAAAAAACACAACTACTTCGATTTAGTAGGAACAACATATGACGCAATGCTAAACGAATGGAATTTAGTTGTTGTTTATTTAGTTATTGTTATTAGTAGTTGTTGTTATTTGTTTTAGTTGTTGTTGCTTATTTAGCTGTATTTAGTTTCAATTACTTTTCTTTATAATGCAATAAAATCTGGCGTGCAGCTATTCTAAACGATCGAACACTTCGTTTGTTTATTTGTGGCTTGAAGTTAGGCTCGCAGAAAATGCCGTTCATGGGTTAAATTTAGTAGGAACAACACAACTTGTGACGTAGGCTATATTATACCCAATTGACTACCTAAAAGTTATTATCCTAAAGCCGTACTAAAATCAAAACTGAAACTATTTTCCGAATACATGCGACACACGTGCTCTTAAAATCTGTGGAATGGGAAGTCCTGTGGTCGCTGAGCAGTCCCATTGTTACAGCTATCAGAAGAAAATTTCCTTCCCCCTTACATGGATGTCTAAATTGAAGTAGTGGCCTCGCGAATGAAATTCTCTCTGCAGATTATCAAAATTCTGATAGCATGTCTTCAGATCATCCTTTGGGATGTTGTCCAGAAACCCCATTGTGCAGCTTTAGTGCCACGTAAATTATGTTCTTTCCATACAATTTTACTCTGTAAACTGGTTTTTGGAAATGTCCGACTCCAAATTTTTTGTGAGCTTGAATCCAATTTTATACTCAAGTAAGATTGTATTAATATTATAAAGTTATTAATTTATAATTATATGCTTTTATTTATTTACTTTTTCATGTTTGATGTATAAAAACACTTAATTTAAAATTACATTTTGATTTATAACAGTAAGAAATAAATTTAAAAAAAAAAAAATTGTGGAAATTGTACAAAACCATAATAGTGAAAAGAGTAACATTCAGGTAACTCTCTTTCACTTCTGTAGAAAAGCCAAAACAAGGCTCATCATTCAATGAAAGCGACGATTTAACTCAAAAAATTAAAATATGGGAAATTTATGAATGAGATTTGAGAACCCTTAAAGTAAGCCACTTTTGTGATAAGATGAAATTGAAGCAATGTCCCAATACAGTAGTTAAAAAACCTGTCACTTTGATAAATACATAAACTATTCAAGTCAAATGAGGACGTTTCAGAATGAAAATGGTGTTTCGAATGCCACTTGCCAATACCAGCAAGCCTGCCTGTTGAAACCAAGCGAATTTAAGGAGGAGTGTACGTTTCTTGTTTTTCGGTGGAGCCATCTATGGCCGAGAATATGACTACATCCACCCACACGTCACTGCCCGTTTATAGGGTGGACCCATTCATTCATCCACGTGTCGTAATTTTGACCTGAACCGGAGAACAATCTCCAATTTTGAATCCCCAGAGGTATGAATTGCTATGGGAACATGGAGGACTTAGTAACTGAACAGATTTAACGTGCACCAGTAATCATTTACTACATGGGGATAAAACTCACGATATCTTGGACATTTGCCCAACGCCCTACAAAGCAGGCTATCCCAGCCCATGAAAATGGTTAAATTATGATTTGTAACGTTCCTTGTTACAAATATTACATCACATCGAATCATAATTTCAAATTAGCCTTTAGATGACTTTTGATCTAATGATCGCTATTTCACATATAGTACATGTAGTCTTAATGGTTTGTGAGGTTAACCATAGTTATACTAATTAATTAGTTTACACGATATTTAAGCTACAAAATTAGTAATGAAAACATGCTTTCTCGAAATTTATAAATTTTTTGAGTGTAATGGGATTGTTGAATATAATGAAAGAGTATGTAGGTCCCAATTGTTTAGTCTTCAGAACGGTTGATATTATCAAATTTTATTTTTATTTTTGTTTAATTTTTTTATCACGGTCCTAGAACTGTTTAGCGAATTGAAAATCTTTTTTTTTTTGCTTCTTTTCATGAAACTAATTTTTAAAGATACGAACATTTTTTTTGTAAAAGAGAAAAGAAAAGCATAAATGTCAATTTCGATTCGTATTGTTCCCAATCAGGCAATTACGGAATACTAATCCTACCCACGAGAAATAATTGTTAATTAAATAATAACACTTTTTTAAAAAAAATAAAAGTAGCGTTATTACTTTATAATATCGAAATGACATTTAAAAGTACAGTTTTTAACAAATTTAAAAGGTAGAAACCAGTAAAAACTCGAGAGTTAGAGCGCTAGCCTCCCAATCAGGCGAGCCAGGTTCGAATTCCGGACGAATTCCGCACTAGGCTCGCATCGATCACAGTTCTGACGTTGAATATCCTTAGTAGTAGACGGATCATGGGTTAGAGTCCCCTTGTAGTCAGACTGACCCTGGAAGGTTTTCGTGGTTTCCCTCTTCGTGTAACGCAAATGTGGTTTAGTTCCATCAAAAAGTTTTCCATGAAGGCAAATTTCTCTCAATACTTGATCCAGGAGTTACCTTGTCTTTTAGATTGAGTTCAAAATTACAAGACTACAGTGTTGAGCATAAGTCCCCGGATGCCCCCTTGAGGGGGCTGGCGGGGTAAAGCTAGTTATTAGTAGTTGTAAACCCAATAAGTGGATCGGCTGTTCAACGACGGTTATAAAATAAAAAATAAAGTTAGTGTGAATCATTGTCTAACTTTATCACAATCATTGTAGTTTTCTTATACAAATTTTACTTCATCGTGGCTTAATATATAATTTAAATGGTGCTGCACAAATTAAACCACAATGTTATGAAAAATACACAAATAAAGCCACAATGATTGTGCTTTATTAACATTGTCTAGCATGGAACAAAAATTTATCTGCGATTAATAAAAGAAACACAAAAATAAACGCTCGGTTTAAACCACACGATGTCTAAATTTTTCTTCAATTAATGTCCAAAATAGATAACTTATGAAACCAACCCTTTTCTTTCAGCGCCACTGCTGTTGACTACAAAAACGAAAGAAATTTTTTGGCGACCCTAAAAAAAAAAGAACGAAGGAGAAGAGTGACAACACGGTAGAGGCCCTATGAGTAGCAGAAGGACACTGTCTTGTGAACTGGTGCTGGTGACCCCGGAATGTTTGATAGAGAACATGTGTGTTTGCCACCAACACATATCATTCCGACCTTGTATTATACTTTTTTTCCCTTCTTCTTTCATTTCTATGCTTAAAAGGAGGAACTTGATTCACAAATAAAAAGGAGATTAGAAAAATGCCATGGGTGTCAGTTGCATTTGAAATTTCAATATTTAGTTTATTATTCCATTTGGCGAGGAAACGAATAAGCCCCTGCTTGAATACAAATGTGGTGGTGTGAAGGGTGCAACAGCCTTTATAAGGTATCTAACCAAAAAGGCGCATTGAAAGTTCAGGGCGGTAATAATTAAGTATATTTCGATATTTTTGTTCGGTATTTTCGATTTAAAAATTGTTTGCTGAAGAATAACTTCTGGATTAAAAAAAATAGATCTGGAAACAAAATGGATATGGATTTATAATATATATATAGTGGCTGGGTGGCGCAGCTGGTTTGTCGTCGGCCTTCTGAGCCCAAGTCTGCGGGTTCGATCCCCGGCCTAGACACAGGATTTTCGAAAGGATCCCTGGAGTGCCTTATTGGTTCTTTTCATTTCCGGCAAAATTAAAAATTCCTAGTGCACTTTAGCATCCAAATAGAGTCTCGATGAATGTATGGCAGAAACTAGACGTCCAAATTAACATGACCAACGGTATCTCACCCATTGTGGTGGTCCTGAAAGAGTGGATACCACTTCTGGAGAACGCACTGGGTCTGCTCATCGGCAAGACCGATTGTGCAGCTCATTGGAAATAAAAATA
>NC_092213.1:73074600-73172860 GCF_043381705.1 Parasteatoda tepidariorum | reverse complement strand
GCTGTATGCAATAGTGTTAAACAAATGTGAAATATGCAAATTTGTTTTACACGTCTTTTACCGTAAATTTGCCGTAAACCTTGCTGTGTCATTGGACCTCGGCGTTTTCCTCTTACAGTACGGAACTTTTGTAAAGCCCTCCGTCCATTGCTGTCGCATTCATAGTAACATTTCACGAGCAAAACACGATCTTGCATGGTAACAGACATTGTCGACTCAGAACACTGACAGCTCAGACAAGGCGCCTCACTTTTATAACTGCAAAGTCACATGACGTGTAAAACAAATTTGCATATTTCACATTTGTTTAACACTATTGCATATAGCGTCATTCTCCGCTGGTGGTGAATTTTTGACTTTTTTTTAAAAAATCTTTTTTTTTGCAGGAACTAAAATCCCATGACCTTTTATAGACATTTACCAAGTTTGATGACATTTGGTCGGGTAGTTTTATTTTTATAGCCATTTCAAAATGGAACTTTAATTATAAAGACCCTGTATATATTTCAATGCTTTGAGCTAAAACACATTCTACTACCACTAGAAAAAATTTTTTAGTAAAAGAGAGAAAAGTTGTATTTGTGAGGACTTGAAAATGCTTTCATCTCTACATTATTTTAAACGTAGCAACCACAACGCTTAGTGGCTGCTATTTCTCTAGTATACTCAAAACTATTAGAAAACTGCATCTAGTCAAGAACAAAAAATTAACTATAAATTAAACTTTAAAATAAAAACTGGTAGTTTTTTTATAAAATATATTTTATTATTTTGCGTGTGAGAGATCAGAAAAATCACTATCTGAAAAAAGCTAAAAAGTTTCAGTTTAGAATAAATGAGGATAATTATTTTTTGAATCGGAAAATATTTTGTGATTCGGCGTCGCACTTGCATTTGAGGAACTTCAGATATAAATAACAGTTTCTACTTAATGTTGGAAACAAATAAAAACGAGGAACAAGAAGAAAAAAGAAAAGCATTTTTTTTAATGTTGCATGCGATTTGGAGGCGCTTATTTAAAATCTACAATCAGTTTCTCTCTCAAACCTTCAGTTTTAATAAATTCAAAAATATATTCCTTAACAGAATTTTTTTATTTTATAATGCTAAGTGCCTCCACTTCTCTGCTGCATAGGGAGTGGATGGAAGAAGGCGATAATAAATTTCAATTTATGATGCGATGCATTAATGTAGTATGTTTTTTATCCCAAGTGTTACTTTCAAGGGAGAAGGCAAGTTTTTATGTATGATTATAAACCTATACGCATTGTGCATTCAGACCAAAAATATTGCCACACAGCCAAATGCGCAAAATCGTAAATTTGTCGAATAAAATTGTGTTTAGGTGAATGATTTTTGAAATTGTGTTAGGCGAACATGTATTTTTTTCGCTTGAGAACGAGATATTCACAGTTAAAATTGAATTGGAACGAAATTTTTAGCACAAAATAGTGACGGCGCCAAACAGAAAAAAGCGAGTAAATGCGGAGTTTAAGTTTCTGTGCTTTTTTCCTTCTTTCAATCTATAATCTCTGACTCGGTCTAAAATGTATAAAATACTCTTTTTTTTATTCATCGATGCTTTTTATGTTAATAGCACCGTTGTCTCTCTTTTAAGTATTCTCCAAGAATCGCGTTTCGATATTTGGTTTCAAAGAAATTGGTTATTGCCATTTAAGAAATTTCAAAAGCTGGATAACAATTTGTAACACTATTCTTGTAACACTATATCTAGGTCCCAAACTTTTATTCTATTTTCTTTAACGGTATACTGACTCAAACGGTATTCGACAAAAATTTAGAAACTGTTAGAAAAAGATTGAGGAAACAAAATGTTTAAATTAAGTGCCATACAGACATAAAATGTTTACAAATAACCAAATGTTTACAAATTACCAATGTGTTACAAATTACCAACTGAATTCCTAAAACATGCGTGAAATGAAAGCCTAAAAATTTTACGATACCTAAAAATTTTACGATTATGGTATAGGTCATTTGTTTAACATCTGTATATAAATATTTAAGAAAGAGATGTTATATATCCTTTTGAACAGTTGTTCAAAATGATATATAACATCTCTTTCTTATAGGAAGAAGGGGAAGGGAAGCGTTAAAATTTTATTATGGTATAAATTTAGTCGACCACATTTATGTAGGTCCCGTTTTAAAATTTATTGTTGCTCTTTTATAAAATACTTAGGGTTAAGCCTCCTGTTCGCTGCGCTCATCAACCCCAATGATTGCTTTGAAACAATTGTCGTTTCTAAGCATACAACAGTTTTTTCTACAAAAGTTGAAATTATTCACTTAACACGTGAAATTTTATGCATGTAAACGGCTTTGTACAGTCGATTTTTATTTTTAAACATAATGTTTTAAAATTGTAACGTTTGTAAAATTTTCATTTTACTGATTTATTCAAATTTTATGTCCTTTAGGACAGGCTAGTACTAATGTGTACTTTTATCTTGTGTGTAATTCTTAACTTTTTCCTTTTACCCAGCAACTAGCTCTAGCTCTCAATTCGATCCTATTGATACCTTTATTCAACTGTAGTATCTAGTAAGTAAAAATGAGTTCGTGATGTTACAAACATTTCGTTAGTATAAGGGTCTGTTGGCCTGAACGGTACAACACCAAGCACGATCAATATTGTTTTAATTTGTTTTTATGTTAAATTGTTGAACGATATGTTANAAAAATAAATATTATAGGTAAATATTCTTTTTTGGAAATAAAATATTTTAAAGGAAAATAATGCCTTTATGACTTTGATTTTATGCCAACTTATTAAAACTTTTGTAGAAAACGGAGGAGTTGGCATCCATGTACTAAACTGCATGCCTAGCCACGTCATTATCTTATCTCTTTGAATCATGCCATATCCAATGAATCAGTGAAATCTCAACAGGGAGTATCCAGATCAACTCTAAGTTGGTCTAAAATATCCATTACTCTATAAAATAAAATAATTTTTTAAGTGAATCCATTTAATTACCACTGGGTAAATTGTATCACAGATGTATGAGAAATTCTTAGCTGTTACAATTTAAAAATATTTCTTAATTGATAGCGAAATTAAGAAAAATATGGATAAGTTATTTGCAACTGACAAATAAGTTTTCGATTTAGAGAAAATATACAGGAGACGAAAATACTTAGAGAATAATGTGTAATCTTAAACATACCTCCGGTAGCAAAACCCGTCCAATACGGCAGAGGGCGCTGCGGATTACGTCAGCATCTGCAGATTATTTTTCATAAGTTATCCTTCTATTTTTAAGAAGCAAATAGGGAAAAATTTGCTGGGGCTCCTTTTTTTCTTTCTTCCTAAATAAAAAGCGGAATTCCGGGAAAACGCAAAAATAATAGATTTTTTCCCCTACTACTTCATTACAGGGTTAACTGTAAAAAGATTTATTCAATTACTTAATATCCTTGTATAAATTCAATTTCAACTCAAACAACATAAGTTTTTATGCTCAATTTTTAAGGACATTATATTTTCAAGATTTGTTACATGTATAGAAGTTAAGATGAATTTTTACAATAATAATCTCTACCCCACTACTTTGATGTCGTAGATAACTTTGGATTTGTGAAGTATAGATAGTACTGCAAATATACTTCATAAATTCTGCTACCCGGAGCATACTACGAAATTTCCGTACTTTCGGAAAGTAATTTTTCTAGTGGAAACTAAGATGATGCATTGATTACTTAATAAAATTAAATTAAAAAAAATATGTTCACCTCTACATTTAAATAAAATCAATATTATGTAAAAAGCCAGATTGATATCTGATTATGCGCGCAAGCCCTCGGGGTCTGATCAGGGGTAAGCTAATTACCAGGGCCACATATACTCACATTTCTTTGACTCGCCCCCCTTTTGAATGTATTTCCGAACTGTAAATATTCATTATTGCCTAGTAATGGCAAGTGCCATTTTTCTTCTCTCAAGAACTCCATTTTGCTCCCCAAACTTTGATTTTGTCATGTATGTTTCTTAGTTTAATTTCAGGATGAATGGGAAAAGGGCCGTAAGGCCTCAGACGCCCAGTTCCACTACAACGAACGAACGAACTAATCATGCGCATTAAGTTTTAAGTTAAACATAGATTTTACTTATTCTGTAATATTCTGACTTAGTTCGCCTGCAATTGGTAGTGGGAGCCGAATTTAAACAATTTTATTAGCTTAAGAAAACTAACCTACTAATTTTAATTGGTAATAATAATTTAGAACATTGTGATCCTGTAATACATGATTCTAATTTTATTTTAGCCTAACTTAAGTACATTATTACTAAATTGTTTAAAATTAAAAACAATAGAAAAAAGAGAGTCACTACTACTGGAAAAAATAATTCTCACGCACCTCAAATTGTTGGTAGGCTTGCAGTTGGAAGCTGAATTTATACATTTTTACTAGCTTGAGAAAACTGACCTATTAATTTTTGATAGAAAAACATTTTAGATTGTAGCAATCATGTTATATATTATTCCAGTTTTACTTAGAGTTACACAAGCACATTGTTACTAAATTGTTTAAAATGAGGAGCACTTCTACTGAAATCATTGATCATTTATCTATTTCGTACGCACCTTAAATTGTTGGAGGGTAAGCAGTTGAGGCTGGATTTAAGCATTTTTACTAGCTTGAGAAAACTAACCGATTAATTTAAGTTGGAAAAAGTAAAATTCTAAGTAAAACTGGAATCATGTATAGCATGATTGCTACGATCTAAAATGTTACATAAGCTCATTGTTACTATATTTTTTTAAAATTAGACCCACTAACGACTGGAAAAAATATTTCGCAAGCACCTTAAATTGTTGGAGGGTATGCAGCTGGAAGCTGAATTTAAACATTTCTATTAGTTTGAGAAACTATTAATTTTTTTAGAAAAAATGTTTTAGTTTGTAGCAATCCTGCATTATACGATTCCAATTTATTTCAGAGTTACATAAGTGAATTGTTACGATATTGTTTAAAATTAGACCCACTAACGACTGGAAAAAATATTTCGCATGCACCTCAAATTGTTGGAGGGTATGCAGTTGGAAGCTGAATTTAAACATTTTTATTAGCTTGAGAAAACGAACCTATTAATTTTTGTTGGAAAAAATATTTTAAATCGTAGCTTTCCTGCAATAAATGATTCCATTTTTAATTTAGAGAGAATAAGCACATTGTTACGATATTATTTAAAATTAGAACAAATGCGGAAGCGATTCCGGGACAAAATTGGAATGTCTTTCTCAGTTTTTTAATTGTGTCTCACCAAGAAAAGGGGGAAAATCAAAACTAATTTTTTGTGCCATCACTTGACGGGAGAATCATCACTTTGGTGATGACAAAATGCCATCTTGAAGCGATAGTGCTGGGGTGGGCCACTGCCCGGCTGGGGGTCACAGAAGCCTGTCTCGCATTTCACTCTGCGTCCTAAAGCGTGGGCGAAAAAACGGATGCCCGTACATAAGATCTGAAGTTCTTCTTTTCTGTGTGAAGAAGAGAGCATCTCTGAAGCATCCTTTATCCTCAGCTGACGGATTATCATCTTTCTTAAGATAAAGTTCCCATATACGGTTATCTTTTATGAAGTGCTAGTGTTTTGGTGTTTTCTCTAGAATGAGGGCCCTTCTGGGTGCTCTGTGGGCCCTGGTTGTTGTCGCTGTAGTAGTACACGCACAGGACTATAATGAAAGTGAGAATTTATTTATTTCTAATCCTAATCATTGCACTCTTTTGCTTTAAAATTGCTTTATAGCCAGGGTCTTATTATAGCACGGGGCCTACTAGGGCATAGGCCCAGGTCATAATGTTTGAAGTGGCACAAATTTTCTGTTATTAATATTTATTAATGTTCCGCAAATTGCTTTTGTGTTTTAAATGCATTTTGTGCAAATTGCTTTGGTGCTATAGTGCTTTTTATGAATTAAAAAAATTTTTTTGACAGTCTTTCTCTACTATTTAATCAATATTTGATGTGCATAGATGCATGCTTTGACATGCTTCGTAAAGCGTCTTAAGTTTGATTTATCATGAATTACTATAATGTACAGAAATCTTTTCATTCTCATGCTTTGCTGTATTTATATGAATTGGAATTCGACGTTTTACACTATTTTTTTTTTAAATGTTATTAGCATTCTTGACAAATTCATAATTTCGAATTTCTTCATTGCAAAAAACGTTTCTTTCTTTACTTATTTTTCACCATAAAATTTATACAGAGGGCTTGCTGACATTTTGGATTTTTTTTAAAAAGTTAGATTTTTTTAATTGCGACTTTTCAAAAACTTATTTAAAAATGGCATCGTACTTCATTCCCTAGTTTACCACAGTCAAATCCTGCGTATAACCTATAAAACGTTTTTTTTTTTTTTTTAGAAATTATCCTTGAAAAAATATTATTATCATTTTACTTACAAAAGGTGAGATAGTCCAATTTGCTCCAATGTTCAGGTTTCTAGCGAAGTATTTTTCTCAGTGGTATTTAATTAAATGAGACATTTTCAAAATAAATAGAATTTTTCTCACAATTTACAGCACAATAAGCATTACTTTTTGATTATTTGAATTATTGTACTTATGTTCAAACAATTCTGAGTAGTGCGGGTTGATTTTGTTTTACTTTCACTTTATTATACCTAGAATAGACTTTAATACATAACCTTTGTTAACATTGGCAAAATTTGGTGGTAGTTTTTACGGAGATTCTGTTGTTGTAGAGTAATTCATTGGGTTATAATTAATTGGTATTCATACATATACGGGCTTGTGTGCTCAGCTACATAAGTATTGCTTATAAGAATTTGTCAAGTAGAAGAGCAGATAATACTAGTACAATTCAACGAGAGACAGCATTATTACATGATTATTGAATATGATGATGACTAATCATGATCATAATTTGAATTTTTAAAAGTAAAATAAAATATAAAACCAGAAATCAACGCAATTATAATTTGTTCTTTTTTTATAATTTAAATTACTCTTTTGTTGTAGTTTATAATTGTTTTATCCTAAATCTTTCTCTTTCTAAATTTTGTTGCAAAATTTAAAAAGTTTTAGACACAATTCATGAAAGTATTTGAAACGACTCTGTAGATCTGAACAAATTATTAAATATGTGTATATCTAACTTTTTAAAGTTTTTTTTTTCTTCTTCCAAAACTTATATTAGAATTGAAGTTTTCAAATAAGTAACGAGTGGTCTGCTTTGTAAATCTAGAATTTATTCTCATTAAGTTTCAAAATTAGTTACAAATTCGGTTAAACAGATTGCGTAGGATGCAGGAAACCTTCCTTCGTTTTTCCTTCATTCATTTTTTAAATGGTCGGTTATTATTATTGGGTCAATTGGTAAAGATTCTTAATTAAAATAACTTCATAAGCGCGATCTTTTATCAAATATGTAAAGCTTCAAAATAAATATCTAACATGAGATCAATTTTAATTGTAGTACATTATATTTATGATCTACTTTTCACCTTTTACTTTTTTTAGAGCCTAAATATAGCACTTCGTTCTAGCTGGTCAGTTCGCAGCTTTAATGAGTAGAAGCCCCATCTACAAAAAATTACAATGCGAAATTTTTTTTCTCCTTTTCTGTTGCATGAGATTTTTGACGGATCTTAGGTATTTTCGCATTTTTTAAGAGATGCTAATGTCTAAGGTATCTTGTATCATTTGGTGAGAATGCGTTGCAATGTTTTTCAGTGTTTAGGTTTCATTGGAGCAGTTTTGTTTCATATTTAAAGTAGTACTAAAAGAACAATAAAATTTAGTGTTTTTTTTTTAAATTTAGCTAGCACTTAAAATATTACAGGATGATTATCAAATTTTAACACGTTCACCCCGGGTGTTGTGCCTGAAAGCGGGACGGAAAAGAAAAAATACTGGTAGAAGAACTATTTCAATATTGGTATAAAACAATTGGTAGTTATGGATTTTTATTATTCCCGGAAAAAAACTAAAAAATGAAATTTATTTGTTACCAGTTTTTACTCCGGTGCTCCGCCCGATGAGACAATCTAGCGGGACCCACCGGTGGGTCACCCCGGCATGAACGTGTTAACGCATGTTTAAATACTTTGTGTTAAAATACATTTTGCTACCTCTAGAAATTAGTTAATTCAAAAAAAGAAGAAAAAAAGCGATTAGGTTTATATCAGTGAGCTAATATCTTTTTTGCACTTAGCGATCACGTTGCTCAATGACCGCTTAATTTTAAAAACATAGAAGAGCAATTTTATAGATTCATATTGCTAATAAATTCTAGATTGAATTGATTATAAATTAAAATTTAAAATCAGAAGTGGTAGTTACAGTACAACAATAAATTCTAATGTTATACACATGAATGAACAAAAAAATAAGTTTTTTTTTTTTCAATTGCTATCTTAATAATGCGCAAAAAGCTTTTTTTGTTCTTGTTTTTGAGATAAGTATTAATGACCTCGAATTTTTTTAAAAATTTACTCGAGTGAATAACAAAGTGCCCCTACTTCTCTGTTACATAGTGAATGGAAGAAGGTGATGCTATATTTCAATTTATGATGCGATATTGTTTTATGTCTTCAGTGTTATTTTCAAAGGAGCACATAATTGTATGAGTATATATGTTACCAGCAAAGTATGAAATCCGGCATTGTAAAGAATGCCTAAAATTAGCCGGCAAAGTATGAAATGATTTATATTTCAAAATGAGAAATCGGAATATAAAATACATCTCCGATTCGTCAAAATGTCATTCAAAAATGACAAATTCAAAACGTCATCCGATTTTATATTAATTTATTCGTCGATATAATTACATTTATTCGATATTTTAATACTTACTGACGATAGATTACATTTATTCAATATTTTAATACTCACTGATGATAGATTAGAAGAAACATCAGTGTTTGGAGTATCGGGCAAATGTATACCGGGCAGTGGCACTGAACCTTAAAAAATCATCAGTGTAGGGTATACCGGGCAATGGCACTTGACCTTAAAAAAACATCAGTGTGGGGTATACCGGGCAATGGCACTTGTCCTTAAAAAAAACATCAGTGTAGGGTATACCGGGCAGTGGCACGAGACCTAGTATATATTTCGGACATATTACCAAAGGTCTTGTCATACTAGGTCTAGTTAAGTGCCATTGCCCGGTATATCCTACGCGGATGTTTTTTTAAGGTCAAGTGCCACTGCCCGGTATACCCTACACTGATACTTTTTTAAGGTCAAGTGCCATTGCCCGGTATACATTTTCTCGGTATACCCTACACTGATGTTTTTTTAAGGTCAAGTGCCACTGCCCAATATACCCTACACTGATGTTTTTTTAAAGTCAAGTGCCATTGCCCGGTATACATTTGCCCGATACTCCAAACACTGATGTTTGTTCTAATCTATCGTCAGTAAGTCTTAAAATATCGAATAAATGTAATTATATCCACGAATAAATTATTATCAAATCGGATGTAATAAATATTTCGGGCATTCACCAAAGCAACTATGTGATTGTCAACATTCACCGGTGAAAGTCAACAACCACCGATTTCGGTCATTCACAGTAACATGCACATCATTTACATAATAACCTCATCAGGACGTTTATTTCATACTTTGCCTACCATTTGGCATTCTATAGAACGCCTAGGCATTTTATACAATGCCTAGGGAAAGTATGTAATACTTCTCACATTTCTTACTTTGCCTAAAAACATCATTCTATACATTGCCTAGGCATTCTATATAATGCCGGCGTTTCATAATTTACCGGTAACATATATATAAATCTAAGTGTTCTTTATAAACTTGTACATTCAGTCATAAAAAAATTTAACTAAAAATAACATTTTTATAAAAAATCTGTAGTTTTCGGAACTGATTTGATATTCTCACCCCGCATTAGGCAAGATCAAATATGGGTAGATATCAGGCTTGCCGCGTGCGAGTAAAAATGCAAAAAGTGGTAATTAATAAAATTATACATTTTATTAGAAGATAATATCAGAGATGCCAATTTGCTCCGCTTTGTGAAATAGTATTTTTTAGCGGTAGCGAAATTTAAGTTATTTTTAGTTTAGTATCTTTCATTTTAAGTAATTTTTCACAACTAAATATCAAAAATTATTAATATCATATAAAATAAAATGATGAAGCAATATTTTACTGGTTACTCTTTCAAAAAGCAAACGTAACTATACTTCTTGGACGAATTTTACTATATAATTCCTTACCAATTTATTAAAACTATTTCACAAAGCGGAGCAGTTGGCATCTCTGGAATATAAATAGCAGCTTACTGCAGCATATTTTTTAAGTTACTATAAAACGATAAGATGGACTTGACTTGATATGTAGTGTAAAAGAGCGGTTACTGTGATAATTTATTCATGTTGATCTGCAAAAATTCTCCTTCATTTTTTTCCTTCTATTTTTGCTGTTTTTTAATGAACTTTGTAAAAACGTCGCAAGCAGTGGTCACTTTATAAAGAAATATGAGTTATTTTTTTCTTCTTCTATCATTTCTTACATCATATTATTATTTTTCTTAACCTAAATACCATGTCCCATAAAATTCCAAACTAAATAAAGAAAAGTAGTATAATATACAATGTTCTTTTTAAGTAACTTTAAAATTTTATTTCTAAAATACCCCGAACTTCTAAAAAAATAAGATTTTAAATATTATTTTAAATATTTTAAAACCAGATTGAACTACATTTGAAACATCAAATTCAATTATTAAACATTTAATTTTTCTAAATAAAAAAGCGTGCTTATTTTGTTAACAATGCATGCCAGTTATTTATTGTTAAAGATAATTTCTTAATTAAAAAGTATTGTAAAATTTTGTATACGTAATAATTTCTTAGTTTAACATGTTCACGCCGGAAAAAGTGAAAATACTGGTACGGGAAAAGAGAAAATACTGGTAGAAGAACTATTTCAATATTAGATAATATTCGTGAGGAGATAATCTATTCTCAACAATAACAATTCACAGTAAGGAAATTTATCACTGCGAAGAAGCAATTCAATATAAAAATTGCATCCGTTAAAAACAATTGGTAGTTATAGATTTTTATTATTCCCGGAAAAAAAATAAAAAATGAAATTTATTGTTACCAGTTTTTACTCCGGTGCGCTGCCAAGATGAGACAATCTAGCGTGACCCACCGGTGGGTCACCACGGCGTGAACGTGTTAAAAATACGACTTTTTTAAAATGCTATTTCTCAGGAACTATTCGACCGATTACGCTCAAATTCGGTATTTTGCTATTTAAAATTGCATTCTTTAAAATGATGTAAAAATTTGTTTACCTTACAATTCAAATTTTTTTACCGTTATTAAATAAAATAATAAATATTTACCAAAAGTTTTTTTTTCTTTAAAGAATTTAATAGTTGCTCGCAAAAGTTTTTCAATTCGCTTTCAAGTTCTTGAGATATGGTGCAATACGCAAATTAACATTAAGGAGTCCAAACTTTGGACCTTTCTCCTGGCCTAACTATAGGACTATATTTCAGAGGTGGCGGCTAACCCCTATATTTTGAAGGTCAGAAATCCGAAATTGTTGTAAAAAAATTTTCTGCGTCTGATTTCGTAACTTAAAATATCGCCAGCACTAATTAATTATACACGTTTGAAGTCACCCCTTTGAACCATTAAGAGTGAATCCTAAAATGTGAAGATGCGATTGCTGCATCAAAAGTTATTTTCGGTGCTCCGTTTATTTTATTTTTATTTATTTTTGCACCCTGTAAATAAAAATCTATTTGTAATATTGGTCTTTATTTTTCTCAAATGGTCAACTTACAAAGAGATTCAAGTTATCATTTATACCATTTCATCTTAGTAGTGAAGTTTCAGTACATGATATCAACAGTTTTTAACCCATCAACAGTGGGGCGCGGGTAACAAGGTGCTGGGCTATTGATTATAGGAACGAGCCATTTTTTTTTGACAAATAAATATAGGAATAAATTAAATGTTGCGAGTGATTAGAGATTAAATTTGTCCAGTTTTAATCCAGATATTGATTTGTTCGTGAGGTACAAATAAAGTAAAAAATACCATTCATTTATTTTAGCTTTGATTACTTATTTTTGAGTTCCTTTACAGTTCTGATAGCTAAGCGAATACTATAAAGTTGATTTTAGAATTAAGATACTGCATAAAATGTAAGCCTCTGAGTTTTTTTTCTTTCAAAGTGGTGGTTCGAACAACTAAAAAGGTTGGAAATCGCTGCATAATATAGTAGTATGAAAAATTTCTTGAAAAAATGAAGGGTTTTTAATAGCATTTATTGACACTTCTGGACAAATTAAACTTGTTTCAGTGATCAACATACAATATAGACAGGTATTCCGATCTCAAAGATTTCGCTTCTTAAAAAAAATATATATATATAACCATTTTTTATGACTACCAGCAATTGAGCTCCATAGCCTTGTAATTTTGAACCTAATCCAGATGACAAAGGATCTTCTACATTAGGTATAGGGTTAAATTCTCCTTTGAGGAGACCTTTTTAATTTATTTAACCCCAATTTACGTTACATGGAAAGGAAAACAACGAAAATCTCCCATGGTTAGTCTGACGACACGGGGACTCCAATTCATAATCCGTCTTCCACAGAGCATATTTTACGTCAGCACTTTGGCAGGTGCGAGCCCTGTGCGGAATTCGTATTGACCAGCCATCACTAGAAATTGAACCCGTGTCACCTCATTGGGAGGAAAGTGCTCTATCCCCTGAGCCACTCGGATTCTTTTTTAACATTTGGAATAAATGCAGTTTTTGATAATAGAGGTCAACTAACGACGTGATTAACTCCACTAATGTTAGTATTATAGCTGAAAACCGCTTTTTATTTTTTTCTATGACCGAAAACAAACTCTTGATTTTTTAAAAACATGATATTCAACATAATGAGCAAAAAAAAATTGAATGGATATTGGGCTATAAAAAATATTGGCTAATAATGCACTTTCCAGTGCAATTGGGCAAATAATGCACTTTAAAATTTTTTTAATTAAAAAAACAGACAAAGAAAATATCACTCAATTTTTTTTATGTGATAAAACTTGATATTTAACGTCAGAAAAAAAATTAAAGCGTTAAAAGTTATAATTTCTCCGTAAAAGATTTTTTTTTAAATTTGCAAAAAAATTTTCCTACAAAATTATTTTAATAAAGTAATAGTAACATGAATTTAACTTTAATTAGAATGAAACGTTTTATAACAAAAATCAACCCTCCCTGAAATTTGGAACTAGCGTAAAATCACGTGAGCGTACCGGACATGATTGCAGCGTTCCCTATAAGTAATGCATGAAGTTGAAATCGCTGGGTGCATTTTCGGCTAAAAAATTAGCGATCTATGGCAAATCTTTAATCGCCATTTTATTTATATTTAGTTGGCGTATTATATATTTTATATCACCACAAATCGTTGCGCAATCGCTGAGTCAGGATGTTATTCCTTGTTAAACTTCCAATGCAAAAACATTTAAGTTATAAAGTTGGAAGTTATGATTTAACGTAATAACATCCATGCTTTCCATATGTTTGACTGTGATTTTTTCCCCCTTCCTGAATGAATATTTAATTTTATAACTCTTCTTTCTGAAGTAATTACAGCTTTGTTTGTTTCTTTGCCGTTTTATTTTCTTTTTTATCTCCAAGGCTGTCAAAATGACACTAGGAAGGCTTTGTCGTGAGATTTCCTCCAATGAAAATTTTTGATATCTTCCAGATGATCTTATATTGCTATCTTCTTTCATTTCATTCTAAATGAAGAAATTAAAAATACAAAAATACAATGCGCTTCGCATGGACTAATTTTTTTTTGTTTTGTTGCATGAGAGTTTTAAAAGGATCTTAAACAGATTTTATGCGTATCGCTGAATTTCAAATCTGCAATCTGAGCCGTGATGGCTCAGGGGATAGAGCGTTCACCTTCCAATGGGGTGACCTGGGTTCGAATCCCAGTATCGGCTGCTCGATACGAATTTTGCATCCAATTTGCACCGACCGCAGTACTGACGTAAAATATTCTCAGTGGTAGACGGATCATGGGTTAGAGTCCCCTTCCCGTCAGACTAACTTTTGGAGATTTTCGTGGTTTTCTTCTCCATGTAACGCAAATGAGGGTTAATTTCATAAAAAAAAGTCCTCAATGAGGGCAAATTTCTCGTAATGCTTGATCCATCAGGAGTTTCTTTGTCTTCTGGATTGGGTTCAAAATTACAAGGCTACGGAGGTGAATATTAGAAGTCGTGAACCCAAAAACTGGGTCGACTGTTCAACGAGAGTTATAAAATAAAATAAAATTTGCAATCGGTTTCTCTTCAATATTTATGCTATTTAATAACATATTCTTAACCACGATTTCTTTAAAATTCATTCTAGTGAATTCTAAGTGTCCTCACTTCTCTGCTACGTAGGAAGAGGTAGAAAGGAGGCAAATAATACATTTAAGTTTATGGTGCGATACATTAAAGTCATACATTTTTGTCCTAAGAGTTATTTTCAAAGGAGTATACAAGTACATATGCATTTATATAAACCTATACGTTTTTTTATAAACTTGTACACTCAGGTAATGAAATAATGAAACCTAAGATATTATGAATGAAGTTAGCACACAACTGTTTCGTTTAATTAAGTTAAATGTGAATAATGAAACCATTATACTACCACTTTTAACCCTTTTGAAATAGAAATGATTTTTTTCCTAATGTTAATTTTTGTGCTCTAACGTGTTGAGGTTACTCTAAATGAATGTTAAATTTAAGACTTACACTCTTGTAGATCAAAATATTAGAAAACAATATGCATTGATATTTTTATCTTGTCTTTATGTAAAAAAATAGTGCGTGGAGTCCCACCGCGCGGAAGAAGTTAAACTTCGCAACCTGCGACGTTAATTGTAGAAGAATCAGCAGTCGTAGAAGGATCACTAGTTCTATTCAACGACTCTTTTTCCTGCTCCGCTCGCTTCCGTGCTCTGTAATCAAGGTAATATTGTGCATTTTTCCCTCGTGGACCTCGTGGACTTCTTGAACCAGTGGAAGTGCTTGTGGTTGCCTCATCGTCTTGCCCTGGAAAATCTATTAATAATGTATGTGAATGCGTCATAATGTGATTTCAGAAGAGAAAACCTAACAATCAATTGATATTCACAAGAGACGAACCTTCACATAACCTTAAATCCGTCGCATTGTCCGTGGGATTGTTTTCACTCATTTTTTACAATTGTTATCCACTAAATTTGAAAATAAAAAAATACTATTTTGTTAAATTATATGTGTATCAAATCAAACTAAAAAAATATTTATAGAAAAACAATACTNACAAAAAAAAATGCCACTTCCTAAACCAATTTCAAGACAATCTAAATAACTCACTATCTTCCATCAAACAACTTGAAATTCATAGAACAAACAACTACCAATCTTTTATTTCGAAATCCATTGGGGTTTCCCCGCACATTTGTCAGTCGTAACCTTTTACAAAAGAAATAACGCAAAATTCTACAAAAAATTAATTCTTCATTTTATTATTCTTTTTTCATCCATTGTCTAAAAAACCAAAACAAATAGAAAAATCATATCTATAATATCAAGCTTTTAGCTCGCAACATCAGAAAATGCGTGTTATTACATCACGTGACCCTGACAGTATGTTATTTTTACGAAAGCAAAATTTGAATCGACCAAAATGACGAGAGTAAAATGCTTTTCCGTTTTTTATCGACACCACTATAATTCTAGATGCATTTTCATATAATCATTAAAATCCATAAGCTTAAGTTGCCGATATTACAGCAAAAAATAAGTTAGTAATTTCCTCTCTTCGTTTTGGTCGATCCGAATTTTGCATGGTGTTAAAAGACACCATTTCTAACGGCTTCAATCTTGATCTTTCAAACTGTGCCAACTATTTTGACGCATAAAATTTTCCAAAAATTTTTTGCTAAGAGAAAGATAGTTTGCATAGAGTAGAACTGTTACCATATATCTGACTAAACCCTATATGCATTATTTAAGACCTATCCCATTTTTAATTTATAAGTCTTTACTAAAATCTATGGCTCACGCAATGGACTGAACTTAAAGACACCGTTCCTACCAAAATCCCAAAGTCTAACATCACTGGCTGTGGTCACTGAGCGGGGGAGAGCGTGACCACTTTTATCAGTCAGCATAGGAACAGAGGGTGGGCGGTATCGGTCTTCGTTAATTTATTCTACCGTAAAGTACTCGACTTGACGCGCAGATCGTCGGACTGGAGACATTTCTTGTGCAGAAGATCAAAAAGTCTTCGGATCATCCTCAGGGATGTTTCTCAGAGCGTCACCAATAGCCCTTTGTGAAGCTCTAGTGCGGCATAAATAAAGTACTGCTACTTCTACTACTAAGATTTTTGTTTCTTTTTTTAAAATTATGACATAGGTTATGACGACACAGCTTGTGATTACAATGGAGAGTATTATGAGAATGGAGAAGAATGGAATCCCGATCCGTGTACATTATGTAAATGTCTTCTTGGAAACACCGTTTGCGAGGAAGAAGCTTGTCCTGACATAGAATGCAAAACTCAAAAATACATTCCCCTTGGTAAATGCTGCCCTATATGTGTAGGTAAGTAATGGAATATGCATCATTTAACATTGATTGATTGAAGATGGAAATTAATATGTTCATTATTCGGAAGCGACTATATCGCTCCTAACTCACAGAAAAATATGTAATACCGGGGGAGAAGCATTTTATCAAAAATTTATTTTACAGCTATTGTTATTTTAAAATTTAAAATTAGAGAAAAGTAAGTTCAGATAAACCAATAGTTAACTTTTTTTTATTTCCAATGAGCTGCACAATCGGTCTTGCCGATGAGCAGACCTAATGCGTTCTCCAGAGGTGGTATCCACTCTTTCAGGACCACCACAATGGGTGAGATACCGTTGATCATGTTAATTTGGACCACTAGATGGCAGCTCGGTGCTGCCACACTAGATGGCAGCACCGAGACTCTATATGGATGCTAAAGTGCACTAGGAATTTAATTTTGCCAGGAAATGCCAAGAGCCAAATAAGGCACTCCAGGGATATTTTACATGCCGCATAATCATACGACATGATCGCTGAGGATTTTCTGCATCCCGAAAATCTAGTGTCTGGGCCGGGGATCGAACCCGCAGACTTGGGCTCAGAAGGCCGACGACAAACCAATTGCGCCACCCAGCCACTATAGTTAACTATATGGCTTCAAATGCTTAAAATTAAATTTAAAAAATTTTTAAAATGTCCTAATGAAAACAAGTTGTAGGAAGAGAACGATAATCCTAAATTATCGTCTGACAATTTGTCTCCATTTTGATATTGTGAAAATTTCTTTTGAGTATTTGAAGCTTCAAGGTTTACTCTAGGTTTGTTTCTGCTCACTTTTTCTGTATTTTAAATTACTCACGTAGAGTTTGAGATAATAAATTTCTCCCGTGATGTAGCATGCTCTTAATTGTAAAAACCAGTTTTTCTCGTTTTAGCATAGAGTCTACGAGACTCTATCAGTTTTCAACAATTCCATACCATAGCTAAAGCATACTTGCACAAATCAGTGAATGAGATGGTTATTTTTCGTTTGGTCACTTTTTGCTTGAAAGTACCAATAGATTTTCGACAGGATGAAGATGAATATCAAAATGCAAACAAACTGTTGTAGAATTATTTTCCAACTAGATAGTCTCGAATAATTCTGCCATAATTTGTTTGAATTTTGTTATTTCAAAGAAATTTTTTCTGGATTTGAAATTTCAATGTTTACCTAAGCTCATTTTTTCTATACTTTAAAGTTCAGATTATTTATGTAGGCGAAAGGGACTTTGCCATGAATGGTTTCTTTACGTCCTTCTAAAGTATCGGATATCAAGCACAAAAACAAGCGGAAAAAATGAGTTATGATGACTAACTACTATAACTAATTTATAAATAATGGAAAAGGTAGATAATGAGGATGAATTGCTTGCTCCCTTGCAAGTAGATTAAAGGAATAGCTGCAATGATATAGCTGATAATTGTATTTCACACTCAAAGCAATAAAAATAATGCTACAAACTAAGTCTATCACAAGAACAAAAAAGGAAAAACTTATTTAAAAACTTATTTATTTGTAAAAATGCTTCCTGAATCCGAACCTTGTTTTCCCCATACACCCACAGTTTACTCATACTGCCCTCCCTTATGTTTTTCTTACAGAGATTCTTCTAAACTATCTAAACAAAATACATCATCTTAAAAATAAAGAATTGTTTTAAGAACATCAAATACGGGTGGTTATTAAAATTTTGGATGTACTTCTGTACAAACTCTATGTGAACTATCTTTCGTTTAGCAACAAATGCGTAGGAATATTTTGCACTGCCAAAATGCTTGAAGATTATAGAAATAGCATCATTTTTACCCGAGCAAAATTCGAACCGATCAAAGTAAGGAGAGGAAGCTTAATACCAGCAATTTCGTAATAATTTTATAAGTGTGCAGCTTTTAAAATTATGGAATTATAGTGGTATTTAAAAAATATGCTTTTAGAATTTTTTTATAAGCTATTCATAACTATTTTCTTTTTCGGGATTTTAAAAAAGTCTGATATGCACGTTGTAACTGTTAAAAAATTCATCGTAGTCATATTTCAATCTTCTTGAAAACAAGCTATAATGAAATGATTTTCTTGCCAGTTCTTGCTTTTTTCTACGGTTCCTAAGCGTGACGTGTTCAATTTCTTTTAACATTAAATACATAGATTTTTGAAAATTGATTGAATTAAGAATAATAATAATGTATCTGCTTCTAGGCTGAAAGAATAATTATTTTAGAAATATTTCTGTTTGTAACTTGTGGAATAACGGACTTAACATTTGGTATCAAATTTTAGAATTTGAATGAGAATTATCTTTGCTGTACTTGCATAATATTTCATTTAAAATTTTTTAAATGTTAAGATATTTTTAGATATTTATAGAATAACGGAATTGACATTTTGTATCAAATTTTAGCGTTTGAATGAGAATTATCTTTGTGATACTTTGCATAATGTTTTTTCCCTATTCTTTAAAATTTTTAAGACAATTTTAGATAATCTCATAATAATTAAATAATTATTTTTCAGAAGATGATGAACCAGCTCAACCTGAACAAACTGTATTACCCGTGGTGAGTAAAGTTTTAAATAATCTGAAATTTATAATTATAATTAGAATCATAGTTTTAATTGTTTTTTCTTAAGATTAATTTTTACGCTACATTTCGAAAATTTATACTTACAGCAGGTGTTACCCATACAACAGGTGGCACTTAACAGAAGTTATTTTTTTAAAATCTATATTCAAATTTTTTTTTAATAATCTCACTTTTAACTGAGGGTAAAACTTCATCAGAGTTTGCAAAACTAATAGAAACTTAAATAAAACATAGCAAATATTAGTAGGTTGGTTCTTTAACCCTTTTGAAGGCCGTGGTAAGTATACTTACCACCACGTTTTACCACTTTTAATTTATGTTTCCATTTTTCAATAACTTCCGCTTTCTTGAAGTGAGTTTGAATAAAATTGGTAACCATTTGTCACTTATAAAAAACGTATAAAAGTTATAAAATACATAATTCCTTTTGAAATTTGTAGCATTTAAGGAATTTATTTTATAAATAAAGAAAAATAAAAGTCAGTAAGTTCTTAATAGGTCATGTTAAATATATATTTACCACCAAAAAAATGACATTTTTATAAACTAAATGAGTTTTTTTTATATCAATTACTGTTCTTAAAACAATTTCAATTCCAAAAAGACTTTAATTTACTTTTACTAGAAATAAAGGGCCCATTAAAGGGTTAAATCTAATAAAAATTTTTAAAATTCATCTCCTCATCTATATGCCCTTAACTATATGCATACCTGCCAACTTTTACAGATTTTTTTACAGATTATACGTAAAAAGTTCTCCATGAAGGCAAATTTCTCCCAATACTTGATCCAGGAGTTCCCTTGTCTACTGGATTGGGTTCAAAATTACAAGGCTAAGAAGTTGAACATTAGTAGACGTAAACCCAAAAATTGGGTTGGCTGTTCAACAACGGTTACAAATTAAATTAAATAAAAGGGTACCTGACGAAAGAAAAAAAAGAGGGAGGCCAATGTGGAAAAATACTTGCAGAAAATTCTTAATAAAGCATGCTTGAAAGGATTTGAAGATGAGAGACAAACAAACAAATTTATACAAACAAAAAAATTTACTCCATCAATACCATGTTTTTTCCCTAATGTTTTTTTAAGAGTTTAAGTTGTCCTAAGTTTAAAGGCTTAGGTTGCCCTTAGGTTAGGTTGAATGGAAAAATCTCTAGGGAAAGGGAAGAGACTGAATTTTTCTTGAAAGAGATACAACAAACAGTTGTTCTAATTTGAGAATTAAGAAATTTAAAAAAAAAAAAAAAAAAAAAAAAAAAAAAAAAAAACACTTTTCTAACATTAAAATGCATTTTAAAGCATTTCGACGTACGAAATATACCGAAATGAGTATTTATTTTATGTCTTTCTTTATGGATATTCATTTATTATTCTTATAAATTTTTTCTTCATAATCTAAGTTTTATTTATTTTTGCGGAGGGGGGGGGTAGAAATTGCTACACCTTTTAACCTCTTGGGGACGGGTGATTCAGAAAAGCATTCGTACGAAATCAGAATATAATTAAAAAAAAAAAAGGTAACTTACACGTATTCGTTTCTAGTTTGACAGACTTACTTTGCTTTTACTTTAATTATTGTTAGTTTAATCATATATATAATCAACGTTAATACAAAGTATAACTAAATAGTTTTATTTTGAACAAAGTAATGGTGAATTAAATAAATCAAACAATTATAACTCCGCCCACAAATAAACTGCTAAAGAATTACTTTGGTTACCAGTTTTATCTTTTTACCCTGGTTGATACGGTTTTATACTGGCACGTATTTGTGACAGTTGGCACGAAAAGGTTAAAAAGCAAGCAAAAATTGCCAAATGTTTGAAAATTTACTCTGTAGATATTTACCTTATTTTAAAAAATTAATTTGGCGTGTCTGGAGCAGTTGGCATCTATGTATCTTACTTAATTTAGGTTAGAGAATTTCAAATCTGAAGTTAGTTTTGTTCCGAAAGCTACAGATTTTTTCTAAATAATTTAATTAGTTTAATTTATTTTTTTATCTCAATGCACAATGCGCATAGGTTTATATACATACGTAAAAAATTGTCTGCTCCCTTGAAAGTAACACTTGGGACAAAAAACATACTACCTTAATGTATCGCATCATAAATTGAAATATATTATCGCCTTCTTCCATCCAATCCCTTATACAGCAGAGAAGTGGGGGCACGTAGCATTCACCTGAGTTTATTTAAAAAAAAAAAAAAAAAAATCTGGCTAGGAATATATTATTGAATTCATAAAAACTGAAGGTTTGAGAGCGAAACCGATTGCAGGTTTTAAATAAGCTACCCCAAAAAATCTTCTGCAACCATTAAAAAAAAAGTTTTTTTTTTTGTTCCTCGTTTTTATTTATGTTTCCAACATTAAGTAGAAACTGTTATTTATATCTGAAGTTCCTCAAATGCGATGCCGAATCACAAAATATTTTCCAATTTAAGGGGACGCGGTACCTTTTCTTTCAAATCTTTTATTATTAACTTTGGTGACAATTTATTGATTGAAATATATTCTTAAGGATTATGAAGAACTTATCCTAAATTCAGAAATTTGGAAAAAAAAATTTTTTTTCATTTTTTTAAAAAAATTTCAAAAATTTCAACTATTTTTTAAAACACTACTCCTCTCTCAATTTTCCTTATTTTTCCATGAAACTTTTACAATATCATCATTGAAAGGTGCTTAACAGAAAATGGTATTCATTTTATAGAGAGATGTTTAGAAATTTTGAAAAAGATTATTTTCTGAGGCAATGTAGCGTAATAGCATAAAAATTCAAAAATTTCAAGTTCGACAATTTTTTAAAAAAAAACTTTCAAACTGATTAAAAAATCCATACCATTTTTCAATCATCATAGTATCACAAACTTGTGTATCAAATATCTAAGTATTTCAAGCAATAGTAAAAAAGCCTTAGGCTTTTATAGAAGGCGGAAATTTAGAAAAATTGGTTTTGAGAAAAATGGGTTTAAAGTTTTTATTAGCCACAAAACAATGTCAAAACACAATTAAATTATTCAAAATATTTCTTTATAAGAACTTCATACACTCATAAATAACTTCTAAAAGGTATTTAGCATAATAGTAAAATATGATATTACAAATATTTCATATTGTGTTAGCTACTCATGTAAAAAATAAATTTAAAAAAAGTGGTAAAAAACTGAATTTGATAGCTCCATGACCACCACTTATGTCAAGAAAAGCTTGTACTGCACGTACGTTTACATCGAAATGTGACGATTTGCCATTGGTAGACGAAATTCTTTTGCTAGTATATATGTTAGTGTCAGATAATGCACAACTTTTACAAATAACTTTTAATTGGTGAGAAAAACCATACTTCTCTCCCAACTCAATATCTAGAGTGGATTTTTTGCAACAGCTCCAAAGAACAGTATTAAAAAGATTTTTCAAGGTATCTACACTAATAAATATGTATTTTGTTGAATCAGGAATTTCAGAACAAACAGTTTTGGTGTAGCCAACATCTGAAATTCTTGAAAGCTTAGAAATATTTGAAGATTCAGCAGCTTTGTCAACAAATGCATTAGTTTCACTTTCACATTCTGCAAGATCCCATCGTTTCTGAATGATAGATTTGTTAGCCTTTGAACTTCGTTTCAAACGTGGCATGGTAGAAACAATTAAGTTTCTCAGAAATAGAATTATAAAACACAATTACTTTGATATAAAAATGTATAAAGCAAAAATATAATAAGTAATCTTGATAAAGCAAGCTTTTTTCGAAAACGAAACTAGATTTTGATTAAAATCTAACAATAATATAAAATTCGATACCATAGATAAAATGCTGAGAAAAATATAAACAAACAATTCTAGATGCAAATGATCCACTTTACTTCAATTCATTTTTATATTTCAGCCGTAGATTTAATAAAAATAACTAAGGACAAAATGCCTCTGCTCGCCTCAGAAAAACTTATTTTGATTACAACTTGTGAAAAATTCGATATCTAAATAATTATTGGTCGTAGAGGTCTAAAATTTTGTGAGTAGGTGCAAAACAGTACAAAGAACAATTCTAGCTAAAAAAATTGATTTTGATATTTTGATCGATTTTAGCCAAATTTTAGGTACCATGTCCCCTTAAAAAATAATTATCCTCATTAATTCTAAACTGAAACTTTTTTAAGATTGCGATTGAAAAAACGAAGTGTTTTTTAACTCTCTCACACGCAAAATATTAAAATATATTTTATACAGCACTACCAGTTTTTATTTCAAAGTTTAATTTATTGGTAATTTTTGCTGTTGAATCGAACGCTTTGGTGATGATAGCTGTACAGAGTTAACGAATTAGCAGCTACTAAGGGTTGTGATTGCTATGATCAAAATAATGCATGGATGCCAACTGCTCCGCCTTCTGAAATAGTTTTAATAAAGTAGTAGCAAGTTATTTGGTTAAATTCGTTAGAGAGTAATAGTTACGCCTACTTTTTAGTAGAGTAACCAATAATTAGATACTTTAACGATGCATTTTATATGATACTTATAATTGTTGATATTTAGTGGTGGAAAAAATTACTTAAAAGGAAAAATACTAAACTAATAGTAACTTAAATTTCGCTACCACTAGAAAATACTATTATACAAAGCGGAGCAAGTTGGCATCTCTGATAATGTAGAGATAAAAGCATTTTAAAGTCCTCTTTTTCTCTCTTTTATGAAAATTTTTTCTAGTGGTATATATATGAACGTTTGATAGTCATCCGGTGATATTTTAAGAGCTAAATTGTAAGAAAAGATAACTTTTATGGTTCTTTCGGTTCCATTTTGAACACCAAATAAAACTGTTTCGATAAAATCGAAATACATTATAACACCAAAATGAACAATATAACAACATATGTTGCAAAATTCGTTGAAATAATTTGCTAGTAAAAAAAAAAAAAATGTTCACAGCTGTCTATAAAGAATTTAAATGATATACTGCGAATGACATATTAAAATTGGTTATAAGCAATGATTCAGAGATTTTAGAGTGTCATACTATCAACTGACAACTTTTCTCCCTCCTTCGTTAAACTAGTACCAAACTATAATTTAAAAAAAAACAAGGTTTCTTCCGCTCTTAAGTCGAGTCATCACCTCCTACATCAAGAAGCCTCCACACGGTCTTTAATAAGTAGTCCGCGCAGACCGTTTAAAAAGTGAACCAGTTGTGCGCATGAACCCAAAACTTTTTATAAAAGTAATTGAGAGAAATTCATCATATATATTTGAGAGTTGAATCTGTAGTGGTTGACAAGAGAATAAGGCAAACCAATAATATTCATAAATAAAACAAATTTTTAGTCATATATTTGCTACCACTTTCTTATTTTAACTAGATTTAGTATTAAGTGACTCGTTCGAAACGTGGATATCCTTCACAGTGGTCTGATCGGACTACCTATAAAAAACCGTGTGGAGGCTTTCAGCTATAGGAGGCGTTGGTCGAGCCCAATATAGTAAGGACTCTTCCACCAGTAATCTCATGAAATTATTTATTGTTGTTAATAAATCGTGTTGTTAATAATTCAATGGAAACATAATTTTGCTAGTAACTGCATCATAAGTTATTTATGATTCCACCAACTTGAAATGTACCGACTAATTTTGGACTAAAATTTCCATCTAAATGTAACAACTGATTTTCGACGGAGGGGTAATTTATTAAAGTTTTTTATTGCTGAACTCCATATTTAAAAAAAGAATTGACACTAAACATTCTCCTCCATAATAGATCTATTTGTAATACAGGATACATTTAAGTACTAAGTACAAAATTATCTGACACACTGATACAAACTCAGCTGTAATACCATGGGTCGAAAGTTCCTACTAAAGATAAGTTAGTGGTAAGAGGATTGTGGTATTTTTTATGTAATTTTGGATGAAACGAGATGCATACCTGCCAACTTTTAATCCCTTCCATTATAATTTTTCATAGTGGTAGCAAAATGGAATTAAAATTTTGATTGTAAGCAAAAAAATAAGCTATATTTGAAAAATCTTTAGCTGACAATCATGAATGCATATTAATATATATGCTTGATTTTTTTTAAGAATAGTGGTGGTTAAAATCATTTTAAAATTAATTTTATAAAAGACAAATAGTATATATTTACTACCACTTTAAATATAAAAACAACATTTTACGCCAAATGCGTAAAAGTTGGCAGGTATGGAGATGTTATAACTACTTCGTAATACAGGTGGTAATCAAAATACCAATATTATACAGGGTGATTCTAAAAAGATGGGCAAAATTTTAGGAAGTGATAGTATACACCCAAGCAAACAATTTTTATCAAAGGATGCATGGTCGAAAACAAAACGCAAAGGTGCTGACGCATTTGGAAAGTTGTTTGATGCAAACGTGAAATCTCCATTCCTGTTGCGAGTTACTGCGCTCCGCTACTTGTCGCCAAGCTTTCGGCCGCTGCAGGGAAAGTTCGTGATGATCGCCTATCTTTTCTTCGCCGTTGTACTGCATGCATAGCCGCTGTCGGCCACTGTTTTGAACACTTATTGTAATCACATGCCATTACATTTGCTTTTATAACTTAACTTCATCGTTCTTTGTGTGCTTTTGCCTCATATAAGAACATAAACTTTGACGCCCTCTAGCGGTTTGTTTTCGACCATGCATTCTTTGATAAAAATTGTTTGCTTGGGTGTGTACTATCACTTCCTAAAATTTTGCCCATCTTTTTNTATAAACCTGCCTGTTCCCTTGAAAGTAACACTTGGGATAAAAAACATACTACCTTAATGCATCGCATCATAAATGGAAAAGTATAATCGCCTTCTTCCATCCACTCCTTATGCAGCAGAGAAGTGGAGGCACTTAGCATTCACTTGAGTGAATTTTAAAAAAATGACTGGTAAGGAATACATTATTGAATTCATAAAAACTGAAGGTTTGGGAGAGAAACTGATTGTAGACTTGAAATAAGTGAGCAGAATAAATCGCATGCAATATAATTTTTTTTTTTTTTTTTGTTCCTCGTTTTTATTTATGTTTCCAACATTAAGTAGAAACTGTTATTTATATATGAAGTTCCTCAAATGCAAGTGCGATGCCGAATTACAAAATATTTTCCGATTCAAAAAATTGTTATCCTCATTAATTCTAAACTGAAAACTTTTCGCTTTTTTAAGATTGCGATTGAAAAAAGAAGTGTTTTACTGTTCTCTTACATGCAAAATAATAAAATATATTTTATAAGAAACTACCAGTTTTTATTTTAAAGTTTAATTCATAAGATAATTTTTGCTCCTGATTTTAGTAAATTATGCTTTCCATTAAGTAAACATTTTAATGAAATAGCAGCTACTAGGGGTTGTGGTTGCTATAATTACAATAATGTAGAGATGAAAGAATCTTTACGTCCTCACTTATACAACTTTACTGTTTTATAAGAAATTTTTTTGTAGTGGTAGTAGAATGTGTTTTACCTCAAGGCATCGCGGTATATATATATATGAATGTTTGATAGTCATCTGGTAATATTTTAAGAGATAAATTGGAAAAAAGGTTGACTTTTATGGTTCTTTCGATTCCATTTTAAACATAAAATAAAATAGTTTCGATAAAATCGAAACAACAAAATTAACAATATAACACCAATTGTTACAAAATTCGTTGAAATAATTTGCCTGTAAAAAAATGTTCACCGCTGTCTGTAAAGAATTTAAATGATATACTGCGAATGACATATTACAATTGGTAACAAGCAATGATTAAAATTTTATTGACTTCGATTTATTTAAAGAAGGGTTCATTTTTACTAACTACTAATGGGACAGAATTCTTTTATTTTATTAATTTTATTTTAATCGTAATATGCACTTTTAACACGTTCACGCCGGGGTGACCCACCGGTGGGTCACTCTAGATTGTCTCATCGGGCGGCGCACCGGAGTAAAAACTGGTAACAAATAAATTTCATTTTTTAGTTTTTTTCGGGGAATAATAAAAATCCATAACTGCCAATTGTTTTTAACGGATGCAATTTTTATATTTAATTGCTTCTTCACCGTGATAAATTTCCTTACAGTGAATTGTTATTGTTGAGAATAGATTAACTCCTCCCGAATATTATCTAATATTGAAATAGTTCCTCTACCAGTATTTTCTTTTTTCCGTCCCGCTTTCAGGCGCAACACCCGGCGTGAACGTGTTAAATAACATAATTTAACAATACTTGGTTTGAAGGAAATATATCATTCATTGTATGAAGAAAATATATCGTTCACTATAAGTAGGAAATATATTTAGGAATTCTATTTGTTACAAGGGACTGAGGAAATTATAATTCCTACAGGAATGCAGTAAATTATTATAAAAGCCTAATAGAAAAGGAAAATAATAACTTAATTTTGAGTGCTGCTAGTCCATTCGGAAACTCTTGTGACATTTATTTTCTAGTAAGTCTTGGTACTAATAGGTTCATGCCTTGCGACGTTGTTGAAAGGTCGGTTTCTTCAATCAGGGCTAAAGAGAAAAAAGAAGGGCTAGTTCCTCTCTTATTAGAGCTGCAGCTACGATTTCCCTCCTCATGACGTCACGCCGCACACAGATCTCGAAGATCGCAAGCAAAGATATATGAAAACTTTGCATCATTCTCTCTGTAAAAATAACTTTTTCTTGATACACTTGACACATTATTTCAGTTCAAAAACATAGTTTAAAAAATTTTTCTTGGCCGTAATATTAAATTAAATACCATTTTAAAGTAATAAAAATATTTTACTAGTTATCGTAAATGATGCTATGAATACTTTATTTTAAAATTTTCAGTTTTAATTTTTATTGTAAAAAAAAAAACTAAAGCATATTTTGACACTTTTTTAGCAACATATTGTTCGATAACAATAATTTGTAGAGTTGGGTTAAATTAAAATCCTGATTTTTAAAATATGCTTGTTAATGACAGTTTATACTTAATCATTAGGAAACAACAACCTTCGCTAATTACTGAAACAAAAAAAATAATTTAGGTTCATAATAATATAAGAAATTTTACAAATGTTTACAGATATTAAAATTTAAAAGAATATAATTAAAGAAATAATAAATAATTAGAATAACTACCTGAAATTAAAAGAATTTTAACTATAAATTATTTATACTTTTCAATTAAATTATTATTCTCTTTGAGTTGTTCCATTTTTTCAGTTTTTTCGCCTTCCTTTCTTTTTTAAGTGACGAGGTGGTTTTTATTTAGATGGCGAATTCTTATTAAAGTTCTTAAACGACAGAATAAACGCACTGCTGTGCCGAGAAAAACTTGTTTAATTATAGGGCGGACCCATTCATTCATCTATAGATCGTAATTTTGGCCTGAATCATAGAACCATCGGTCTCCAATTCAGTACCCCCAGAGGTACGATTTATTATGGGAACATGGAGAACTTTGTGAACTGACAGATTTAACGCTCACCAGGATTTTTTATACGGATGATTTTGATTGAACATTATTCAGAGATTTCAGGGTGCCATACTATCAGCTGACAACTTTTCTCCCTCCTCCGTTAAATCGGTACCAAACTTATTTAAAAAATCAAGTTTTCTTCCGCTTTTAAGTCGAGCCCAATATAGTAAGGACTTTTCCACCAGTAATCTCATGAAATTATTTATTGTTGTTAATAAATCGTAAATTCAATGGAAACATAATTTTGTTGGCATCGATCGATTAAACTGCATCATAAGTTATTTACGATTCCACCAACTTGAAATCCACCGACTAATTTGGGACAAAATTTTCCATCTAAATGTAGCAACTAATATTCGACGGAGAGGTAATTTATAAAAGTTTTTTATTGCTGAACTCCATATTTGAAAAAGAATTGACACTAAACATTCTCCTTCAGAATAGATCTATTTGTAATACAGGATACATTTAAGTACTTAGTACAAAATTATCAGACACACTGATACAAACTCAGCTGTAATACCATGGGTCGAAAGTTCCTACTAAAGATAAATTAGTGGTAAGACGATTGTGGCGTTTTTTTGTTTAATTTTGGATGAAACGAGATGTTATAACTACTTCGTAATACAGGTGGTAATCAAAATATCAATAATATATATGTGATTATCAAAATAAGGGAAACACTTCTACACTAACGCTACGTAAAAGCTCTTTCTCTGAGCAGGAAATGTTTAGGAAGATTTTACTTGGCGAAATTGTTGGCACAATTAGGTACCTTTTTTAATTTTTTTATAGTTTGCTTCAACCGGCGCAAATATCAATACAGATTACAGAGGGGGGTCCGCCTTCTTTTTTTCGAATAATTTACGACTCTTCAGAATGATTGTGAAAAGCAAAGTTATTAGCGGTCGCAAATTAATATTTGAGTGAAGAGAAAAAAAAAAAACAGAAATACAATCGAAATATTTTGAAGCACACTTGGGGAAACCTTGATGTTGAACATCAAAACCAATTGGATTGTCCGAGGAATCTTGGCTGTTTTATAATCTCCTTTCAACTCTAAGTTTCCTTCAGAGTTTTAACAAGTTTTGATGTTTTCAGACCCACCTTTCTCGGTAGTTAGATTTTGATCTATTATTTTCTAGCTTAAATACTAATTTTTGACCGATTTTAAGCATAATTTTTACAATTTATTTTTATAAGGAATTCTAAATTCATATAGTAAGGATGGTCCTTACAGAAAATCTTATAAAACCAATTCTTTGTCGAAAAAAGCGAATTAAAATCTAAGTATAAGTTTAAATAAGTGTAGAAAAATGTAGTTTTTTTTCTTCTTTTAGGAGCCTCCTTCAGAACCTGTTGATGGACACCGAGGGGCAGTTGAACCACCCACCTATCCTCTCGTACCACTTCCTGGACCAAGGGTATGTATTGTAGTACCTTTAGAGATCTTATGTCTGTATTGTAGGAAAGAAATAGCTAAAGAAACTTACAAATATATTTAAGAGTATCTATAAGTATAGGGTGATATAGAGTATAGGGTGTCTCAAATTAAACTAGCAGTTTTTTTTAAAGCTGATGACAGAAAAATAATTAAGATTAAGGGGAAAAAATTAGGGCAAATTAATGTCGCGAGGCATTAATTTTTCTTTCCAGAGTTTCGAGTTTTAGTTCAAACATTTAACAACAGATGTAGTTGCGAAAAATTAACCTGCAAAATTAGAAAAAAAAAAAATAAGGAAACATCATATCTTAACATATATTTGTGGCTGATGGTCGATATTTTAAAAGTATTGAAATTGAATTGTCATCCATTTACTGATTTCGGTAAACTGTAATTAACAGTCCCCCAGTCGCCTTACAGTCATTGTGTATCTCCCTCAGAATTCTTTCAGTTACGCTCCTTGAAAACTTCCATGAAATATCATTCTTTTGGATGAATTTGCGAAGTTCGCTAAACTGTTACAATCTTTTGGAACAATTTACAACTTAGTTTCTTACAACTTAAATTCCTTAAATTAAATGGATCTGTTCCGCGACACAAAGCTTTAGGAGCCCGCTCCATTTTCTTCAACTTTTGAGAAGTTTTTAATTTTACTCTTAACGGTTTGTAAACGTTTAACAACAATGAAATTAACAAAAATTTTTACAAACCTAGGGAACATTCCTACTGAATATGGTTTGATCGTTCTACTTTAAGTGCACCAATCAAATTTTTAATTTCTAAATGTGCATTAGGATAATTTCTGAACGTTTTATTTTTAGAATAATTAATGTATTTAGAATAATTTCTAAATGTTTTATGTTTAGAATAGTTAATATGTTTAGAATAATTTTTAAATGTTTTATGATTAGAATACTTAATGTGTATAGAATAACTTCTAAATGTTTTATGTTTAGAATACTTAATATGTTCCGAATAACTTTGAAATGTTTTATGTTATTGTTATTAGTTATCTAAACACATTAAACTATTACAATGTTATTAGTTATTCTAAGCATATTAAGTATTCTAAGGAATACTTAATATGTATAGAGTAACTTCTAAATGTTTTATGCTTAGAATAATTAATATGTTTAGAATAATTTCTAAACGTATATATAATAATTTTTATTTTTATGAAAAAGTGATAAAAAAATTAGGTAATCAGGGCAGCGTTGGAAAATAATTTGTATTGAAATGAAAAGTTTGTTTTCAGAACGATGCAAAATCGTTTATTTATAACAAAAAAAGAATGCCAAAATATCGCCATTCTTATTTTGCGTTGAAAACCGATTTAACTTTTCAGTACCTTTTCAAACGCCATCGTCAAAGTAGCCTAGATTGGGCTCTAAGAACTCCTAAGAAACTGACCAAATAAATATACAAAAGCGGTGTTTATACTAAAACGTCAACCCAATATTTCACAGTCATTTTCATAACCGATTTAGGAAACGGCACTTAAAAAGTGTGTGTATTCTTTCAATTAAATCTCGAGTATTAAACGTCTAGTTCTATGATAATATAAATTTTTCATTAAAAAAATATTTAAGACTAATATTTTATGTTTTAAGCTTATCAAGAAATAAAAAGTTGTTTAATATTTTAGGGCACCCAAGGGGAACGAGGAACACCTGGATATCCTGGAGAAAGGGTAAGTTCATTATATATTTTTTTTTATATTGCAGTTAATATAGATTGAATTGATATTAGCGTATAGTTTGTCTACGGTACGAACTCCTCCCGCCACAAAGTCTGAGGCCGTCTGCTGCTATGGAAACAAGAATAGCTCATTTCAAGGAGAGTAGCTTCTCTTAACTCTAGGGCTAACACAAAAGACAAAAAAAATAAATAAATTCCCTTCTTCTTGCCGACCCGAGTCAGTCCTAAACCCCACACCCCTACTTGAAATAGATATACTTCGTTACCATAGTCACCGCCACAGGTCCAGACGAATATCTAGGGGAGTTCTTACTTTAGATCAACTATAGTTGAAGTTGATATTAGTGTATAAACATGAGTTTAATTAATTAATTTAACTAGAATTAAAATTTAATACATTACTTGCAGACACCTTTTGCCATGATTTTTAAAAATAAACTAGTTAACTAATAATCTAATTAATGTAACTAGGCTTCGAGAGATTTAAATTTAGAATTATCACCCTAGGGTGTAAATCCTGATTCTTTCTTTCTTAAAATAGTAATTGGAACAGACTGGTTATTTTAAATGTCTCAGACATTCCAAAGGTCCACCAAAAATCTATTTAAATTATTTATGTTAGGAGCTGGAAAAAATTCTTTCATTTCTAATATAATAAAACATAAATATATCAACCTTGCTTTAGGAAAAATAGCTTCAGAAACTACGGAAAATCTGTAGTAGTCTCTGATTTTGAGTATTGTCAAATTCAAACACCTGCCGCTAGGTTCTACATACAGTTAATCGCAGGACTATAGTATAGTAAAGCTAAATAGATAACCTTATAAAAAATGTTTTATTTATCTAGTTATTGTACTTTACCCTCTAATTTTGTACGGATTGAATAAATAAATGAATATATTAAAGCAATGTCAATAATTATTTTAATATTATATTCTTATCTAATTAACTTTTTGTGTTTAAATAATTAAAGGAACATAAGTAAAGTTTTATTGTGAAATAATATTAATTATTTGAAGAAAAAAAACTGAATCTGAAATTTTTAATTTAATCAAAGGCATAATTAACATCATTTAGCAAACGTTATTGCATGTTTAAGATAATTATTTTCTACATCTGAAATAGGCTTAGGATGACTAAAATATTATATTAGAGTAAAACTAAATCTAACTTTTTTTTATTATTTTTTACTAGGGTGAACCTGGAGAAATTGGTTCGCATGGAGTTCCTGGAAGACCTGGACCACCCGGCCCTCCCGGAGATGTAAGAAGTTATAACTTTTGGTGTTTAATTAAATTAGGAAACATAAATTATTAAATATAGTGTGAGAGAAATATAAAATATTTATGATATTAAGTAATTCTGTTATATTTTCTACCATTATTGCTATAATTGTTACTTATTTAAATGCAAATAGATACAATTTTTACTCATTTCTGGGGACGTAAGAATTTATAACTTTTGGTGTTAAAATAAATTAGGGAACATAAGTTATTAAATATAGTGTAAGAGAAATATAAAATACTAGGAGGTTTCGCCCCCTGCTCGCTGGCGCTCGCCAACCCCCGGAACTGCTTTCGCAGTTCATTTCGGATTGCTTCGCTATCTGATGCTCGCTTTGCTCGCTCATTGGATACGTTCTTAACGTCTAGCTTTTGTATACTTTTTTGAACACTGAAGTTCCGAAAACTTTTCACTGTAGAAAATTCTAAACCTGTGCATTTCAATATTAATTTGAAATTGCAAACAGTTCACATATTTTTCTTAATCACACTATTCTAAATTTCAGTTGTTGAGATAAGTAACTCAGTAACTGTTGTAAGTTTTGTTTTAAAGTCTTTTTCACCAGAGGGCTAAAACCATGTGTTGTAAAACAATATGAAATAGTATTGAACGCCGGATGTAAAGCATCGGCTTCGATGAAGATAATTTTGTGAGAATTTTTTTGATAATTCGGTGAGAATTCACCCGATTAGACATATGATGCTCACTACGTGCTCTTGCGCGCCGAAGCCTAATAATTAAAACGTATTAGCGTTTTATATAATATAGATTAGCTATATGATGCTCACTACGTGCTCTTGCGCGCCGAATCCTATCAATAAAAAATGAAAACTGTTGTCAACGCGAGAAAAGAAATATCATCGTACTTGATGCATACGTACGTATTAGCGTTTTATATAATATAGATTTATAATATTAAGTAATTCTGTTATATTTTCTACCATTATTGCTATAATTGTTACTTATTTAAATGCAAATAGATACAATTATTACTCATTTCTGGGGACGTAAGAATTTATAACTTTTGGTGTTAAAATAAATTAGGGAACATATGTTATTAAATATAGTGTAAGAGAAATATAAAATATTTATAATATTAAGTAATTCTGTTATATTTTCTATCATTATTGCTATAATTGTTGCTTATTTAAATGCAAATAGATACAATTATTACTCATTTCTGGGGACGTAAGAATTTATAACTTTTGGTGTTAAAATAAATTAGGGAACATAAATTATTAAATATAGTGTAAGAGAAATATAAAATATTTATAATATTAATTAATTCTCTTATATTTTATATTATTATTGCTACAATTATCACTCATTAATAAATGTTCCAAACTGAATCTAATTAATTAAAGCAAAAACTGTTTTCAATATATTGGGTTGTTCGGAAATCAATTTCTTTTTTTCTCAACAGAGAATATTTTCACACCCAACTTTACACTTAAGCCATATAATCATTTTATATTTTGACAGCTGATATTGCAAGGCTTGGTTGAGAAAAAGTTCAATTAATTAATTCTACGCAGCAGTGGATGATTGGTACACTTTCAAATATAGAAAGTCACAAGCAAAGTTTTCGGCTTATTTTAATTTTTCACTATCGAAAAAGTTAAAATGCTATTCAAACTGGAAAGTGATTATCCAATGTTTGTTGAAAAGCTGTATTGGCAGTAAGGTTCCGCAAAATTTTGATTAAGATGTACGACGGTGATCTACCCTAATTTAAGCTGATAACGATACAATAAGGGCTTTAATTGATGTAAGCTGGTAAATAACAAAACCCGAGATCGCTGATAGGGTTTACATTTATGAGTTGTGAAATAGGTTGAAAAAGATTTTTTTTTAAACGGTGAAACCTTTACTTCGAATGAGGAAGTTGAAAATCAATCATATCAGTTTTTTCCTTTTAGCTAACTAAGAACAAAAAATTTATGAGAGGGGAATCATGCTAATGGCAAAAGGCTTAGCAGAGATGCCTACTGCTTCGGACAAGACAGAAATAAAAATTAAAATTTGTAGATATTAGATTAATTTTGCCTATTATTTAGAGGTTCGACGACGATCTGGTAATCGATAACGTGCCTGGAATTTGCCTTACAGCAACTGGTACTTACGGCATTGATTAATTAGAGGCTGCCTTCTTCATCTGTTGATTTAGCCCTTGGGCAACTAAGACTTTTGGCATATTTAAAGGTTGAACAAAGGGCAGAGATGCCAACTTGCTCCGGACAGCAAATAAATATTTTAAAGTGGTAGTTTATGATTCTTAGTTTAATAAATTAAATTTAGTATATTTTTATCCTCCATTATTTCTGAATAATTCGTAGGCTTATATAATTCACCACTTCATGGTAGTTACGTTATGCTATACGTTTTAAAAAGAAAGCAAAGGTAGTCAATTATTTGTAAAATTTAGTTTGCAGTTATTTACTGTTTTTAGGATGATTTTGGCGTACCCGGAGCATTTCTTTGAGAGGGGCGTATTACTTAAACCTTTGAATTATTTCGAAATAGTGGTATGTAAAAATCTTATAAATTGAATTTATTAAATCAAGAATCATACATTAAAAATCTACCACTCGAAAATATTTATGGGTTGTCCAGAGCAAGTTGGTTTTTGTGTTCAGTGTTCAAAGAATGGCCATTATATGATTCAATAAAATGCTTATTCACTATAGGAAATTCGTCTTTTATTTTCATTAAAAAATATGAAATTACTTTCGGGATTTACTTCACATTCAAAGAACAGTTTGCAATAAAAGATATATTAAGTCGCTAAAAACAAACCAATTCATTTTAAAAATTAATAGACCTTCAGTATTTATGTGGATAATTTTTGAAAAGATATTTATTTTTAATATTTAGAAATTTTCTTTATTTACATAGATTTTTTAGAAGGCAAAACCAAAAACGAACCGATTTTTTTTTGAAAATTATAAAATATTCGTTATTTACATAGAGTTTTAGATTGGTTACTATATGAACAAGAAAAGAAATGTAATATTTTAAGAATGGTTATGATAAAAACATTTTTGTAATCATATCCTCAAAAGTTTTTAAAGAAAGCTCTCTTTTTTATATTCAGTATGGGGATAAAAAAGCGCTTTTTTTGTGTTTAATACGCCATTAGACTGTATTTCATTTCTGATAATAATTGTTTAAGTCCAATATATTAAACTTTTTTTTAAATATTGCATACTTTTTTTAAATTCATTTTTAAAAAAGTATGTAAAATCTATACTAAGATTGATCATTACAGAAACCGTATAGAATAATGAAATGAAGATTCGTTAAAAGATGGTGTTCTTATATTGTAACATAGAATTAAAAATGTCTTATAATTAATTATTTTTACATTTAGTATTATTAATTAAATTATTTGATTATTATTTTATATTATTTTCATAATATTTCATTTAATCGTGTATTCCTCATATTGAATATTAAAAAATAGTTTTCGCTGTTTACATTTGTAATTAAATTTAAAAAAATTTAATTTTTATTTATTGGATGAAATGCATTTTTGTCCTAGTTGAGCGCCTGGTTTCAAAGTCTGGCTGTGCAGCAGGGTCTTGGCGGTGAAAAGGGACCTCCTCCGGATGCATTTCAGTTCATGCAAGCACAAGTGGTACGTTTATATAATTCACCTAAACATTTTTCTTTTCATGGCTGCCAATTTTGGCGTTTTATCTCCCTGTAATATTTAACCTCTTCTGATATTATATATAAGGGGCATTCAAATGAAATCCGGTCACTAGTGTAAAGTAACGGTAACCATTTTATTAACTCACAAATGTAGTTATACAGAGTACACATACTCAAAAATAGTCGCCAAAACTGTTGGCACATTTATCCCATTGCGACACTAGCCGGTCAATTCCATCTTTGAAGAAGCTAGTAGGCTGCTGTCGGATACAGGCCTGGACCCAGTCACACACGTCGTCGTCCGTTGTGACTCAATGTCCGAATAAAGCTCCGTTTTAGAAGTCCAAAAACATGAAAGTCACACGGTGAAAGGTCTGGACTGTACGGTGGATGTTCCATCTTTGGTAGCCCGACTCGCCTGCATGTTCCGTAGTGAACGATAACTTGCGTGGCCACCTTCTCTTCGGCGTGCAAACTGCAACCACACCGTCTAGATGCAACGTCAAACGTTGCGCATGCGACAGTCTCTCTACCAATAGATTGTGCCGCCATAAACGCAGTTACGTGGCGCCCCATTAAGTCTAATGCAAAGTTAGAAGCACTGACCAGGTTTCATTTGAATGACTCTTATATTTTGAGTATACACTGTCAGAAAAATTCTTAATTTTAATCTCTTCAGTCTTGATGTATTTTAAATATGCAGTGTCAGAAAAATAATTCAGCACTCCAAAGTAATTTTAAAATACTTATCATTTTTCTTTAAGCCCTTTGATATAACCTACATCTGTATTGTTTTTAATATTCTTCTATATATTTACAAGCGGTCCGGTAGTTTATTTTTATTTTTTTAATTTTATTTATCTATTTATTTATTATTATTATTTGCGAAAATGGCCCCGAGTAGAAAATATAAAAGAAACTCTGCTTTTTAGAATTTATTATAAAAAGGTTAAATAATATTTTGAAAAATTATATAATTGTTTGATTATATTATAGGGCCCAGTTGGACCAAGGGGATCACCAGGGCCGGCAGGACCTTCAGTAAGTTGTTTATTTCATCTACATATTAAAATTTTTGTTTTCATCAGTACTTTTTCATTTTACTGTCATTTACAAATACGTATAAATTTGTTCTACATATGAACAAAGTTATAACGTGGTAAAAATACAAATAATGTCACACAAACATACATACGTACGATCGAAGTATCATTCTTCAATTGTCAGTAAATTATAATGTATTTATCAAAAAATAAAGTCATATTTTCTTACACAAACCGTTGCACCTTTTTCAGAATCAACACGGAGAAAGGTGCTTCATAATAGTACCGAAATAATCGACGTTCGTGTGACATTAATTGTGCTTTACGTTGTAACAGCTTTTTTCTTTTAAATAATAATTTCGTATGATTTTACGTTTTTAAGGGACCACAAGGTTTTCAAGGAGCTCGTGGTGAAACTGGAGAGCCTGGACCACCCGTAAGTAGCATTGAAATGCTATTATATGAAAATACTTCATATTTTTTGAATGATGCTTCATATCTATTGAAATGCTATTATATTAAAATGCTTCATATTTTTTGAAGTTATTAAGAAAACACTGGGGAGCGAATTTTTTGTTCTATTTATGCAAATGCTTGATTTTACTTAATTTGGGTGTGAGAATTTCAAATCGAATATTAGTTTTGTTCCTTAAGTTACAAATTTTTTTTAAAATGGCATTTTTAGTTTATTTAATGTTGAAATATACAATTTTAAAAACGTTATATACAACAGGAGTCGCATAAATGTTGCGACGAAATTTTGGGGGAGGTAGGGCGCATCATCAGGCGTAAAACTGCGTGGGAACCCATGCCCGACAATGTCGCAGTACCCAGCTGGGACTGTTTCCCTGTTATCTGAGTTATGAACCACAAGAAGAGACAGATCATAATAGGGAAGCGCTCATAGCGACGCATGACGGCATTTCCGGGCATGGGTTCCTATGCAATTTTGATCCTACTGATGTGCCCTGCCTTACTTAAAAGTTTGTCACAACATTTATGCATTCCCTATTAAATATTTTGTACATAGTACATTTCGACAAAAATATCTAAAAAAAAAACTAAATTTAAACTAAAAAAAAACATTTAAAAAAATGCAGCTTGGAACTAAACATTTTTAAAAAAAAATTCAACTTGGAGCTAAAGATTTAAAAAAAAATGCAAGCTTGAAATCTGCGATAAAAAAGTATTTGAGGTCTGTGGAAAAATTTCATGCAACAGAAAACAAAACAAAAAATTTTTCCCCGGTGTAATTAAAATAATAAATATGGATGTACAAAAAACTAAAAGTTTCTGCAATTGTTTCAATGTTTCGTTGACTTTTATTTATATTTTGATTTTAGGGTACTCTAGGGCTATCTGGAGAAAGAGGACTTCCCGGTCTTCCTGGTAAAGATGTAAGTAATATTACTATAAATTCTGGAAGAGTATTATATTAAGTCTGGAAAAGTTTAAGTAATTTTTTTCATTCACCTTTTTTTTCAACTCTAACTTCAGATTTCAATTTTTTTAAAAAGTTTTTTTTAATGATCTTGAGTTTTCTTTAAGCTTTATCACTTTCTTTGATTTTTAATAATGGTCTTTATATTTTATACATGTGTAACATAAGCTTTTACATCACAGTGAAAAATTTATTGAATGCTATTTATTTTGAGGAGATGATAAATGAAAAAGTGGAGCATCAAGTAAAACAAAATATTTCATTTCATATAAATTAATTTCTTTATCTAAATTATTAGGTAAATCAAAACTTTGAGCTGCGGACGCACAACCTAGTATTCGCATTTATCACACAGATCCTTTTTTCAAAAATTAGATAAAGTAACGTAATGACGCAAAAATCATAATATAATGCACAAATTTCATTTATAAATAAGCTCTGAAAATTTTATTTTTAATGTTTAGATTGTCAAATCCATGAAACCATTTTTACACAACTCGAATATAAATATCGTATTAAATTTTTAAAGGAACTGCAAAAAAATAATTAAAAAAAAACTTAGCAAATTTTATGCATGTATGCTATTTATATAAAACGAATATTTTGGTCATGAAAAATAAGTTTAAAATATTCTTTTACCAAGAAAAGAATATAACCAGTGTGTAATTATTTATATCGTGAGTTCTGAAACTTTGTAATATAGTAACTTAGGAATGAATAGACTAAATAAATTTATCTAATCACAATTTCTTTAGATTTTTCAAAAATTTTAACTTAGTAAATAATTATTCACTTTAAAATCTAATTAGAGGGAGACATTGGGCCAATTTTATAATTGTTTCTAACAGTACTTCTGTCTTTTTAGTTTTTAATTTGTAAATTTAAAACATATTGATATTCACTAACTTCTGAAATGAATGATCTATGGATGTAGAAAATATTATAGAATGGTATGCTTAAGCTCGGGCGATAGAAAAAAAAACATTTCTGACTCTATAATTGTAATTCGATTGGACAATAGCAAGTGACGTCATTGTAAGTAAATCGTGGCATTTATAGATTCAGAAGTCGATCTAGTTCTATACAAACGCGTGACGTCACTTACAAACATCCAATTAAAACTGATTTGAGCCACATAGTTAGGCGTTATCACTTCACTTCATTTCGAGTTGTAAATACTTAATTATCATTTCACTACCACTTGGAAATATCCATTTGGGAAAGAGTAAAAACTGACAGGTATAATACAGGGGTTAGAAAAATTTATGGGAACACTTCTATACTAACTCTATGCAAAAAAATTTCTTTTAGCAAATGTTTTGGAAGCTTTTACATGGCAATACAGTTGGCACAATTTGAAAGATCAAGCTTTAAGCTTTCAGAAGTGATATCTTTTTATCCCTAGCAAAACTTATCTCGACAAATTTGAGCGTAGGAAGTTTAAAGGTTCTTTTGTTTTCTTAAAACAACTTAAACCACTAAAATTAGAAAAACATTCTAATATAAATATTGCAATCCTACAGAATAATTTTTTTTAATGATCTATTTAGTAAAATTAGTGTTTGATTAGTGAAATTAGAGAATGATTTGTTACTGTTTGAATGAAAAGTTTATTACTTCCTGTCCTCTTTTTGGTCAAGCAAAATTTTGCAAAGGTACAAATTGCATCATTTTCAAAAGCTTCAATCATGATCTCAAGGAATAGAGGGATGACCCAGTTGAGGTGACCAGGTTCGAATCCCAGCTTTGACTGGTTGATAAGAACTCCGCTTCCGACTTGCTTTGATCAATGCGTGCTGACGTAAAATATCTTCAATTGTAGACTGCTCATGGGTTAGAATGTCCTTGCCGTTGAGCTAACCTTGGAAGATTTTCGTGGTTTTCCACTCCTTGTAACGGAAATACGGGTAAGGTTCATCAAAAAGCCTTCAAACAAGAGTAGTTTGTCCAAAAGCTTGATACAGGATCCGAAAATGCAAAGGCTACGAAGGCGAACATTGATAGTGGTAAACTCCGAGTTGGGTCGGTTGGAAAAAAATGTCTCTATATTTGTTCCAAAAATTTTCCATAATGTTTTTGTTCGCGTAAAATCTTCCAAAACATTCGTTGCTAAAAAAATATTGTTTACACAGAATAAGTTTACTAGTGTTTCTATATCTTTGTACAACCACAGCAATTTACAACGTGGCTACAATCGGGAAAAATTCTAAAAACTGGTGATAAATGTTTCAGTAGGAAATTGGAAATTTTAATTTCACTTTAATTTTAGAAATTAAGTTAGGCAGTCTTAAGACTTGCATCGATTTCGTTAAAGTTACAAGGATATTTTGCTTGATAAAGATTAGTAATAATTTGTTTTTTTAAATCTATCTTGTTAAATATTCCCTGTTTGGACAATCTTGAAATAAAACAATAAGACACTATTGCAATATTTTTTTAAAAAATGTGATTTATATAAGTTTAGCACATACTTTCTTTACTTTGTATTTTTTTTAAAATTATTTTTATGGCATTTTGTGGTTTTTAGTATTTCTGAGGATAAGTAGTACATTTTAGTATTTTTATTACTTAGTGTTTCATTAAACAATATCATGTTTTTATATTTTATTTTCATCATATTTATGATAATTGAAAGTATATTTTAAAGAACGGTGTTTGTCTTTATTGATCTGAAATACAGTTATTCAGAAAAAGCTAAATCTTTCAAAGAATAACTTCTAAATGCATTTAAAAATTTTGCTTTTTACTTTTATTTTTTGTTAATTTTTCAGTTTGTTCAATTCGTTTTGTTAATTTTACGTTTTATTTTTGCTAATTTTTCAGTTATTTTGTTAATTTAGCAGCTAAAATAAATTTTCAAACTGAACTGAAGTTTTTCATGATATGTCTTATTATTACATCGTATTTTTTAAAGGTAATTGAACTTTTTATGTTATTTTGCAGGGTGAACCTGGCGAAGATGGAAGACCTGGCCCCTCTGGGCCTCCAGGACCTCCAGTAAGTAATTTTTTTATTACTTTTTAGCACAATTTACAAAAATTTCACATAATAATTTCAAATTTTTAATAATAATTCACTTTTTTTATAATATCATTTAATAACTTTAAACTGTGGTGCAACTTTTTTACACATGCTTTTTATCTTTATAGTAATGCAGTTTACATCCATTCTGCAAGGAAGTTTAATATTTGCAGTTTACATATATAAAAAGATTAAATCAAAGGGTTTCAAGATACCTCTAAAATAAAAATGTTACCCTACAACATGGTCGCCATTGTACTACTGAAATTTTACAGTAAATTATTAACGAAAAGTATCAGGACTTAGTCTTTCTAACGAAATAATTTCTCAAGCCCTAAATTCTGAGGCAGTTCAGCTGCTAGAAAGAAGAAAAAAAAGCAACTCTTTCGAACGAATTAAAGCATGTCGTGAATGTTTATGCACCCCCCAACTAGATATATTTTAATCTTGAAACCATGGTCATTAACAATGTTCTAGAATCTGTACAACTGGTGAGAGGAGAATTTTGTAAGGTAAATTTATGTTAATTTTCCCTATGACGACACGACCGCTTTTCTAACATATTATATCAGATTTTAAGACCGTTCATAATATGTAGTTCAGGCGTTAGAAATATGTTCCTGGGTTCAAATTCTGGCAATGTCCACGCTGTTTTTACATGACGTTGCTGAATTTTACGGTAAATATTGAGTAACCGTAATTAACTCATTACCCTAAAGTCATTATTTACCGTAAATAAACTCAGTGTTTACGGTAAATAATGAGTTTAGGGTAAACCTTACGGGTATCCTGAGTGTCTGAGCAACAAGACAAAATAAAATAGATAAATAAAAAATAGGTCAATTTTGAAAAAAAATTATCAATTACACTTATTATCAACCAATACATTTACAAACTTCCTGTCAATCGAAATTTAAATTCAGTATAAATCCATTTCAAACTAACATGATCTGTGATGAAACGTGCTTCAAAGCATTTAAAAAAGTGGCAGAATTCAATTTCATTAATATTCAATTTTAATCCCTTGTAGTTCCTCGAAAATTTTTGAAAAACATGTAAAAACGTTCACTAACTATAAACTTAGATTGATTATTCATTTCAGGTGGTTCCAACATTTGACATTTTTTAGCACACGTCTAATCACTAACAGAAACAGTTTTGAAGAACATAGTACATCATATTTATTAGTTGTTCCAAACAGAAACATTTATTTTTCCCTAAGTACCGTTTTTACAACTACGACATCAGTATATTCTTTCAGCGCTGACACATTAAAAAAAGTTTGAGCACTAATAAGCAAACAGTTATACATTTATAGTGGTTTTTAAGGTTGCATAAAAATCCCTAGTTGTTTGTAAGGTTGCTTAAAAATTCCTGAACGTTTAGAAGCAAATAGTTTTATATCCGCTGTATAAGCTGATAGGTCAATATAGATAAGTGTTAAGTAATTCAATTTATAAATTTCGTATTATTATTATCGTAGGGTCCTCGAGGTCTTCCTGGAATGCCTGGAGTTCCCGGAGCTAAAGGACACCGAGTAAGTGTCTAGCATGATTTTGTGTGTTTAGCTTCAATAAAAGATATTTTAAAAGATTCGTTGTTCATATAAATTGTATAAAAAATATAAAAAATGTAACGTTGTGTTTGGAGAGATTGTAAAATACAAATAAATACGGAAAAGTACAGTATGCTTTACGAAATCAACTATCAAAGAGGTGTGATCAGAGAGGGGAGTTATGCATGCCCTTAATCGTTGATATTTAATTTGCACAAAAAATGGTACTTTATCCACATTACTACATTTTTTATAGTATGTGAAATACAAGGTACTCGCTCTTGGTGTTTAGACGCCAAGGAAGGTTCTTGTCTATCAATTTCTTACTGCTACGAAACCGTAAAGAATCGAGGATCTTTCAGGGGAACCCCAAACATAAAAATAAAATTTCTTAGCAGTCGTGAACATATTGGCCGAAAAAAGATGATAAATTATTTTATAATATTTAATGCGAAGAATGAATTCTTTTAAATAATCGTTTTATCAATAAAAAAACTCTTAAAATAAAAGGTTCTGTGTCAAAAAAATTTTATTCGCAAGCCTAGAGTGGTATCTAGTCGAGTCCTGGATTGGTTTTTGATTTTGATACATACATTAGCTGAAAATTAGGAATAAAATACGTTGAATTGTGCTTTTTGAAGGAAAAAAAAACTCTTAGAAATGTTGAGAATAGTTATGAAATAGTTAGGAATTCTTGAATTTCGTCATTTTATATTAAATGGAAAAGTTCTACGAGAACTACTAATGCAATTTTTCTTATAAATTTTGCCTTTTTTTTACTGCCATTTTACTTAAATAATTTCAAAAATATAACCAAACTATCAAAGAAACTATGGCTTATTGTTTTGATCTTAACTAACTATAATTACAAGTTTAAAATATTATTACTGATTTTAAAAAAATGTAAACTCCCGGAATCCCTGTGATCCTTCCACGGAACCCCAGGGCTCCGTGGAACACCATTTCGAAACCGAAGGTCTAGAGCACTGCTTCCCAAAGTGTGGTACGCTTACCCCCAGGAGTACGGGAACAGTTTAGCGGGGGTTTACGTTCTTAGGTGAAATATCTATTCTTACAAGAAACGGAAATTTCAAAAAATTTTATTTACAAACAAAGTTAGTCCATGAAAATTTACGATTACGTATTTTTCTATTGGCTATTTTTTGCAGAGTTAACAGTAAATAATTAGTTGTGTCAGCAGCCAGTCATGATTTTTAACTTTTGGGCAATTTTTTTATAATCAAAAATACATTTTTTAATTGGTGGCACACAGAATTACGAAAAATTTAGAAAGGGTACGCAAGAGTCATAAGTTTGGGAAGCACTGGTCTAGAGAATCAAAACTGAAGTATGTCCATTTCAGTACTTAGTTGTGCTTTATTAACGTTGTTTTTAACTTACGTCTACGTAGCACTAATTATACCTTATCTTTTTTGGGTCACCCAAATTCGATTTCCTTTACCAATATTTTTTAAGTTCATTCCAATTCTAACCTTAAAAAGACCTTGAACTTAAACTGTATAATAAAACATCTGGGCAACTGAGGTTGCTTGCAGCCCTTTTCCCATTCATCTTCAGCTTGATATTTGTGGTGCTTCGATGAGGTTGTGGAATGCAAATGAAGCGAAGAAGTAGTCATCTGGATCATTGAGGTTCTGACAATGTAATTATATGCAGTAGGGCGATAAGACTATATTGTAAAAATATGAACTATAGCTGAGCTGATATGATGAAAATGAGGTTATGTATATGCTATATATGTAGGGAATATGATGCATCACTGCAATAGTATGCTGCTATTGGTCTGATGTTTTTGTCTTCAGCTAAATTTTCAAATAGGAATGTTCTTGAAATTTGTTGAAACACCTTGAACTTGGAAAAATAAAATATGAACTTACTCCACTTTCAAAAATAACGTTACTGAAGGATACAAACTCTGACACACATCAAAAGTTTGTTAATATTAAAAGGCAACGGAAGACTATTTCAATTAGCTTTTTGTTTTAATATACTGATTAGAGCAACAATAATTATAATTATTATTTCCTTCATTAAAGGGATTTCCTGGCCTAGATGGATCAAAAGGAGAACAAGGTCCTCAAGGAGAGAAAGTAAATATGTTTTTGTATTTTGGAGAAAGTAATTAAGAACTTGAAAACATTTTACATTGCAAAAATTTGCATTGCAAAAACATTTTACATTTCAAATTAAAAACAAAAAGATTCCATGACAAGGAAATAAAAAAAGTTTCCTAAATAAATCATTCATATCTGTTTGTTTGTTTTTTAACAGGGAATGCAAGGTCCGTCAGGAAAAATGGGAGCTACCGGCTTATTGGTGAGTAATAAGGTTTTGTTATTAGTTTTAAATATTCTTGCTACTTATTTTCAAATTTTTACCTTTTGCATTTCAATGTCACCTTTGAATCAACATCGAAAGTAACTACTTTAAAACTTAACATTTTCATGCTTAGTAACCACATTATGTAATGACTTTAAAAATTATACTATGTAGTTTTGATGATTTAGTGTTTATGTGACGGTTAAAGCAATAAACCAGGTTATTATTAATACTAACCGGCAGAGACCGATCAAGACTATTTCAGGCCCAAGGCCCCCCAAATTTTCCAGGCCCCTTACAAAACATTTTGAAATTATATTACTGAAGAGTAGTCCTAACAATAAAAAATAATCTATTGAATTGTATGATTCAAGAGAAGCATTCTAAGAAATTTTGAAAGCAAGCAATTAAAGATTATTTTTGTAAGATAAAGTTTATGTATCTATAAATTAAAGCAAAATATAAAAAACAATGATATATATGTCAAAATAAAAATACTTTTGTGACCACAAACAATTGAAATCAGTGATTTTTGCTAAAAGCCACTGATTGCTGAATTATTTTTTATTCAGTACTTAAACCAACACAAAGCTATCCCACCTTCCATTAATAGGTAATAACATAGGTTAATTTTTGTATGTTCCACCGCATTTATATTTTCTTTCATTAAATTATTTTATATGTCCTTCATACTTTATTTTTAAGTTGTATGAACAATTAAAAATTTATTTTTGTAAACAAACTCGTTGTTGACGTAATACTAATAAATACTAAAAATATACTAAATTAATAAATAATAATAATAAATAATAAATACTAAAATAGTTCAAATACTACTTTTTTCTCTCCATACCCTGATTTTAGTTTCGCTAAAAATGTCCTTTACGTCTTCCACTATTCTCTTCAAATGTTGATGTTACTGAAAGATCGGTGCCTGTATAAATTGACGTGCATGCTATCAGAACGAGTAATATGAGATTATGAAAATCTTTAGAAATTATGAGTATCTTTAGATTATGAAAATCTTTATGAGAATCTTTACTAACATTATCACCCAGTTTTAATTTTTCGAACATTTTCTGTACATAGATATGACATCTGATACTGTTACTTGCCATTATTTCTTACTGAGACTTCCACCAATAAAGTATACATATTAGAATCTTTAATTAACTAAACATTTCATTTTTATTATGGTTGCTATTATTGTATTTACTCTATTTTTGTTCATTTGCATGTGCTCTGCCTAACTCAAAGAATTTTCCATTTGTTAAAGTTCAAATAAAATTTCGTTGGTAAAAAATGTATGCTTTTTTTCCTTACAGGGTCCCCCTGGTCCAAGAGGTGAAAGGGGACGTGAGGGCCCTACTGGCCCACCAGTAAGTGTTTTATTTCGTCTCAGGAATAAAAATCTATTAGCATTGGAAAGAAAAAAAAATCATATTTTTTATTGTTTTACAGGGAATAAGAGGTATTGATGGCCTGCCGGGACCTCCTGGTCCACCGGTAAGTAGGCGACTTTATTTATTTAAATATTTAGTATAGTTGCTAATTTTTTTAAATTCATATAATTATGAGTAGGACTACTAAAAGGATTAAGCTTTTTCTCTTCAGAATACAATAATAAGCATTTTTGATTCTTTTTATATTGTAACATAAAATTAAAGTTTAGGAAGAAATTATTGTTATGTCATCATCTTCTTCTACTATCTATCTTCTACATAATTTACTTTTGAGTAACTGTATTACACAGAGGAACAATTTTTTTTTCCCATTCTCTTCCGACAACTACCTAAAAACATATCTTTTAAAATTAGAATAAAGTATATTCTTTTAACCTGTAGAGTAATAAGGGTCAGTATACCTCAGGGCAGTATACTGGGCTCAATTTTATATACATTATATACACCTACTAGAAGGCTTCGCCCCCTGCTCGCTGGCGCTCGCCAACCCCCGGAACTGTTTTCGCAGTTCATTTCGGATTGCTTCGCAATCCGATGCTCGCTTTGCTTGCTCATTGGATACGTTCTTAACGTCTAGCTTTTGTATACTTTTTTGAACACTGAAGTTCCGAAAACTTTTCACTGTAGAAAATTCTAAACCTGTGCATTTCAATATTAATTTGAAATTGCAAACAGTTCACATATTTTTCTTAATCACACTATTCTAAATTTCAGTTGTTGAGAAAAGTAACTGTTGTAAGTTTTGTTTTAAAGTCTTTCCCACCAGAGGGCTAAAACCATGTGTTGTAAAACAATATGAAATAGTACTGAACGCCGGATGTAAAGCATCGGCTTCGATGAAGATAATTTTGTGAGAATTTTTTTGATAATTCGGTGAGAATTCACCCGATTAGACATATGATGCTCACTATGTGCTCTTGCGCGCCGAAGCTTATCAATTACAACGTATTAGCGTTTTATATAATATAGATTAGCCATATGATGCTCACTATGTGCTCTTGCGCGCCGAAGCCTATCAATTGAAACGTATTAGCGTTTTATACAATATAGATTAGCCATATGATGCTCACTACGTGCTCTTGCGCGCCGAAGCCTATCAATTAAAAATGAAAACTGTTTCCAACGCGAGAAAAGAAATATCATCGGTTTTATTGATACATACGTATTTGCGTTTTATATAATATAGATGATTTTCTTATTGATAGAGGTGACTACAGCGGTCTGACTGCTTATTTCGCAGATGATACAGGTGTTACAGTCAAATCAAGATCTGTTACAAATGCCGTAAATAAATTACAATTTAAAATTCATGAGTTAACTTAGTGTTCTAACTGGAAGGACGAAATTCATCTTTAGAGAAATTTAAGGTATTTTTGAGGTGCCAAGGTTGATTTGAGGTATAGGCGATGTTATTGTGAAAAACAATCTTAAAAAAATCAACTTCCCAAGATGTATAATCAAGGTGCATGAAGTTGTTTTATTCACAGTTGAGGTTGTTTTGAGATTGATGGAAATCTACTTTAGAGCAACTAGTTTAGGGAGGTTGTTTTCGAGGAGTACGGGTTATTTTTTCTACACTTCAAGCAAATGCGTGTATAATTAGTCTCATTTTTACCGTCTACCTTTGAAATGCAACAGTAATTAGATAAACATAAATGATAAGACTTTACCAGTTAGCTTATCATGTGGAGCAGTTTGAAATTGTTACTAATTTAAGATTTTATCGAAAGGTTCAAAATTACAAGGCTACGGATTTGAACAGTGTCTAAAAGCCTTGAGAAATTATAAGACTATGACGTGTAATAAAATGCATGTTACTACCATTAGAAAATTTTCCATCTAAAAGGGAACTCTTCTAGCTGAGTGCTAATTGTAATGCTGATTCTCAGATTGTGACATAGCGACCACGATGCTAATGTGGCTGCTATTTCATTCAAAACTTTCATGATGAGATTTTCACTAATATACATTTGTGGAAACAAATATTTAATATACATTAATTTTTAAAATAAAAATTGGTAGTCATATTATAAAGATTCTACTGTTTAAATATTCTACTGTTTAAGTGAGTAGAAGGACAACGTACTTTAAATCGCTATAATAATATTACATCTTTCTTCTTTTTCTAGTTTAGTATTAGTGCCGAAAAGTATTTTTTGAATCGTAAAATGTATTCTGATTTGGCATCGTGCTAGAATTTCAGATAAAAAATAGCGCTTTTTACTTAATGCATAATATATAAATAACTCTGTAGAACAAAAAACGCTTTTATTTTCTGTTGCATGAAATTTTGTAACGGATCTTGGATATTTTTAAGTGATTTCAAATTCAATCAATCCATATTCCTTTTGATTCGATCATATGACATCTATCATAGCTGTTCGTCTTACGCCAAGAATTTTTAGGTTTTCTTCTTTTTCTAACGTCCTGGAGGTTCTAATTAAAAACTTGTTTTACTTAAAATTTCCGAAGTATACGTAGAAAATGAACAATCCATTTCCAATAACGTTTTTTAATTTCCAAGTGTTGTTGGTTTCTGTTTTGCTTTTCTAAGAATTTCTGCATAACAAATTTTATGATAGCACTTGATGCGTAAGATTCTTCAAAAACTGCCGTTAATAAATACTTGAAGGTTTTTGTTTAATATTATTTTTATTACAATGCCACATATATTTGATCCATAGAACAGCACAAATCAACATAATTGAAAATTCTAATTTCTATTAAATTTGTTATGCTTTTATTTTTCCGGAATTTATTGAGAATAGCATATCGAATAGTTGCCTCGGGCTTTGTTTCATCTAGTGTATTTTCAATTTTTCATCCTTTGTAGTTAGTTATAGCTTAATACGGAAAATACAGAAAAATATATGATACGTAAAACTGTTTACTTCTCTAGTTTGTTATTTTCTAAGAATATGTCAATGGTTTTCATTTACTTTTTTAAATTTTAGTTTTATTTCGGTTCATAATTAGCCTCATTTTTACCCTCTACCGTTGAAATGCAACAGTAATTAGATAAACCTAAATGATAAGACTTTACTAGTTAGCTTATCATGTGGTGCAGTTTCAATTGTTAGTATATAAGTAAAGATTTCATTGAAAGTAGACTACAGGATACACTTAAAATTCATTATTTTTCTTTTAGGGGCCCATCGGAAGACCGGGACCTCCGGGATTTCCTGGTTCACCTGGTGCAAAGGTACAGTACATTTTACAGCTTTTAATTTTTTCCTTCATCTAAGTTTTTGATTTTGTAATTTTCCTTATTGCTTACCGAGTAAACTTCAATTGGAAAAATATAGATAGACAGTAAAAGCAGAAAAAATACGCTTTTTCGTAAAGATAAATTTTAATGTTTGTGATAAAAAATCATTTCAAATGGTTAAGTAAGTAAATGCGATACATTTAATTGGCAATTCCAAATGATGGTAAGTAAACGAATAGTTATGGATTAAAATTAGAATTAATGTTAAAACAAGTTTTCCACGACCTTAAGAAATAGAAAATATATGAGAGCTAGATAATTTTTCTAATGACTACTGCAAAATGTGCTTAAACGAAAGAATTAAAAAGTTATTCCTGGTGTATTTTGTGCAATTATATATATTTCCTTTCAGTGGCGTTATTTTGGGGACAAAACCCCCTCCGAAATTATATATATATATTACTTGATTAATGAACTATTGCACGGTTAGTAATGAACTATTGTACGGATGTAGATTCACTATTCATTTTTTGTAATTTAAGCGTTTATTGTTGTTGTTGTCGGTCATTAAGACAGAGGGGGTGCGATCTATGGCTCAGAGTTCCACTTTCTCCACACTCATACGTTACACCCGTTTATAGGGTGGACTCATTCATAAATCCATTCATTCATCCACAGATCGTAATTTTGACCTGAATCAGAGAACAATCAAATCGTTAAGCATGATTAATTTATTTGAAAGTTAGAATGTTCTTCAGTTTAGAATGGTTTTACGCAAAAGATTTCATTTGAATAAATTAAAACTAATATCAAACAGCGATGTATACATTAAGAAATTGAGTATATCAATTTAAAAAAATAGTTCTTATTATTTTAAATGCCCTGTTAAGAAAACTATTTATGCAAGAGTAACGTCCTTATCAGAAATCAAGAACTCGTAAAAAGAAATTAAACTTTTTTAATCGATTCTAGTTATGTGTGATATGATATGATATAAACTAAATGCGCGTTATTTCAGGGAGATGCAGGACCTGGTGGACCAAAGGGGAACCAAGGATTGCAAGGACCCCGTGGAGAGGCTGGTAAACCAGGTTTACCTGGGGAACAAGGACCAATGGTATTTTTTTATTTTATTAATTAAAAAAATTTTTATATTTATCACTTGCTAACTGATATACGATGAAATTTATACTAAAATTGTAGCTGATTTTTATCAACCACATAATGAGGTACCTTCAAACAAATACGGAATTTCCGTAATTTTAGAAATCATTTCTCTTATTCATTTTCATGAAAATATTTTTCTTAAACATTTATTCGAATATTTCATTAAATCAGAGTTTAAATAGCTTCGCCCTCCTCTACACATAAATTGTTTTAACAAACAGCTAAAAAAATCATTTTGAAAGGTGGTTGGTATCTTAAATTCGAATCAAATTTTATACTCGGTTTAAAAATTGTTTGCTTAAGTTCACTATCACAAAAATAAGTATCCTCTAATATTATAGGGTAGGGTTAATGAGTAAAAATTATTAATTTAATGTAAATCTAATAGTATAAAGTGTTTTTAAAATTCAATATAAATCTAATATAAAATATTTATAATATTTATTTTAAATCTAATAAAAAATAATCTATTTCTAACTGGCACTTTTGTGAATTCGAGTAAATTAATTTAAGCTTCATACCGCCCTCTTTTTTGCTACTGTATCTATATAATATGTTAGTAATGCCGAAAATTTAAGAAAGGGTGATTGAATAAGGATGTCGATTCCGGTCGATCACGCGGTTATTGATGTCCTGGAACGAGCAAGTTTTGAGCCGAGTCCTGCGGTAGAGATGTCACGATTACAATAGGAAATTTCTCATACCTGACCAGATGTCGAGTGTTACACAAGGTGTCAGATTCTGAGCTCCGGTCAGCCCATTTGATGTTCTTGACGAGGAAAAAATTTTGATGTTTTGAGTTATTGATGTTTAATCCTTTTGGTGAGTAATTCTTAATAATTCTCTCGAAATTATGTCTGGACGTGGCAAAGTTTGAAGCTCGTAGTTTAAAGNAATTGTTTTAACAAACAGCTAAAAAAATCATTTTGAAAGGTGGTTGATATCTTAAATTCGAATCAAACTTTATACACGGTTTAAAAATTTTTTGCTTAAGCTCACTATCACAAAAATAAGTATCCTCTAATATTATAGGGTAGGGTTAATGAGTAAAAATTATTAATTTAATGTAAATCTAATAGTATAAAGTGTTTTTAAAATTCAATATAAATCTAATATAAAATATTTATAATATTTATTTTAAATCTAATAAAATATAATCTATTTCGAACTGACATTTTTGTGAATTCGTGTGAATTAATTTAAGCATTATACCGCGCTCTTTTTTGCTACTGTATCTATATAATATGTTAATAATGCCGGATATATATATTAATAATGCCTAAAATTAAAGGTAAAGATTTGTTGACACCACTGCCCTAAGCTTTCACAGTGTCTTGACGCGGTGTTTATGACACACTTCAAAATTAATTTTGGCAATTCACGAACAAACAGAAAAGGAAAAAAACACATTTCTTTTCATATAAATGTTCACTTTTTATGAATTAGAATCGCTTGGTAAGATTTATTATTATAGGGGAAGTCTAAAATTTGCCCTTATGTGCGCAAGTGATCTTTACATTTTTATGATATAGATATACTCTTATAGATAGTATCAAAAATAAAAAGAACAGTTCTGGTAGCACTGCCATTAAAAAAGTTAAGCTTTCAAAATATTGAGGCTGTGTTTGTAACATATTTTGAAATATTTTCAGTCATTCATACGACAAACGAAAAAAAACTAAATTTTTACACTAACTTTGATTTTTTCCGAAATTGACAATATTTTGTAAAAATTTCTTCATTCTAGGGACCGTCAGGAAAAGATGGAGCTTCTGGCGAAAAAGGATCTCAAGTAAGTACTTAAATTCCATTGTGATTTCGATATAATTAACTGATTCCATAAATTACCTGTTCCAACATTCATTATCATATTTCGTTTGAATAACGCATCATTTTTGGTATGAACAAATTTTGCATACATCAAGAATCTCTTACTTTCAAGCATATTTGTTAAATAAAGGAATACTAATTTTGTTAAAATCTTTAAAAAATCTCCTTTATATATTATATCTTAGAAATTCCTTTAACAAACAACAGTTGATGTTTTCATTATTAGTGTTTACTTTTTCTCTGAATATTGTTATTTCTTGTTAACCTCTTCAGAATCGATGCACACATTATAACACTAAATACTGTTATACAATACAATTATAATTTTATTTTAAAGGGTGAAAGTGGAGCAGCTGGCCCACCTGGTTTTCCTGGTGCTCGCGGACCTCCTGGATTGTCGGGCAGTCCCGGATTAACTGGACCGAAAGGATCACCTGTATGTTTTTTTTTCTATATCTAGCACATTGCACTTGAAGTATAATATGATAATTAAAATATATGGTAATTAAAAAATATGCCAACTAAAAAATATGCTAATTATACAAATTTAAGAGCAGGGATTAACTCAACTGGAAGGATGCTCAGTTTATTGCACTTTTTAGATATAACTTTTTGCTCTTGAAGTACTCAAAACATACTGTTTTTTCTATCGAATATGAAAAATCAAACAAAAGTAGGAGCTGGACGATTGCCCGGTTTATGCTTGGATGGTGTCTTCCTTGGAGTTTTCCATACACTGATGTTTGTTTCCGGTTAATGGCTATTGCCTAGCATTCCTCACACTTGAAGTTTTTGTAATCTATCCCAGTAGTGAAATCCGTAACCAACTCTAAGAGGGGAAAAATTTTAGAATTTTTCCAAATTTTGAAAATAAAAATAAAATTTCAAAAAATCCGGCCATGCATTCCTTACTTTAATCCATCTGGGGAAAAATAATTCATTCACTTAGAGAGGCAGTTTGGAATTGAAAGACTAATCTAAAACTCCAATTCTAAGATGCCTCCATAGGTAATGCTGCGTAGTTTTTTCGCCCAAGCAGAGCTCTACTTACTGGAAGCGGTGGGATCAGTTTCTGTGTAATATAACCATTTGTATTTAAAGTATTCAAAACATACTACTTTTTTAATTTAATAAGTAACATTTAGCAAATGTAAGCACTGGAGGAATAATCGTATGCTCTTTAGATTAAATCTTTTACATTTAAGTATACTATCCTTTTTTTTTTATGAAATATGTAAAATTAAACACCGGGCACATTCACCGGACGAATGTAAGTACCGGGATGTATGTATACAAGACTAAGAGGATGTCTTATGTGCTGATGTTCTCTGTAACTGGCTCGAAACGATGCTTAGGAGGTTTTGTCTATTATAGCTATTGCATTTAAAGAATTCAAATTATTAAACAAATGTAAGAACCAGGAAAAATTGGACTGAAATCTTCCCAGTTTGTTGGTGTGTCTCTATATCTTTTTGCATTGTATTAGTACTGAAAACATTCTAATATACATATCTAAGCACTGATAAACTTAAAATATATAACATCATCTAAATTTAATACCTATTTGAGCTAACTAGGGTTTTATTTAACTTTTATTTCGTGCCTGTACGGAAAAAAAACATGTTATACTCAAAAGTCTGTTACAATAACAGGTGGAAACTGCAATATAAACTACTAATAAGTATAAGAACTTTTTTTTATTTTAATTTAAAGACATCAGATTATTTTAAACAGTAAATTTAAGGAGAAAAAAATTAGTGGACTCTTAAACATAAAATAATGAATGGCCTGATCGTTGAGTGATATGTACTATTCGTTATTTCATGTATCAGAACATATAAAAATATTTTTAAAAATAATTTTTAGAATAGATAAATAAGTTTAAAGCGCTAAATATTGTGCTCTGTTAAAATAATAGCGCTGCTCCGATTTTTACTTTTGGACACGAAACTTGCTGAAAGTCTTTCACGTAAGTAAAATTTAGCTTATATAGTGCAGCTATTTTAGAGTTATATTATTAAAAGATCGTCCACTTGAAACTTATTTTTAATTTTAAACATACTTAGAAACTATTTTAAAAAAGGTTTCTTGTTATTACATTGACTTACATGTCTCATAGACATCCAAAATTGATTGGCACTTAGCTGCTCGATGTGCTCACTAATCTTTATAGTTATAAATAATATCTAAAAGTTTATAGAAAAATGAAATGTTTGTTTTATTTTGTGGTGATATTTCTAAATTATAATACAGGGTATTCCAGGAGAGCCTGGAATAAAAGGAGAAACAGGGCGTAAAGGAGAACAAGGAGGACCTGGACCAAGGGGCTTGCCAGGAACACCTGGTCAAGCCGGAAAAAGAGTAAGTAGAATTAAAATAGAAAATATTGCAAATATTTATCATTTAATTATTTGTAAATTTTAACCAAGTATTTGAAGGTATGGTTTACTATTAACACTATCCACTTAAACAAACCTGCCATTACTCGTTTCCTCAGTAGACATCTGTCATCAATGACTTATATCGATGGTAATAAACATTTCGGAATCTGCACTAAGTGTTCCGCTGCCCAAGCCTCCCCTGAACATATTTTATCTTGTCTGGGACTTACCAGGCAGGACCTGGTTCAAGCTACTCTATTGGTGCTAGACTTTCTCAGAGTGAACGAGCTTATGGACCTGATCTGGGCTCTGCTGGTCATGGAGATGAGAACAACAACAACACTTACACAAAAAAAAAATTTAGATTTTTTTAAATGTCTAATATTAACTTATTAACTGTCTAATTTTATATAGAAATAATGTGGAAATTACCTATTATGTAATTGCAATTTATGTTACTTGAGTTATGCAATATCTGAATAAAGTACAAACTTTTATGTTAGCTGCCACTTAAATTTAAAAAAAGTAATATTTTAAAAATTACACACGCACGTAGTAAAGTTAAAGGAGCCTTTTAGACTAACAAACCTGCCTGCTTTCTACGCTTTTAGAAAAAATTTCGTCCAGTTCAAACTAAGCTTATCTTTTAATGTATTGTTCATCGTTTCATAAATTGTATTTAAACTTATCTTCCTCACCACTGCATTTAATAATGTAAAAGTTAATATAAAATGTCACTTTGATTTTGCTGCATACTGGCACAGCTTTTAAAATGTACACAAAATTACGAGGAATTCTGAAAGCTTTTAGTTTTTAATAGTCTACTACTCTCTAAACTGTTTTGTTCAAAGCGTAGTAGTTGACCACCCTGTCCTGAGTGTCTTGATGATGGATTCAAGTCCAGCTTTTAACTTGGAAGTATCTTAGAGGTGTCCATATTCATTCGTGCTATCTGTTCTTCAACTTATTAACGGCTTAGAATTCGTTTTTGTATAGAGCACACGGGGTCTGCATTTTAACGTGCAACGGAATCTGAGAAAATTAAATTTTATAACCGAAAAATTTGTAATAAAATAATACAGTGGATAGGTAAGGTTATTTTTCGAAAATACAAATTACACAAGTGCCAAGTCGTAGGGTTGTTGAAGAAATTTTTTAGTGGTAGAAAGTTTTATGTTTTAACATTTAAATCCGCAACCATGGCAAATAGTTCAAACATATAATTCAGATTATAAAGTAATTATGCTTTTAAGCGTTGTTGAAGCTTAATTTTTAGAAAATTTCTAACTATCACTTTGTAAAATTTTTAATTTTTTGAAGTAAAGCTCATTACACAATGTTTTGAAACCCGAAGAATCATTTAAGCAAAACCTAGTAACGAAGGCATTATAGAAATATTGTAATTCAACTTCTAATTTGACTATTTGTATTTAGGGAAAATCTGGAGCCCCCGGATCCCCAGGCCCGAATGGACCTCCAGGAGAACGTGTAAGAATTTCTTCATTATTGATTTTATCGCATTATGAATATGTATATTTTTAAGTTCATTCTTCATTATTCACCTTATCATTAGCCTGATGTTATTGGCCTCTAATAAAAACAGGTGTTTTAACATTATTATTGTCAGTCTCTAGACTTGAAATATCTTAGCAAACTCCATAGAATATATTATTGATCAGCAGTAAAGCACGTAAAGTGATATAAAGCTTGACAGTTTATTTATAATAAAGTTTTTAAACTATATTCAAAAGATGCAAAGCTTGTCAATATATGGAATTGCTGACTGAAAAAAGCATAAACTTTCAAAATCATTTAAAAGTGAAAGAAAGGTAGGGTTTGCTTCATTGCTTAGTAAACCTTCAGGGAAATGCTTTCTTAGAACGATCTAACAAGCAGCAGAAAATATTATAAGTTTTAGAACCAGAGCGTCACCTGTTGAATAGCCGTATAACTAATTTTAAGAATAAATTATCTTTATACCTTAGCGGTACGCCACAAACTGTATTAACTTTCTTGACTACCTTTTTTCTCTGAGTAATTTTTTTAAATCATCTCATATGTATTGGAACACTCGTATATTGTTATTATTTGAAAATTTTAGTTAAAAGAAAATCTGATAAATTTTAAATCTTATCACATCAATTTCAAATAATTTTTTATTGCTTCTTTTAGTGCATAATTATGATTGCATAAGTCTTTGATATTAATATATATTTAATAATCAGACTGCTTTATTTGCATTGCTTCTATGTTTCGTATTAAATTATATTTTAATTCATTTATATTGCATTTATTTTGTATTTAAATTCAATTATATTCAATTTAAAGGGTTTGGCTGGCTCTCGTGGACTTCCTGGACCGGATGGACCTGCAGGAATGAAAGGAGCTCAGGGTGACAGAGGACCACAAGGTCCTCAGGGACCTAAAGGCTCTCAGGTTACCGTTTTTCCATTTTGTCTAGCATCAATATATAAAAGATAAAATTTTATAGTTTTAGTTACTATTTTATTTTTGCAGGGTGAATCTGGTAGGCCAGGACCACAAGGTTTACAAGGATTAAGGGTAAAAACACCTAAATATTAAGTATTAAAAATGATTGTATACTAGACAATGGTCATTTATGACTTTTAATAATATTTTAGGGATTAGCTGGAAGGCCTGGACTTCCTGGCAAAGATGGAACTCCTGGTGAAAGAGTAATATTTTACATTATTTCTAACTTTAAATGATTGAAGAATAGCCTTCTTACATTTAAGTATCATAATAACAGTCAAATTTTTTGCACCAAGCAATATCATTGCCTTATTAGAATTTTTTTGCATCAGTCGATTTATTATATTTTTATAATTTCATTAAATTTAATCATAATAAACCTAAATGAAGTAAATTATTATTTTAAACAAAATATTTGTAATTTTATGTTTGATTTAAATTAATTGAGGTTTTGTTTTAAGAGTAAAATCTATCCTTAATTCTGTATTTTCAGTGAATTAAAAGCCTATGAAACTAGGTTTAGTAAAATAATAATCTTGATTTTAACATTTTTCATCCTCTCTATTATTTATAATCCAAATTAAAACCAGTAGGTATCTGATACAAAAAGTATCATGTTCTTGTAACTAATAATCAGTAGTTCTATTAGTTACTAACTGATGACGAAAAAATTTGCACTCATCCACTTCTATTTCAAATGGGTGAAACTTAACCAATACCAGGTTAAGTTTCACCAATTTAAAATAGAAGTGGATCACCAGGATTCAATAACATTTCATTCATAAAAAAATAATTAATAAATAATAATTTTAGGTAATCATTAAACATATTTTTTGCACAGTAAAAGATTAATGCAAAAAAATGTGATTGAGGATATTATTTTGTAATAATCAGCATACTTTCATGCAAGAATTTAATTCATATTTTTCTTTCTTTTATATGCTTCTTAAGTGTTCCATTTTTAAGACTTACAATCTTTTATGTGCTAAATTAAACGTAAAGAAGATTTTGCTGTTATTTTTTCCCCAAAAAATACAATTAAAAAAAGTTATAATAACGAAGAAGAGATTTTAACAATTTTATTTGAAAACATTTTTTTAAAAACAATCAAAAGTAATAAAGTTATTATTAGTGATTATTAGTGATAAAAGTAGTTATTAGTGATTTTTTAATGTTTTTTTTTCAAGCAACAGTTTTTAAGAAGATTAAAAAAAAAATATATAAAAGTTAAAATTATATTAAATTTTACTAACACCCATATTTAATGTCTTAGGGTCAACCAGGGGCTGATGGAAAACCTGGTGAGCCTGGACCACAAGTAAGCTTGAAAACGTTCGAATTATTCATACTTTACATAACTTAACATAATCGTTGTTAAACTTAATCTTAAAAAATTCTTTCAGGGTATCCAAGGTCTGCCTGGCCTTATGGGTTTACCAGGAGCTAAAGGAGATCAGGTATGATTTTCTAAATTAACCTAAATCATATGATGCAGAGGATAATTACAGTAACTAGAAGTATTACAAATTCATGGATAACATTGTTTTTGGCGTTAATAAAACAGTCATTCATTAGTGCCCTGAAACAACAATTTTAATGTTAAAACTAAGACTCCCGCTTGAGAGAAGCAACCATTCATCAATGTTCAGAAACAAGGATTGCAAAGTTATGACTAATGCAGTTTTCGACATGAGAAAATCAACCATTCTTCAATGACTGAAAAAGGAATTTTAAAGTTAGGCCTAACGAAAGGAACTTTAAAATTAGGTCCAGAAATAGGGATTTCAAAAGTACTGCTCATTGTTCGGAGACAAGGATTTCAAAGTTGTGACTAATGCAATTTTAGACATGAGAAAAACAACCATTCTTCAATGACTGAAAAAGGCATTTTAAAGTTAGGCCTAACGAAAGGAATTTTAAAGTTAAGTCTAAAGATAGGGATTTCAAAAGTAATGCTCAATGTCCAGAAACAAGGATTTCAAAGTTATGACTAATGCAATTTTAGACATGTGAAAAACAACCATTCTTCAATGATTGAAAAAGGCACTTTAAAGTTGGGCCTAACGAAAGGAATTTTAAAGTTAGAAGCAGGGAATTCAAAAGAAATACTTAAAATTTTTTGGCTTAAACGAAACAACCATTTATCAATACCTAGTTACAAGGATTTCAAAATTATGGCCGACATATTTTTAGCCTGAGCAGAAGAATCGTCATTAACAACCATTAAAGCTAAAAGCAGGAATTTCTAGGTTTGGGTCGAATCAATTTTGCGCTCAAATGAAACAACCATTCCTAGAAACAACAGGAATTTCAAAATTGGGACCCATTTTATTTCTGACTTGAACAGAACAAGCATTTATCGATGTCTAGAAGTAAATAGAATAATGCTTCAAAACTACAAAATAAGTCGATAATTTTTCGTACATATTTGAAAATTGTGTTTTAAAATATTTCAACCCTATTTTTTTTAATGTAAACAAAAACGTATTTTAAGAAAAATAACTGGAATATGATTAAACGTGTACACTAACCTTTTTAATTATACTTTCCTTGCATGGATATAATAGGGAGAAGCTGGACAAGATGGGCAACCAGGACCTTCCGGTCCACCCGGACCCAGAGGAGATTCTGGAAAGGAAGGAACGCCAGGTCCACCGGGACCCGCTGGGCCACCTGGAGAACATGGGGAACGAGGACCTCCGGGACCTCAAGGAGCAGCTGGATTTCAGGCAAGCTTATGACATTTTTTTAAAATTGTTACAGGCAAATCTATACGAATCTATATTATTTGTTTATTATGCAAATGTTTCGAATTGCTAAGAAAGAAAAAACGATAAAATACTTAGATTTTTTAATTTTTTTTCTTTTATGATTATTTTATCATAGGGTCTTCCTGGCATAACAGGAAATCCTGGCCAACCAGGAAAAGATGGAGAGCCAGGGCTACCAGGATCACCTGGCGCTCCCGGGCCGGCTGGTGAGCGAGGTGAAAGAGGATTCCCTGGTGAGAGAGGTTTACAAGGAGTAATGGGTCCACCAGGTGCTAGAGGTGACACAGGACCACTAGGTCAAGACGGCATTCAAGTAAATACCACTCAAATCAAACTATATTGCATATTTTTATTAAATATAACATTAAAGATGCAATTTTTTTTTCTCTTTTGTAGGGTCCCCCTGGTGAAAAAGGCTCTAAAGGACACTCTGGTCCATCAGGTTTACTGGTAAATAACTAAGTACTAAGTTATCTTTCATAAATGTATGACAGAAATTCGATTGTCTGTAAGAGAAGTTGAATCATTTATAACTAAAAAAATGTGATCTTAATGGCCACTTGTTTTCAGGGATTACCTGGCTCAAGAGGAGAACCAGGTCCCAGAGGTCCAAAAGGAGATAGAGGGGATCATGGACCACCAGGTCCTGAAGGTCCCCAAGGAAGACCTGGAGATCAAGGACCGCAAGGATTGGTAGGACCTACTGGACCACCTGGCGAATCTGGAGAAAAAGTAAACTTTTTGAATAAAGATTGTATTAAAAGGGAAACTTTGATCTTAAAGTATTAACCCTCTATTGAAAGCTTTTTATTCATTTATATTCATTGTTTTAAAACTTGAAGCCTCTCTTTTAACAAAATGCGTGTTAGTAAAATTTTGTCTTAATAAAACTAACTGCGCAACTCTGATACTTTCCTAAATAGATTTTTCTTAATTGAAGTGATAAATAAAGCGAGGTACTATACTTTAAATTTAAACAAAAATTTATAAATGAATTTCATTTCTCAATATTTCTTTTTTTTTCTTCCCTTAATAATACCTCAAAATGAGATTTTCTGTTATAAACGGAATGAAACTCTCATATGTACAACAGTAGCAACAATTAAGGAAAGCAATATTTTTATTCGTTATAAATGCCTAATATACCTTTCTTTATTCTATTAAAACACTCAACATAGCGAAATATTTGTTCTCTGTAAAAAATTTCTTTATTAAACATCTTCATGATAACTATGTTATCGTGAATGTCTGAAATCAAGAGAATGTCGACTTTCTCCGGTGAATGACAACAATCACATAGTAGCTTTGGTGAATGTTCGAAATATTTGTTATATCCGATATTAATTTATTCCTTGATATTATTATATTTATTCGATACTTTAATATCTGTGTTCGGAGTACCGGTTAAATACCGGTTCACACTGGGCAGTGGTACTTGACCTTAAAAAAATATTGATGTATCGGGGAGTTGCAATTAACTGGACCTAATATACGTTTTAAACATTAACCAGAGACACTACATAATTGTCAACAAGCACCAATTTTGGTCATTCAGAGTAACAACTTGAATACATAACTTGATAAGGAGTTACTGGATTGCTGAATAGATTTGATAGCTCAATTGTTCTATGCTTTCAGGTCATAAGGGATGATTGCAATGAAAAATTTCTTTTTTTACATACTTTTAAGTTTTATTTATGCAGTGGTGTAAAAACTTTCTTATTTTGAATTTATCACACTAATATGTATTACCAGGCTTGCCAACTATTACGCTTTTTACAAAATATTTTTTATAGTGGTTAACCTTTAAAGGTCAAAACTTTCAATATTTTTGGTAGTTTTACAGACATTTTAATAGCCTCAAACCGAAAGATCAGAAATAAAGTGGTGTTGTATGTGAAGTTTTAAATCATTTATGCATAGTAGTGTGGAAAATAAATTCTAATGCATATATATATATATAAAAAACATTAATATATAAACTTAAGTACCATTAGAATAAATGCTAACAAAAAGCGCAGAAAGTTTTGCAGCCCTGTATTACCTTTGCCACCATAGAAAAATATTTTATTTAATTACGGAAATTCCGTAGCAGTTGCAAAGTGTCTTTTTTTATAAACATTTTTTAACATTTATTAATTTCATAATTTTATTCTTTAGTTATTTTACGAAATTCGAACATTTATGCAAACCTTGTAATATATTATAACTATAATTATCTTAATGACTATCTGAAATCATTTAAGTACTTTTTTTCACACTTTATGCAGCAGCTAATTACAAAACAAAACAAAAATATCCACTTTGTTTAAACATATATGCCCTTCCATTTTTTAAAAAAAAGGAAGTTCTTTTGCCACTACAAAATGTTTCCACACTTCATCGACAGAAAATGGGTTAAAGAATTAATTGTGAACCTGCATCTTCGGTACTTTCAAGTTTCCGGAAAAGTGAAAATGGGGAGATGAAATTTCTATTTAATTGACCAATTATTCTAAAATAATGAACAAATTACTTCGTAGGGAAAATAGAGTTGTGTTTAAATGTTTTACCTTTATTCATTTTTTTAAAAAATTAAACTAATGGTTGAAATGAAAATTAACAGCTACACATCAGTAGAAATCTTCAACAATACATTTTGTCAAATTGTATAAATTATTATTTAATTTTATAGTTTAAGACTATCTCGCAATGCGGCCTTCAATTATTTTCTTTCTGTGAATTAAACTGATTTCCGGTTGAAAGTTTATTCTTATTCGAAACTAACAAAAATTTGGAATGGAATTAATTGCGAAAATTTAATATTAAAAGTCAACTGATAGAGTTTTAATCTTAACTCATTACCTTTAATCTAGTTATTCAAATCCTCGGGAAACCAATAATGTCCATATTTTAGTCAATTACTACCAGTTCTTTATTTAAAATTTATTTATTGATAAATTTGCCTGCTAGCGTAACCTTGTTTATTTTATTCATTAGTTCTTTCTGAATCTGTCTCTTATAAAAGGAGATGTTAATACAAATTGATAATTCATTTACAGTATATATGTATATATACTCGATATCTCAAAGCGGCTCGCTAAAAAAATATCGAGATAGCAAGTTCAGAGCTAATTAATGTTCTAAAAAGTAGAGGCATAAGAATAACTATTAATAATTATGTATGTAATAATAGTTGACTATAACTCTAAATACAACAGTTATAATTTTATTTTTAAAAGTCAGACAAAAATAATTGTGCATTAAAAAGAAAAGAATTGGTCAACAATAAACTAAAATTCATTTTCTATTTTGAAAAAAATTCGGCATAACAAGGTTTAGAGCAGAAATCCTTCAACATAGGAATTCAACTTGCATTAGGAGGCTAGGGAAAAAATATTTTTTTGTTATAACAAGATTTTCGAGATATCGAGAGTATAGTATTTCATTTTTAGCTTCTTTTTTGCGATAAGTAAGAAATTCGTACCCACCAAATTTCCTAATAATATAAAAATCTGCTTTACTTTTGAAATCTCAAAACTGTTTTATTTCAAACTCCCAATTTATGTGTGCCTGCTTCTAAAATCATTACTAAATGCATAAAATATTCGCCTAGTTTAATCACAAATTTAAATTCATTAATTTGAAGAAATAGTTTTACTCTTAATTGCAAAATATGAGTCCGTTGGGGTCCTATTGTTATTTGAACATACTATTAAAGGAAAAATTTTTTTAACTTCATAAACTATTAAGCGATGATACGTACGTCTAAAAATGTAGAAAATGGTAAACTATAAAATGCATAACTCGATAAACGATAAAATTGGAAAAATATTGTGATTAGCAACATTTTCTTTCAGTTAATTATTACAAACGAATGCAAGGAAGTGGTGAAATAAATTTCTACCACTAATCTGTTTTTCAGGTACACATATCATCACTTACTATTAGTTAGATAAACAACGAAAAAAATAAAGTTTCTTACTAACACTTTTTAATCAAAAATAAATTTTACTAATTTAATAATTTCCTACAGTTGAATATGGGCAGCATTTAGTCTCTCAATAATATAACTTACGCCTGCACGTGTTGTGCTGGCATTTTTAGATAAAATATGAAGATAGTTCCTGAGATACGATCTTGCTTCGCCGTTAAAAATATTTCTTCAAGTAGTAACGAAATAGCAGCTGTATATGTAGTTTATTTTTTCTTTTTAATCTCTTCGCGGCGGGCGAGTCATACAACCATTCTCAGAATGTCGATGATCAGGGTAAAAAAAAAAGATAAAACTGGTAGCCAAACTATTTTTATAGCAGTTTATTTGTGGACGGGATAATTATAATTTGCTTTTTTTTAAAATACACCACTACTTAGTACGAATTAAAAATTGTATAGTTACACTTTTAACACACACGGATTCGTTGTGTTAGATTTAAAGTAAGAGCAAAAATAAGTTTGTCAATTTAGCTATGCCCTGGCTATATCATCCGATGTGCGTACACATTGATGTTTAAATACTGAGTTTTTGAAGAAATAAATTACACTGGGAATTTTTTTTTGTAGTATGAGAGCACATTTTGAATAACCGTACGTCGATGTTTTCAAATCTGTCATACCTGCCACCTTTTACTCATTTGGCGTAAAATTTTATTTCGATATTTAAAGTGGTAGTAAAATGTATGTCTTCTATACATTCCTTGCATTTATAAACTTAATTTATAATCATTTCAATCCACCACTATTTTTAAAAAAAATTTATCGAATTATATTTCAAAAAATTTTTTTTTATGTATAATAATCTGTAACACTGTTTTGATAGTCCGCATGTTTTTAATTAAAATCGTAATTTAAAATTCCAATTTACTACCACGGTGGAAAATCAGCCTCGAAAGTACTAAAAGTTGAACTCAGAAAAAGAAGAAGAAAAAGGATTCAGCTCATTCATTCTCTGCGACGTTCATACAGAGTTCATTCTCGAGTGAAATCTACTATAAATAGAGGGGTGGGATAAAAAAACGATAATACTTCGCATTTTATAATGCGATACGTAAAGGTCAAATGTTTTTTGTGTCAAGTGTTATTTTCAAAGGAGTTGACAAGTGTATATTCATGTATATAAACATATGAGATATTTATAAATTTATACAAAAACTAAACTAAAAATACCATTTTGAAAATAATCTGTAGCTCTCCGCACAAAATTAATGTCAGGTTTGAGTTCCTTACACCCGAATTAGGCATGATTAAATACTTGTATAACTGCATAAAATATTTGTTCCCCAGTGTTATTTATAAATTGATTTTTTTGCTTAGGAACAAAAATTAAGAACAAAATGAAACATAGTTTTGTAAAAGTGATTTTTAAAATTTAAATGGTGATGAAACAAAAGTTATATTAAGTGTACAAGAGACTTCTTTCCTCGCTGAAAGTACAAACCTCATTTTACAGTAATTCCTTTATAAAAGAAAAATACCCTTTAACCCTTTGTAGAACAGGAAATTTCGAATTAAAATTTTAATCAGGCAGGACTAGTGCTGCTTTAGGCAATACATTCTATGTGAACTAGCATACTTTACCAACTTGCTTAAACAATAGTGGTTACTAAACGTTCAAAAGCAATTAGTTTTACCCTTCTAGTGGTTTGTTGCCTAAGTGTTCCAAACTTGGCTACACTGAACCGGAGAGGGTTAATGAATGTTCTATTGTAAAGAGACAAGTGCATGCATATTCAAATTTGTAACGAAGTACCCGATTGAATTATGCAGTTCATCTGTTTTATACATTGAAAAAATAACTAATGGCATCCTTGTTTAACAAGGAAGTTTCTTTCATGTACTAAATAATCTGGTAGTATTTGAAAAAATTCTAGAAGTAATTGTGTAAAAATACCTAATTTTAGTCAGCTCCTGTTTTTATGACTTGTTTTTTTCCCTTTTTTTTCATAATAAACTTTTTCTATCGGTATGACAAACAAACAATAATCTGATCGTTTAACCCTTTCGCGCCGACTGTCACAAATACGTGACAGCATAAGACTGNAAAAATTCTAGAAGTAATTGTGTAAAAATACCTAATTTTAGTCAGCTCCTGTTTTTATGACTTGTTTTTTTTCCTTTTTTTTCATAATAAACTTTTTCTATCGGTATGACAAACAAACAATAATCTGATCGTTTAAAAATGTTTTTATGAATATATATATATATATATACATATTCCGTTCCATTATATTTTTTTACAGTGGTAGTAAAATAGAATTAAAATTTCAATTGTAAGCAAAAAATTGCGTTATATTTTAAAAAGCTTCAGGTGACAACCATGACGACGATCTGGGTTTGGTGAGGTGCGTGCCCGCGTTAGCGGGCACTTGACCTCTTCATCTGAAATTTTTGCCCTAGGGCGACTGGTATTATTGGCATAGGAAAGGATAATGGAGGAGTACAAGGCAGTTGGCGGCTCGAAGTATCTGCATGAGCAGCTCAAGTCATGAATAATTAAATTAATATTGGTAAAGAATATACAATTGAATAATGAAAATAATAATAATAAAATATGTACAATTAAAAATAGTACAAGTCTGAAAATTGAAGGGAAATATATACATTATTTACAATATATACATTTGTGAGTCTCTGTTAGTACGACGACCCGGCCGTCCCGGTAGTCCACCGCTCGTGCCGGGTTGCTCATCGTTCTGAATTTAATAGACCTACAGCTTGCCCAGATGGGACCCTTCAGGTTAGCTCCTTCCCCGGGTTCGCTGTAGGCCTAGTGTCATAGCTGTGTATGTTTGTGTGGGGAGGACCTTATCTGTTGTACCTTCGTGAAAGTATACCGTCGGATAGCAGGAAGTTTATAATAGGGTTGTGGCTCCTACTATCTTGGATAAGTTCTTTGTCCATAATATTCTTATAATTTACAGTATTTGTGTTTTTAGCACTATGAAAAAAGCTAGCGCTCATTAGGTTAATATATTCGTTGACTGTCTCAATATTTAGATCTCTACGTATGTAATTATTTGGGATGTGCCAGGGGGCTCCAGTAATTCTACGTAGGAATTTATTTTGCAGTGTTTCCAATTTCTTGATCTGGCTGTTGGTGACACAGTTCCATGCAGGACATGCATAAGTGAGAATCGGTCTTATGCAACTTAAATAAAGGTGCCTTTTTAAATGTAATGGCAGCTTTGAGCTTGAGTTAAGTAAGGGTCTCATGCTGGCGAAAGCAGCTTGTGATTTTGTAATAATTTTGCTAATGTGGTCATTCCAGTTAAGTCTGTGATCCAGGGTAAGCCCCAGGTAATCAGCTTTATTTACGACAGGAATGTTGTTGGAGAAAAGACAACCATGATTGATTGATTGATTGATATGAGTGGAATCTCGGTGTTAAGCGCGAAGCGCTTCTAACCGATTCATCTATACTGTTTTGGCATTTAGTCCAGAGGTCATATACAGTTCATAGTTCTAAGTTAGGATCAGATAATAAGTCCATGATGAGGTGAGGCATGAGTTGATTCAGTAGTACATCAGTTGTATGGGGAATTCCCCTGGATTAAAGTTGTGAGAAGATGCAGTACGTCTTGGTCCTTCAGCAAGTCTTTAAGTTCACTGATGAGGCTAACAAGTCTGTGGGCTGTAGAAGTAGTCGTGTCCTTGGTCGTTTTTCTCTTTCGACTGGGACGGGCCTCGCACCCAGTGAAATTTGAGGTGTGGTTTTGCATGCAGTTGCAGCATTTAGCTGGGGAGTCTCGGCTCTTTCTGCACTGGAATGAATAGTGCCCAGACAACCATGATAATAACGCATATTAATCTATATGCTTAATTTTTTTGAGAATAGTGGTGATCAAAATCATTTAAAAAATAAGTTTATAAAAGAAAAAAAATAGTATATATTTACTACCACTTTAAATATAAAAATAAAATTTTACGCGAAATGCGTAAAAGTTGGCAGGTATATATATATACATATATGTATATATATATTCAAGACTGGCCCTCCTCGGTCCATGTATATGTTATGTAAAACTGTGCGTGTGAAATGTAAGTTTGAAAGATATCAAATGTTGGGCTGAATGCATTTCGTGTGCTAGGGCAACACCATATCCCTAAGGAAAGAGGCAGTAATTGAGCTACATTTAGTATTGTCATCAATTAATTCTATATCTAGGAGTGAGTTAAAATTACTGGTGATGTAAGTTTTTGCATCATCGTAAAAATTTGTATTTAAATTTTTAATATAGACATTGATGTCATAAATTTCTAGATCCCTTTTTATACTATTATTGCTAATGCATTTAGGGGAGCCGACAAGTCTTCTAATGATCTTCCCTTTTGCCATAGAGAGTTTATTTCTTAAATTTTCTCAACTTCTCCAACGCATCTGGTACTGCTGATTAGGAATTAGCTTTTAAAAAAGAAGTAGCACTCAATAGATCCACTGAAAGATATTTTTGTTTTAGACGGCAGACACTCTGTACCATGTACTAGTCCTTCGATTTGTATGAAAGAAAACATTCCTGTACACCATGGCGCTTTACCTTATCAACTAGAATCTAGATCCTTATCAACTATTCTACACTGAAATCTAGATCTAGTATTGAATGCTTTGGTGTTATGCGCGAAAACCTCTTTACTAATATATCTTTTTGATTTTGATAGCAATAAAAACGTTGGTCTTCATGACAGGGCTTTTGCAGAGATAGAATATTTTCTCTTTTATTAAAAGTTTGACTTAAAAAAAATTATAATTTGAAGGAGTTATTGAATTTTTTAGTCTCTTGTGTAAACGGAAACATATAAAAATGTTTTTATTTAAGAGAGAAATTTTTAGATAATTTGAGTACTAACGAAATAATCTCTTTTTGTTTTTGCTTGGTTAGGGTGAAACAGGACCACCAGGTCCTGATGGACAACCCGGATCTCCAGGTGTTCAAGGGGATAGAGGAGCACCAGGCCCACCAGGACAACAAGGCTTCCCTGGTCCAGTCGTGAGTAAACATTTAATTAAATTGATATGAATGTCAATAAATATGTTCGAAAATTTTAAGGTCAATGATTCTTGTAGGGATTGCCTGGAGCAACTGGAATTAAGGGAGCTCGAGGACTTGCAGGACCAAAAGTGAGTAAAGTGTTTTAATTCAAACCTGGAAAACTGCTTACTAAATAGTTCATTTATAATATGAAAAAAAAATTTATTCCCTCATGACTTTGACGTCTTTTTTTTCGTTTTAGGGGGACCAAGGAAATGTTGGACTTCCTGGATCACCCGGAGAAACTGGACCCCAAGTACATTTCATTTCTTTGACTTTAACCATTAACTTAAATTTCATTGCATAGACTGAATTAAATTTTTCCATTATTAAATATTTGTGCTATAACGCTGTTTCAAGTTTTTTTTTTTTTTTAATTAAATTAATTATCCCAGATTCAGTATAGTTTTGTTCTTTTTCTTTATTAAAATCTAAAAAAGCTACATAATAAAAGCCAAAGAAAAGTAAAACGTTCCTGTTAAAAACTTATTGTAAACCATTGTCTTCTTATGTTGTTTTCCTCCATTCTTTTCTTTTTTGTTCAGCTTGGAGCCAAATCAACTTGGCGTGAGCAATTTTATTAATCGTAGATAAAATAAGTACATGCATAGCACATATAAACAGAATCATATTTTAACGAGGTTAATGTCCTTTTTTATGAAAGTCAGAATTACAAAATTTAGATGAATAGTCTTAATCAGTGGTTCCCAAAAAGGGTTCATGGGACCATAGGGTTCCATAGAAAGATCAAAAGGGTTCCGAGAACTAGAATCTTACTAACCAGCAATGATTTTTGAAACATTATTTTTTTTCCAATGCCCACCTGTGTTTACATTTTTCGTCAATTCAGGCATTTACAGGGCAATTTTTTTGGCCTCTCTTTCAAGGGCACCATATTAGGTGGGCCAACGTTGCTCCCACAGCAAGGACAGATAGTACAGAGAAGGAAAGAACATCCTTGCCTTGCCCAGGATTCGAACCTGGAACCTTTCTGATGCAAGGGTAGTTCCCTGACCCCTACACAGGCCGGTCGGCTGATTTTTGAAACATGCAATTAGTATATTTATATCCAATCATTTAAACTGAGAACAACTTTTGTTTTTGTTACCAGTTGCGCGTGAGACTTTTCAACTCATCTTAGATAATCTCACACTGCTGATTTCAAATATGTTGTCGGTTTCTCTCTACAAGCAACAATTTTCGTGCAATTTAATAATATAATCCGAAACAAGATTTTTGAAAATCACTCAAATGACTAACAACTGCCTCCACTTCTCGGATACATGAGGCATGGTAAGAAGAAGGCGATAATATTTTTTTAGTTTATGATGGGATTCATTAATTCTATTTTTTTTTTTGTATTAAGTGTTATTTTATATTAAGTTAGTATATTAAGTGTGTGTAAACCTATACGTTCATTATAAGCTTCAAACAAAAAATAAACTAAGCACTCATACAAAAAATAAACTTAACTTAAGAAATCTGGAGCTTTCCGAACAAAACTAATTCCAGATTTGAAATCCCCACTCCCGAATTAGGTAGACACAAGTGTTTGTATAAATTAAACAAAAAAAAATTCCAGTGTAATCCATAATATATTTAATATTTTATTTGTTTATATAAAATAAAATGCCAAAAAAGTATAAATAACAATATATTGACAATAATTGAATAACAAAATAAATCATTGAATAACAAATTAAATAACAATAATTGAATAAACTACGACATCTATAAAAAAAATCCTTCAGTATTTCTCATCGAAGTTTTCAATTAAAAAATTCACTAATAAGCACAGTTAATAACAGTTAAAAATTCACTAATAATAACAGTTAAAGCAACCACATTCACTAATAAAGGATTATGTATGTTTGATAATCATTCTCAACCTTTATATTAGTTCTTTTTCAAACACAATAATTCAGCCTATTTTATTCGTTTTCAGTTCGTGCATTTACTAAGAACAGTGCAAATACTAAGGTCGTGCATAGATTCAGGTGGCACTCCAGACCTGTTATTTTATCTCTGTGATGTATAGCCTAATTTAGGATTAGGTAAATAATTCACGAAAAAAAATTAACATGATGACGCGAAAAAAAATATTTCATTCTTCACTTTAAGTATTTTCAAAGCAGTTTTTCTTCAGTTAGAATACTTACAGCTGATAGTAAACTTTATTTATTAAAATGCGATTCTTCTGGAAGAAGCTCAATTATTCAGAGTTCCATAGTCGAAAAACATTAACCACTGCTCTACATAACTGAAAAAAATAATGAATCGGAAAACTTAAAAAGAAAACAATGAATTGAAGAGAGACTTAAAAGGAACTTATTACAGAAATCTGAGAGGGTTGAAACTTTAATAGAAACTTATTATTTAAATCTGGTAATTTGAAATATGATCTAAATAAGGAATCGATACCACGTTTAAGCAATAAACATACTATTAAAGTAAAAAAAAAAATTTTTTTTTTAAAGATTCGTGGGTAATTTTAAATATCAAAGTAATAATTGTTTCAAATATACTGAAAAACTGTTCAATATTTTTTCCTTATCTTTTTTTTTTCCTTTTCTTTTTATTTTATTGTATCACTATTCTTTTTAACAGGGACAGCCAGGACTTCGTGGACCAAAAGGTCCAAGAGGAGAAGAAGGAAAAAAAGTAAGGGACATTCTGTATTCAGAAAAACTCTTTTAAAATATATATTAGGAATAATAAAATCTGTATTAACTAACATCAAGTAAATAATTTATAATACTGTTTGGTTTTATTTTTTATTGTCTAAAACCTAAAGCAATAAATAAAGGCTATGAATGTGAATAAAGCTCACGCATGAGCATAAACACGCGTAGACTAGTATCGGTTCTGTAAAGAACCTTCCTTCGAGTCAAAACAGAATTAAAGCAATGCAGGCAAATAAAGAAATAAACTTACCCAAAAAGGACCGCTTAGTCTAGAATTTTCAATTGAATATAGGATATTGTACTTTGAGTTGCATATGAATAAAGCTAAGCTTTGTGCTACACGTGAATAAAACTGAAATTTGATATATGAATAGAGGTAAGCTATGTTCTTCTTACGACTAAAGCTATCTGTTTATGTGCTTTTATTTGTGTTTTATTCACGTTTTTAAGTTATGATAACATTTAACTCAGAGTATTCTCTGGCTTCATTTAAACCAATGCGTTCATATTACATTAACTTAGCATTCTACCCACAGAAGACATTATCTCATTTATCAGAATTGATAATTAATGTGTGTTGATACCTTGCTCAACAGTTAATCTGAGTTGAGTATTAAGTAATTTAGCCCTTAGAGCAACCACCTACACCTATTGGAAAAATGTATTATTGAAATTGGCAATATGTGTTTTGTTTCTAGTAGTTAACCACATACATGTAAAACTGTTAATTAGGAGGTTTTGTCTGAAAATAAGTTTCCCGGGATGACTGAGGAGACAAGAAGTATAACCAGACATAAGATAAGACCAAAGATAAGATGTAAATTCACCCACTTTCTCCTTTGACCACGCACATTCAAAACGCACCTTCTCTCCATATCCACCGAGACCAGACTTAAAGGCTCGTCTTCGTTTTGCGTAGAGCTAAAACGCCGCAAACTACTTGGTTGCGGTCAAACGATACTTCCTCCTCTCTGTATGCGTCGCATGCCATGTGACAAAGAGGAAAATTGCGTCATTGAAATTGAATTCGTCGCTATTTCACGTCTTTTTAAATCCTGCGATTATTTTTGTATTTCTGAATATAGCTAAGAGATGGCGCAACTAATCCCACTTTTTTCGCAGTGAGATTTTCCGTCTTGAATTGAAATCGAAATCGTTTCGTACTTTCTGTAATTTCGCTTTCATTAGTGTTGAGATTATTCATTAGTATTACAATTATTTCATTTCATTAGTATTGAAATTGATTATAATTAATTAATTATCAGTATTATTTTTTAAGATAAAAGCTAGAGATCAACAGATGAGGCATCACACATTTCACCACCAATAAGACAAGCAAAAAACTGCCTGCTGACAAAAACATTTTGCATTTTCGAATTAAGGTTAAAACATATATTAATTTTCAGCATTAAAAAAGTCTTTTTTTGGGGGGTGTTAGGAAATTCGAAAAAAAATTCAACAGAGAAGTGGTTAATAGTGTATGGATATCACTATAATTATCTGCTGTGTTATTCCCCCCCCCCATTTTTGCTCAATTTCATGAGGAAAACTAGAGGGGAAACTCATTACCCTCCTACGTCCACACTCTCGTAGATCTTGTATAAATAAAAAATAAATATTGTTTTATTCTAAATATAACCAATTTTCAAGAAGAATTTTAAAAAGTTTTATTGTACAATAAATTTTTTATCTGTTTTTAAAAGAAATGTGTTAACAAATTCAATGATATTAAATTAATAATCTGTCATAAATTTTAAGTGAAAAATTATTGTGATTTTAGGGAGATGCCGGCTTCCCTGGAGCACCAGGCCGTCCTGGAGAACCTGGTCATCCTGTAAGTATTGAATTTAAATTGTTGGAACTAGATACAAGTGATTCAATATCTGTGTTATTAAAAAATAAGACTCTTTTTAAAAATCAGATTTGTTTGGATAAAACAAACTATTACAGGTTTCCGTGGAAAATAAGCCTAACAGATGTTGTCAACAATTAATAAGCAAGTTTTAAAAACTTAGTTGATTTTAAATGTAATATTACACTTAATTAAGTCTTCAAATGTTACCAACTTCTAACCTATAGTCATAGCAGTAGCGAAAATATTGATTTATTAAAGAATTTTACAAATAATAATTACGAAGCCAGTTTACGTCAGTGGTAATCAAAATAAAGGGTGTTTCAAACAAAAATGAACCATCTATGTAGGGAGTTCCTATATGACTACCCGTAACATAAATTTTTGAAAAACTTGTCAAAAATAAAGTTAAAAAAATATTCACATAAGAAATCACAAATTAATATTTAATGCGGAAAAAAACAAAAACACTATCAAAATATTGCGAATCATTACTGAGGAAGACGGAATTGCCTAAAAATATCATAATATCTTTAATTGCCAGAAGGAAAACCGATAGGTTTCATCAGGCAATCAAACTGATTTTGATTTTTTGATTCACACTTTTCTCACTTATTATTCAATATATATCTTTTATGCTTTTACCATGTTTAATTATTAATTTGTGACCTCTAAAATTTATATATATTGTTTTACTTCATTTTTGACATGCATTTTAATAATATGTATTAAGGGTTGTCAGTATGGAATATCGTGTAGACTACTAAAGAATAACTACCTTCGATTGAGATTTCTTAAACTACATAGCTCAAGGTGCATAGATTAAGAAACTAAATTTTAAATGAGGATCTTCACGAAATTAAAATTAGTTATATTAATTGAGAACTCTACAAGACATAAAAAAGGTAGAAGACAAATCATCATTGTTATGAAAAAGAGCTGCGTATGTAAATTTAGTGGGAAGGAAATACTCTGAAGTAATGAATATATGTTGGACAAAAAATTTTCTAGATGTAATCAATTAATAATGATGAAAAATTATCACATACGTTACTAAATATTGCTCATTGAAGAGGCATATTTTTAAGACTTTTTTTTAAAAATGCACGTGGTATCTTGAAATTTTTTTTTCTTTTTGCTATTTTATTGTACAGTTAATATACAAAAAGAAAAAAATTTCAAAACACTAAGTAAAGCCACTACCCCTAAAAGAAAACTTTAAGTAAATTCGCACAATATTGAAACAAGGTTTGAAGACAAAATATCGTGATACAGAATCTCCCACAAGCATAATACCAATAGACAAAAACTCAAGTAAGCAAAACATCGGGGACCAGAATCTCACGCAGACATTATGCGGTTTCGTAAAAAAAGAACATCCAGAAATAATATCACTAGAAAGAATATCACAAGGGCATAATAACGTCGGACAAAAGTTCATGTAGGCAAAATATTTCCAACAAACATAATATCCAGAGATATAAATTCAGATAGATAAAATATCGTGAAACAAAATCTCACAAGAATATATTATCAATGGGCAAAAGTTCGGGTAAACAAAATACCGTGTGTTAAACATAAAAACGAGGGACAAAAGCTCAAATAGATAAAACATGGTAGTACAGAAACTCACTCATGCATAATACCGAAGAACCAAAGTTCAGAAATAAAAATGCCATAGGACAAAATCTCCACAAACATATTAACGAGGGGCAAGAGCTCGGTTAAGCAAAATATCATAGGATAAAAACTCACACATGCATAATTATGGAGGTACAAAATGTACCAAATAAAAATGCCATAAGACAGAATATTACAAATGCATAATACTGAAGGGCAAAAGTTCAAATATACAGAAGAACATCTCGCAAACACCTAGGAACAAAATTTTTCGTAAATCTCGTGCGGACAAAATACTTATCTTTAAAAATTTTATTATAGTAGCATTTTTCGCACACACGTTCGAAAACAGACCAAACATAAAACGTAAAGCCATTTTTTGTATACTTAGTAAGAGTTTAAAATAAGTACTCTGAGATTTTTAGAACCGAGTATAGAGAATCAATATTATAAAATTTGTTTTTGCTCTTTTTCAACATAACACGATGTTGAGTATTTTGTTTTTCTCATAGCTTCGAATAATTGCTTTTTCTCTTTTTCAACATAACACGATGTTGAGTATTTTGTTTTTCTTAAAGCTTCGAATATTTGTTTTTGCTCTTTTTCAACATAACCCGATGTTGAGTATTTTGTTTTTCTTATAGCATCGAATATTTGTTTTTGCTCTTTTTCAACATAACACGATGTTGAGTATTCTATTTTTCTTACAGCTTCGAATATTTGGGGTATTTATAAATTATTGTTGTTTTACAGGGTTCACCTGGTAATCCCGGACCATCTGGACCGCCTGGAATAACTGGAATAAAGGTAGGTTTAAAGTTAAATAAACACACTTTCAACTTTTTACTTTAATTAAATAAAAATTTGTTTTATGGATATTTCCTATATTCCTACTAACAGTTGAAAAAAATTAAGGTTAAATTTGTCGTATCGGTTTACTTTTTCATTTCATTTATATTTTGAAACACTGATACTTAAAAAAAATATTTTAAATATCATTTTAATTTTGTTAAGAAAGCGGATTTTTTTTAAATGGATTTAATTTGACTGTACCGAAATATGGTCTGTGATTTTAAGATAAATTTAGATTGAAATGATCTAATTACAATATAAATTCTTGCTTGTTAAATTGTTTGGAGAAAAAAAAATGAAATAGTATGATTTCAAAGTCTTTACTTCAATGGTTTAAAGATAGAAAGAAAAACTACATCAAATTCTAAAACATAAAAGTGCACCATGCAGTAAAAAGAAAAAAACGCAACAAGCCCTTAAATAAGTAATATTTAAAGGTAAAAATTTTTATTATTGTTATAATTATCATTATTTGCAGTTATTAATTCACAGCCAATTGACATTAATCAATTGACATAATTACTCAAGAATTCGGAAAAATAGTAATGTATACGTGAATTTATAATATTCTCCCAATCAATTGTGATACATTATTATAAGAATTCTATAATATTCTTATAATATTCTATGTATGAATTACAAGATATTAATATGAAGTTTGTAACTAATATATTAAGTGTTTAATTTAATACCAAATTACTTAGTATTATTTCTGTATTTTGTCATTTTAAAGCCTTATAAACACCAAAAGGTATAATAAAATGAACATAAATTATTTGTTATACGCTTTAAAGCATATCCTGTTTAGTTCAGTTTTGAAATCAAAATTTGTAAAAATAATATGTAATAATAAGATAAATAGCATTTTATTTGTAAGAATGAACATTTTTCATACCTACCAGCTGCAACAGAATTTTTGTAGCACATCTGAAATGTATCCCTTTACTGTCGAGGCTATTTCTAAGTTTGAAAAAAAAAAGAATGTGACCATTTAAAGTATCAAACAATGAACTCAATATTTACACAAACATATTTAACACACATTATTTTAAATATGTCCCACTAAATATAGAGGTTACTAATCTAAATAAGGTCCACTAAATATAAGGGCTACTAAACTAAATAATGGCCCACCAATTAAGGGATTTCTAAACATTAAGATATAAATATTTTAGCATTTAGAGTGTCAATGGTAACCAAGAGGCACATCTCGAGTGCAAAATATCATTTATTTCAGCAATAGGAAAGGAGTTTTGGTCTTGATTTCAAAAAATTTTACATGAAAAAATACTAAAAACATAGATAAAAAAAGATCAAATTTTAATCAATTCATAAGGCTCTTAGATGCTTTGGAAATCTTAAAAACAAACCCATTTATTTATTTTTTTATTATTTTCTTTAATCTTATGAAACTGTTAATTTTAGGGAGCCCCTGGTGATAGTGGTAAGCCTGGAAATCCTGGACCACCTGGCAATCCTGGGCAACCAGGATTTCCTGGTCCCAAAGGAGAAGCGGGATCTGAAGGAGTACCTGTAAGTATGAAATTTATATTTTACGTATAAGTTACGCATTTTATGACCTAAAATGTTTAAAAGAAATTTTAATAAATAATCCACAATGTATTATTATTTTTTTTTTTACTTTCTTAGGGTTTGACTGGTCCTCCAGGACCCGCTGGTCCAGCCGGAGATCGAGGATTGCCTGGTATTCCTGGTGTACAAGGTCGACCTGGTCCTCCTGGACCTCGAGGATCTCCTGTAATTTTTACATTCCTGTGATATTCTTATTATAATCCTAATTTATGCACGCCGCTGAAAATTTTCAAAAGGTTTCTTTGAAGTGTTTATAACTATATTTATAAAGGCTTGCATTACATCCGCAGTGCATTGAGTTGGCCAGGGGTGGACAGATATAGGCCCACCGGCAACAGGCAGTTCAATTACATTTTTTAAGAGCAACCATGAGAGTTAGAAAAATTTACTTTGAACAGGGGTGTAGTTGAGAGGATACGAGGGGGAAAGGCATACACCCCAAATCACATCTTTTTCAATAAATTCCCATTTCTGCCAATATTACAGTTTTTTATTAATTGCAAATTTCATTTGTTTCTTTAACTTTTTTATGTACTGTAATTTATTTTATTTTTTCTAAAAATTGGGTAAAAGGTAAAGTTCTTCATCGCTTTTGGCTTCTGCTTAATGCGCAATGCCAAAGCTAACAGTCAAAGAACTACAAAGAGAAAAAAATTGCATTAAAATGGTTATATAATATTAGTTCAGTAAATTAATTTAATAAAACTGTTACTATTGAACTTAATTTATATCTATTGATTTGTATGGCACAATGTATACCTTTTCAGAAAGGCAAAGCTAACTACGGAATGCAGTATGTAATCAATTTAAAAGGGGCAGCCCTCCGCCAACCCCCCACCCCACTTTCACAAAATAGCCCCCGCGCTAAAACAAATGCTCACCCCTGGAATCTTTAAGTATGGTTAAATAACAATAAAATAAAGGTTTTGCAGTTTATAATATATTTTACCTTAAATTATCAATATGTCCATGCATGTTTTATTAATATTTTCCACCTATTTTTACATATAGAAATGATTTTTAGAAAATTATTAGAATTAATTTTAGAATAATTTAATTTTATTTAATTAATTTGTATTCATAAAACTACATTAAAAAATACCATTTTTTATTATCAGGGTGATCGTGGTATGGAAGGTAAAAGTGGCTCTGATGGACCTCCTGGAGCTCAAGGTCTCCGTGGGCCTCCTGGACCCCCAGGACCATCTGGAGAATCTGGACCACAAGTAAGTAAATTAAAATTTTAAAGAAGTCTTATTTCTTAATTAAATAAAGAACAAGCAGTAAACTTCTTATTGTGCAAAATTTTTATTCATATTGTCATCATATTAATCATTTATAATCATATTATAATCATTTATAATCATATTATAATCATTTATCATCATATTAAAATCATTTATAATCACATTTATAATCATCTATAAAATCACTTTTGCACTAATAAATTAAACTATTTTTTTCTGTAGTTTAACATACATTAACAAATATTAATTTTATCCATATTTTTTTCATATTTCACCTTTTTTCATTTTCAGCATTAACGTTTCACGCAATATAGCCAGCTCTCGGGATGTCAAACTTTCTTTAGATTAAAAATATCTTATAGATTAAAATGTCTGCAGATTAAAATATGTTTATATCACAAATGACTTATTTGTTTGTGACTGATTAGAGTATGAATTTAATGTTATTGAGAGTATTGCAACCACGTATTATTGTGCATCAATGTTAGTGAAAGCAAATTTTATTTGGAGAAACATTGACTAAAATTTATTTAGATAATGTTATAAAGTGTATTTGTTTTTCGTTGATTAAAATATTAATGAACTCTTATTACTTACATGCACTTTTTTAAATCATTTTTAGGGCCATCCTGGAAAAGAAGGACAACCTGGAATATCTGGAAGACCAGGAGATAAAGGGCCACCAGGACCTGCTGGAAACCCGGGACCACCTGGAATACAAGGAATTCAAGTAAGATTAAATATTACTTATTTTTCAAATAAAACATAGCATTTTTACTTTATATTTAATGATACTTCATTGCATTTTATTGATAATGATTTATTGATAATACAATTTATTGACAAATAATTGGACAATGAAAATTATTTACTAACCAAATACAATATAAAAAATCATTAAATTTCTTTTATTAAAGGGACCACCTGGACCCCTTGGCCCAACTGGACCCGTAGGAGAAAGAGGTGAGCGAGGAGAAACGGGACCACGAGGAGTGCCGGGACCACAGGGTGTTAGGGGTCAACCAGGACCCAGTGGACCAGCTGGAATGAAAGGTGAACGTGGTGATGCTGGAGAACAAGGCATGAAGGGTCATCGAGGTCTAATTGGTCTTCAAGGAATGGCTGGACAACCTGTAAGAACTCTTCTTTTATATTCCGTTTATGTACTGTGAAATATTAATTTTATTACAGCGTTTATTATTTTCTAATTCTAATAAGGTTTGCTACACTTAAGTCACGAAGCAGTGAGATTGTGCATAATTTTAAGCCCTAAGACTTACCATTTAATTACTTAATTTCTTCAATTCATATAAGGTGGAATAATTAAGTGAAATAAAAATTATTTTATACTGGAGGGGGAAAATGAAAACTCATATTTTGAATGATATTGTTGCAGTTTACCATACAGAGAAAATTTTGTGGTTTATTCCACAAGATTAGTTGTAAAATTTGAAGGAAGCTAAACTTTTCCAAGAAAATATGAGATCTATATTATATTTTTAAACCTTATAAATGTTTTTAATAATTGGAATAATGACCACTGCCTCGTGAATCCTCTGTAAATTAACAATGTGGCTTTATAAATTAGACCAATTTATAAAACCACATTGTTAATTTACAGGGGATTCACGCTCAGCGGTCATTATTGCTCAGTGGTCATTATATTATTTTTAGGAAAAATGTAACTTTTTGCACATTTCTCATTTCGAAATAAATTCATATCTTTTGGTTAAGCTACAAAAGAAAAATAATCTAGTTTGTCAATGAGCTAATCGGGGTGACTTCTTTTTTATATTAATATTAATTATAATTAAAGGACAAGTTAAAATTAGATCGAAGTAAATAAGATCTTACATTATTAGCAGTTTTTAGTATATTTCAATAAAGTAGCTCAAATTATTGGCCATTTCCATTTTTAAGATGAATTTTAAAATTGAAGCTACATAAACGAATATTAGAAATTAAATTTTTAAGAGTTTTAAATTTGAAAGTTTAAATTGAGCGCGAGGAATGAATATCAATTTACAACAATATCTTGATTTTCCCCCGCTTCATCGGTAATCCGTTAGCAAGTTTTGAGGAATCGGTAATCCGAAATGAAATTACTTCCGTGTAGCGAAATGTTGCCAATCTCTCAATTTCACTATCAAATAAAAATTGCGAGTTTATCTCGTCTTTTAAATTGCATTATAAAAGCCAATTTTTTGTAAGTTCTTCATAAACAAGATCCAGAATCTATGTTACTTCACCACCGAATATATTATCGCCATAGGTTGCGTGATATTGTATAAAAAGATGATTCATTACCGGAATTGAGATTAGCCGTTAGATTCACTATGTGAATAAAATGACGAATATCTTGTACTTGCAAGAGATCCGATACTTTTTTTTGGTAACCTGAAAATGTAAATAATAATACTGATCATGAAATTTTTCAAATCAATATCTGAACTAAGTAAAGACTTATAGCATATAAATAGATTTTCACAAAATATTTATCATGAAAAAGTACACACTTGTGTGTTTTTTTATTTATTTCAATCTTTTAATTGCCATCTGTCTATTTATTGCTCTTAATTTCTTAACACGCCAGTTCATATAACAATTTTCACTTGCAGGGTGTTTCTGGTGAGAAGGGCATGACAGGACCTCCTGGCCCTCCTGGAATGGAAGTAAGTTTCATTTTATAATTCATTTTATAATTCATTTCATCATTATTATTCATTTCAAGATTTTATAAAGTTCATAATAAAAGGACTGATAAACTAAAGGGTTCAGAAATCTTCTTTAGATTTTTTTTTAATTCCAATGAGCTGCACAATCAGTCTTCCCGATGAGCAGACCTAGTGCGATCTCCAGAAGTGGTATCCACTCTTTCAGGACCACCACAATGGGTGATATACCGTTGGCCATGTTAATTTAGATGTCTAGTTTCTGCCACACTAGATGGCAGCACCGAGACTCTATTTGGATGCTAAAGTGCAGGCGATATCTAAATCTTCTTCAGATATCCCCTTGTATTCTCCTTCCATTTAAGACGCATTAATTAAATAATGCTCTTTTTTGGAGGAAGATTAATAGCCGCTCATAGGTTGTTGGTCCTTCTTTTGACCGAGCATTGTTCGAAGATTTTACAGCTGTAGTAAAAAATAAAACACATTTAACTTACACTGATCTTAAATATACCAAAAACCAGTGCTACTAGGTCGTCTCCTCGTTTGAATTAAACTCTGAAGCAGTTATTAAATCGTAGTTACAATACAAAACAGGTGATCAGAACTGTTAAGCGGCCCAAAGATTTATGTATATGAATACAGAAGTTTGGGTTTTCAAAATTAGAAAAAGTAGAGAATACGAAGGAAGGTTATCTTTAAAATAGAACTGCCAGAAATACACTCTATAACAAAAAAATCGACGCACCAAGAAGGAGTTGTCCGATTGAAACGANGCCCTCCTGGAATGGAAGTAAGTTTCATTTTATAATTCATTTTATAATTCATTTCATCATTATTATTCATTTCAAGATTTTATAAAGTTCATAATAAAAGGACTGATAAACTAAAGGGTTTAGAAATCTTCTTTAGATTTTTTTTATATTTCCAATGAGCTGCACAATCAGTCTTCCCGATGAGCAGACCTAGTGCGTTCTCCAGAAGTGGTATCCACTCTTTCAGGACCACCACAATGGGTGAGATACCGTTGGCCATGTTAATTTGGACGTCTAGTTTTTACTACACTAGATGGCAGCACCGAGACTCTATTTGGATGCTAAAGTGCAGGGGATATATCTAAATCTTCTTCAGATATCCCCTTGTATCTTCCTTCCATTTAAGACGCATTAATTAAATAATGCTCTATTTTGGAGGAAGAATTATAGCCGTTCATAAGTTGTCCGAAGATTTTACAACTGTAGTAAAAAATAAAATACATTTAACCCTTTAATAGGCCCTTTATTTCTAGTAAAGGTAAATTAAAGTATTTTTGGAATTGAAATTGTTTTAAGAACAGTAATTGATAAAAAAAAAACTCATTTAGTTTAAAAAAATGCCATTTTTTTGGAGGTAAATATATTTAACATGACCTATTAGGATTTTACTGACTTTTATTTTTCTTTATTTATAAAATAAAGTCCTTAAATGCTACAAACTTCAAAAGGAATTATGTATTTTATAACTTTTATACGTTTTTTAAAAGTGACAAATGGTTACCAATTTTATTCAAACTCATTTCAAGAGAGCTGAAGTTATTGAAAAATGGAAACCTAAATTAAAAGTGGTAAAACGTGGTGGTAAGTATACTTACCACGGCCTTCAAAAGGGTTAACTTACACAGATCTTAAAAATACCAAGAACCCGTGCTTCTAGGTCGTCTCCTCGTTTGAATTAAACTCTGAAGCAGTTATTAAATCGCAGCTGCAATACAAAATAGCTGATCAGAACTGTTGAGAGGCGCAAGGATTTATGAATATGAATGCAGAAGTTTGGGTTTTCAAAATTGGAAAAAGTAAAGAATACGAAGGAAGATTATCTATAAAATAGAACTGCCAGAAATAGTATGAGTCAGTGCGGTTTATAAATTAAGTAATTAAAGATTTGATAAAGTTCATAATGAAAGGACTGATAAACTAAATATTAATAGATCGATCGATAAACCAAATCTGCGTTTCCTTGTTTTACAACGTGTTTAACACAAAAATATTCAAGATTTAAAAAAAAAGGCATTTAATTTTTGCTGTTATGAACATTTTCATTTTCCGTAATTGCTATTCTAAGATGATGAAGTAGTGATTTCCTGTATTAATGTATAATTGTTTTGGATGAGATAGAAAAAACAGTTACTATGTTTCTTAATAATTGTTTTTGAAACTAAATTTTAAATTTTTATGCTTAGTGAATCATAGTTACGAAATTTTGCACAATCATAAGTCTGAAAAGACTTATGATTGTTTGAAAAGTAATTAAAAAATCAACTAATCTATGAAACTTCTAACAATTCATAAAAATTTCAAAATTTAATCAAATACAACTAGAGTGTTCTAAAGCATCAGAACAAAACTCGAATGATATAAAAAATAAAATAAATAAGTAAAAATATAAACATAGTTACTGTATTCAAATGTTTATAAAATTTCGATAAATTGTCTTCAGAAAATACACTAACTAGTAAATTTCCTTTCAACGTTAATTTAATATAACGTTAATTGCTCAAAAAAATTTATTTTTTGACCAACTTATTTACTTACTATTCTACTACTTATTTAGTTCTGTTATATGATTCATATATTTGGTAACCGTTAATTCATTTATTTAGGGTCCTCCAGGATCTAAGGGTCCCCCTGGTAGAGATGGAAGTCCAGGAAATCCTGGTTTAATAGGTCCCGTCGGTCCTAGAGGTCACTCTGGTGATTCTGGCAAGCCAGGTCCAGTTGGAGCACCAGGGCCTCCTGGTTTACCAGGACCTCCTGGGGAACCATTCGGGTACGAAGCAAGTGCTTTGGCTGCCCTGTTTAGCCAAGGACAAATGAAAGTAAGCATTTTATTCACAATTGAAAACATTTGATTCATCAAATACTTTGTTTAAAAGAGCAGTTTTGACACAGTGGTTAAACCATTGTATGTTGTACACATTGTGTGTTAACGCATTACAGTGGTTAACAGACAATAATTAACACACACTTCACACAAAAATTCATTTTTGAAAACGTAAAATGTTTTTATGCAATCTTTGCAATCACACAAAAGTTTAAAAGTTGGAAGCAAAACTATTTTTTTCTTTCTATTTTTCAAAGGAAATAATTCATTTTGTGGTAACCAGAATTATACAGTAAATTATTCAAAAAATACATTCAGTATTCAATTGCATGGCGTAAAATTTTTTTAAAGTGAAATTGTAGGCATAGTGGCAAGTTTACTCGAACTCTTAAGAAATTCACTTCTTTATGGAAAGAAATCCACCATTTTACGGATTAGTTGTCCACATGAAATGTGTTAAAACGTTGAGAACAACCGAGGTTCCATCCTTGGTGACGGATGTAGCTCGGCCAACTTCTGATCGATAGACACCATTTGAAGATAGAGTCTTGAAAAAACAAGGCTAGGCCAAAGGCCATAGTTAGGTGGTGTGATGAACCAGCTATCCCCAAAAGAGTAAAGAAGAAAATATAGAAGATCTATGTTTTAGGGTGGAGTGAAAAAAAAAGTTTTCGATAATTGAAGAGCACTAATTCCCAAAAGTTATGTAGGGACTACTATATCACGTGTGAATTTTTTCAGATTTTTTAAGTATCATCTTCTCTTTCCGGAATAGCCCTAAAATTCTGAAATTTTTCAAAAAACATCAAATTGGTAAATTTTTTAAAAATTGTCATATAAAAACAATTTACCACTGAAAAGTTGTGCATTAAATGAAATATTACTAGTGATTTTTTCAAAATTTTTCTAGCATATTTTCCTTTTCTGCAATATTCTTCAACTCCGTAGCCTTGTAATTTTGAACCCAATCCAGAAGACAAGGGAACTCCTGGATTAAGTAGTAAGAAAAATTTTACTTTCGTGGAGGACTTTTTGACCAAACTAATCTGCACTTACATTACATGGAGAGGAAAAACACTAGAATCCCCAACGGTTATCCTGACGGCAAGGGGACTCTAATCCATGATTCGTCTAAAACTGAGAATATTTCACATCTGCACTGTTTTCGGTGCTAACCGGATGCGGAATTCGAATCAACCAGCCATCATCGGGATTCGAACCTGGTTCACTCTCATTGGAAGGTAAACGCTCTTTTCCATGAGCCATCGCGGCTCAGGCGGAAAGATTGTCTTCTTTTTACGTTACGCTCGTTACGCCATTCACTGCTGCACAATTTAGTGTATCACACACAATTTAGCACAATTTAGTGTATGTTATTCTTCCTGACGCACGGCAATTATGAAATGCATTTAAAAATTATGAAATTTATAGAAAACATCGCAATTAAATATCATTTATTTCCATTCAGGGTCCAGATCCAGCTTTAGGCGACGAACCAGACAAACTGTTTTCACCCGACACTCCCATTGAAGAGAAACAACGATTGGTGTTCGAGTTCTACGATAAACTTATTCAGGAATATGAAGAATTCAGGAAGCCCAACGGAGAAAAAAAGAATCCAGCTACAACTTGCAAAGATCTGTTTGTTGCCCATCCAGAACTACCAAGCGGTAAGTCACTTTATTATTAAGAAGCTCAGGTGAAAAATGAAATAAATTTGAGCGGGAAAACACAACAAATGAGAAAATAATAATAATAATGAATTCTAACATTTATTCCAAAGACAACTGTCAAAATATGGAAAGTTAGGTGGAAGTTTATCTTCCAACTGTATCAGAAGTGTCATCGCAATAAAGATTGAATTTTCATAAAAGTAACAAGGGTTATCCTTCACAAATTGAATTAATAAGTATTTTGGCTACCACTATCTATAATTTATTTAAATGCGTAGATTTCTAAAGAGTTAATAAAAAAAACTGAAAAAATTATATAATAAAAAATATAATATAATAAATTATATCCTATTAGTACATTCTATTGGAAGCGACATACTTCAGTTCTTCGTTTAAGAAATGGTCGTTTTTTAACGTGTTAGAAAGCAATTATTTTAACATTTCTAGTGGTTTTTGACATTTGTTGAATTAGCGTTGCACTACTGGATATACTGCACAGGAAAGGGTTAAATAATATTTTTTAGCATGTCATATCTTAATTACTTTTAATTTTCCTTCGGTTTGGATAAAAATTTAACAGTGTGTTACTAATGAATAACTGTCAACATGTACGGTCGTTGAGAAAAATTTTCATAATGGCAGCAACATTATACAGTTTTGACGTATAAAATCTTCCATTTAACCTATTAAAAAAATTTTAACCAACCACGACAAATCAATAATTAAAAAGTATATATATATATAATCAAAATATATTTAACTTTTATTATTAGATTTATTAGAAGTTTTTTTTTATTAAAATCCTATATGATATCTTTACTTATAAATCATTGCTTGAGCTGTGCACCATAGCATGCTAGTTCAACTGCCTCATTTATCTCTAATTATCTATGCCAACAGTCCTAGTTGCCCTAGAGCAAATTCCAGATGAAGAAGTGTGGTGGGCGCTCCGCGGGCTAGAACTTCACCAAAGATCTAAGTCACGTCCAGTCAATTAACTTAACTCTTACTTATCCAATTTTACATTTACGTAATAACTTTTCACCCCCTTCTTCCCTCATTGTCCAATCCAATTTCGATGAATGAGCAGATAGCCCTGCATGCTAGGTACGCTGAACTTAATGTTTATATCGGTAATTCAACCAGTTCTAACCTACCAAACCTTCTTTTCTTCTAGGAACCTATTGGGTGGATCCTAACCAAGGAGATCCTAAAGATGCCATCCAAGCTTTCTGCAATTCTGAAAGTAGAGCCACGTGTGTCTCAGCTAGACCTGAACAGGTTTGGTCTTTCTAAATATTTTAAAATTGAGAAATGAATAAAACTACAGTGCATTTTTGTTCTGTAGCACGAGATTTTAAAACAGATCGCAGATGCTTTTACATCACTGATTTGAAATCTGCAATCGGTTTCTTTTTACAAGTTTTTGTGTAATTTAGAAATTTGGTTCAAAATAGGATTTTTTAAAATTTACTCAAGTGACTCTTACGTGTCCCCAGTTCAGTGGTTCGTAGGGAGTGGTGTTAAGAATGATACATTTCACTTGATGTTGCTATACGTTAAGGTCATATGTTTTTTGCCTTTAGTGGTATTTTTAAAGGAGCAGACAAGTGTTTATATGTAAGCCTATATTTTCTTAATTAACTTGTACATTTAGACAAAAAATAAACTAAACTAAAGAACCATTTCGAAAACACCTGTTGCTTTCGGAAGAAATAATTTGTTCCTCCTAGTGTTTAGTTAGTTTCATTTTCGTTAAAAAATACAATCACTTCATATAAAATCTCATTTAATTTAAGACTTAATCTACGGCTAAACAAAAATTAATTTACTTATTATTATAAAGTTTCTTAAGCATGGTTGCTCCCATCAACCAAGCGGATATCTGACCTCACAGTGTTAAAGCAAACTGTAATACAAATCCATGCCCGATAGGGATAGAGGCCGCTCCTACTATAACTAAACATAGTTGTTCAAGAAATACTTAGTGCGACTAATCCAGACATGCTGGTGTTTACACAAACTTTTCAATAACGATACATATTCAGGAGTAGATTAGATAGAGTTATGTTAATTTAATGTAAACACGGGGGTAGTTTCGATTGAATAATTAGATTAAATCGATAAACTTAATTAGGTTTCTATCACTTCGTATATTTTTAGGCTCACGTATCAACCCTGTACTAAACTTTCAGTCAGATCTTCCCGTAAGTGCAATAAGTACCGATCGCTAAAATAAAATAACAAATACCCTGGATAATTTTTGATTTAATGATCGGATATAATATAATAGTGTAATAACTAAATGGTGTAACGAGATAGCTTTAAATTTGCTAATTAATTCGTGCAGGCCATATTTTCAGTTACGGAATCAAACATGAAAACGAACTTTCCCTGAATAAATGCACCTTAACTTTGAAAAACTTCGATTCTTGAATCCTCAAAATATAAAGGGTAGCAGCAATCTGAAAATACCGTCCTAAGTTTAGTCAGAAGAGGGTTCGAAATTCAGAACAGCTTAATGTTAATTTCACTTTCAGCGTATTTTGCCATGTCAAAGAAATTAAACTTGAAAAAATTTGCACGCCTTATAATTTACAAATTTTTTGACTATTAGTAAATGAAATAATTATAAAAAATAATATTTTATGTGGAATTATTTTTGCATAAATTATGTGGAATTATTTTGTATAACAAGCTTTAAAACAATGTAGAAAACCTTTTGAAATTGAAAAAATTTTGCACACAATTATAAAATTTTTTATTCAAACATAATTTCATGTAAGAAATAGATTTTAATAATTATTTTTCACAATTTTATTTAAAAAGTGTCTATAACTTTTTGCCTTATAATATTCCACGTTTTATTTCATTGTGTATTGCGTAATTCTAGCTGACAATATACAAAATTTGTAAGGAAAAAGATCGAACAGATCTTAAGAAATGAATCTTTATGAGTGCTGCTTTAATGAAATTTTATTGTTCGACTGATTTCGCTTAAATTTTGTTTGTTCTGTCATTTAAAATTGACATAGTTTAAAATAATTCACAAATTTACATACATTTTCAAAAATGTTTCGACCCTTACGATATAAAATAATAAATAATAATTAAAAACTGTTTTTTATATGAAATTATCATTGAAAAAAAAGAGTTTTATATTTGTGTGAGAGAAATTTTTAATTAACTCAATAGGTTCTTGAGATAGGTCGAAATACTCAAAAAGTGAATTTAGCAAAGGTATCAAAGCTTTTTACCGCTTACCTGAGCAAACTATTGGGACCAAATTTTCCGAATTGCGAAAAACTCCTATATTTTAGGTGTAAAGATCACAAAACTGTAAAAAGAAGCACGTTTATTTAGAAAAAGTACATTGTGTCTGATTTCGTAACTTAAAATATCGTCAACATTCATAAATTAGTTTATTATCAGTCATTTGATCAAAAGTTATTCATGGTGCTAGCTGTTTTTAATTTTCACTCCGTGCAGTGTGCAAAATAATATGTTTGTTAACAAATGCACTTAGAATTTATTCAGCTCCAAATCCTTTCGGCTAAAGATTTCTAATCAATACTCATTTAAGTTTATTTCATTAATCGTACAGAAAAACCTAGAAACATGAATAAATTCTTTCCTTTTTTACGAATGAAAATTTTAGACAATTTTATTGTTGTGTTTTTGCAGATCAAGAAGGGCAGTTACTTCATTGGAAAGAAGCAAGAAACATGGTTTAGTACAATGAATGGTGGTTTCACGGTGAGTTGATGGTTATTAGATTTAATTTTCGTGTTATAAAAAGCAAAGAAGCTTTTATCTATCTAGTTATCAAATAAATCTTTCTCTATAAGCAAATGAACAATATATTGAATGAATGAACAATTCTCTATAACCAAATGAACAACGTTTGATTTATAAATGTATATATATATATATACAGGNACTCGTCACAAATCAGAAATCAAACCTTTCTCTGCCTAATTGGCAAATAAACTGTTATCCAATTATTAACTAAATAAACTTTTATCCATTTAGTTATCATACAAACTTTTATCTATACATTATAAATAATTTATCTATTAATGATTCAATAAACTGATAAAACTTTTTTATTTTCAAATTAACAAATAAACTGTTATCCAATTATTAACTAAATAAACTTTTATCCATTTAGTTAGCGTACAAACTTTAATGTATTTTATAAGAGTATAAACGTTTATTTATTTAATTAGTAAATAAATTTTCCTAATTAATAAGACTTTATTTCCGTTTAGTTCAACTACAAAGCTGATCGAATCCAACTCAGTTTCTTGCAACTCCTCAGTCAGAATGCAGAACAAAATGTGACTGTTCATTGCAAAAATGTATTTGTTCATAAAGATGCCAAGAAAAGTAGCCAGAGGGCTGCCAAGTTAATGGCTTACAATGACATCGAATTGACTGCAGATGGAAATCCTATGTTCACATATACATCGATATTAGATAATTGCCAGGTGAATATTATTAATTTTATTTATTTATTTTTATTTCAGTTGAGATTATGAAGCATTCAATTTTCACGCAAGAAAATTTCTTCTTAAATGATTGACATTCAGAAATTTGGGAATTAAATTCCGTGTAAAAATTTACAAAGCATTACTCGATCCAACCCCAAAGATGGCATCTTTGAACATGCGAAAGACTGAAACTGCAAGTGTACAAGTCCTTAAAAATATACAGGGTATTTTGTTATGATCACCCTTAATATATATAGTTTAGAAACACTTGTAAAACAGTGTAATAAAAAAAACATGGCATATTAAGTGGGGGTAATTAATACACAGTGAAAGCGAACCAAAAACGTTCTTGAGCTCTGATAAATTACTATTAAGATCCTTACAAGCTATTATTATGGAGTACTGCTATTTTATTTTTAAGATTTACATAAGGAAAGCAAGACGATGACGCCCATCACAACCAACATACAGAGTAAATTAAAATATTCTGCGATGTTGAGGGAAAAATATGTTAGAGAATCCCTTGTCTAGAAGAAATTTTATCAAATACTAGATACTTAAGAAAAAGTTCGATTAATTCTTTGATTTTTCTTCTGTGGATACGACTTTTTCCTTCAGTTATTAAGCAACGGACTTACCTCAAAGTAAATATAGCTTAATTACGTGATAAATTTTTGCGTCACATCGAGTGTTTAAAGACAGTAAATATTNCATCCAGAGATGCCAACTTGCTCCGCTTTGTAAAATAGTATTTCCTAGTGATAGCGAAAGTCAAGTTACTTTCAGTTTAGTATTTTTCCTTTTAAGTACTTTTTTCACCACTAAATATCAAAAACTATAAGTAACATATAAAATGCAACGTTAAGGAAACAATCTACTGGTTACTCTATTAAAAAGTAAGCGTAATTATCCTTCTCCAGCGAAATTTACTACATAATTTGCTACCACTTTATTATAACAATTCGAGAAGACGGAGCAGTTGGCATCGCCAGAGAAGGGTGACATTTTCGGAAGAACGGAGGTGAAAAACAGATGCCACTTTCGACTACTGTTTGCACGTAATACTGCGCGAATTAATGAAACGAAAACTGCTCATTTCCCTGATCGTCAAAGGGTTAAATTTGCTAATTAGTTTGTGCAGACCATATTTTCGGTTACGGAATCAAACACGAAAACGAACTTTCCTTGAATTAATGCACCTTAATTTTGAAAGACTTAGATTCTTGAATCCTCAAAATATAAAGGGTAGCAGCAATCTGAAAAATACCGTCCTAAGTTTAGTCAGAAAAGCGTTCGAAATTCAGAACAACTTAATGTTAATGTCACTTTTAGCGTATTTTGCCATATCAAGGAAATTAAATGTGAAAAAATTTGCGCGCCTTACAATTCACAAATTTTTTGACTATTAGTAAATGAAATAATTATTAAAAATAATATTTTGTGTGGAATTATTTTTGTATAAATTATGTGGAATTATTTTGTATAACAAGCTTTAAAACAATGTAGAAAACCTTTTGAAATTGAAAAAATTTTGCACACAATTATAAAATTTTTTTATTCAAACATAATTTCATGTAAGAAATGGATTTTAATAATTATTTTTCACAATTTTATTTAAAAAGTGTCTGTAACTTTTTGCCTTATAATATTCCACGTTTTATTTCATTGTGTATTGCGTAATTCTAGCTGACAATATACAAAATTTGTAAGGAAAAAGATCGAACAGATCTTAAGAAATGAATCTTTATGAATGCTGCTTTAATGAAATTTTATTATTCGATGATTTTGCTTAAATTTTGTGTTCTGTCATTTAAAATTGCATAGTTTAAAATAATTCACAAATTTACATGCATTTTCAAAATTTTTCGACCCTTACGATATAAAATAATAAATAATATTTAAAAACTGTTTTTTATATGAAATTATCATTGAAGAAAAAGAGTTTTATATTTGAGTGAGAGAAATTTTTAATTAACTCAATAGGTTTTTGGGATAGGGCGAAATACCCAAAAAGTGAATTTATCAGAGGTATCAAAGCTTTCTGCCGCTTACCTGAGCAAACTATCGGGACCAAATTTTCCGAATTGCGAAAAACTCCGATATTTTAGGCGTAAAAAACACAAAACTGTAAAAAAAAAAATCCGAACTGCGAAAAACTCCTATATTTTAGGCGTAAAGAACACAAAACTGTAAACAAAAAAAACAAAAAATCCGAATTGCGGAAAACTCCGATATTTTAGACGTAAAGAACACAAAACTGTAAAAAAAAAAAAAAAAAAAAAAAAAGAACATGTTTATTTAGAAAAGTACATTTTTTTGTCTGGTTTCGTAGCTTAAAATATCGCCACATTGATAAATTAGTTTATTAACGTTTAGGTCTTTGAACCATGAAAATTCCAATCATTAGATCAAAGGTTATTCATGGTGCTAACTTTTTAATTTCCGTTCTGTACAGTGTGCAAAATAATATGTTTATTAACAAATGCACTTAGAACTTCTTCAGCTCCAAATTCTTTCAGCTAAAGATTGTTAATCAATACTCATTTAAGTTTATTTCATTATTCTCATAAATCGTACAGAAATCCCTAGAAACATGAACAAATTCCTTCATTTTACGAATGAAAATTTTAGTCAATTTTATTGTTGTGTTTTTGTAGATCAAAAAGGGCAATTACTTCATTGGAAAGAAGCAAGAAACATGGTTTAGTACAATGAATGGTGGTTTCACGGTGAGTCCATGGTTATTAGACCTAATTTTCGTTTAAAAAAAGCAAAGAAGCTTTTAACAATCTAATTATAAATAAACTTTGATTCATTTAAGAAGCAAATAAACCTTTCTCTATTTAATAAGCAATTAAACTCTTATCTATTTTATAAGTAAATTAACCTTTCTTTTTTTAATTAGCAAATAAGCTTTTATCAATTCAAAAAGCAAATATACATTTCTCTTTTTAATAAGCAAATGAACAATCTATATATATTTAAAAAACAAGCTTTTCTCTATTTAATAAGCAATTAAACCCATATCTGTTTAATAAGTAAATTAGTCTTTCTCTATTTAATAAGCAAATAAAATTTTTATTCACTAAACATTTCTCTATTTAATAGGCAAATGGACCTTATATATATTTAAAAATCAAACCTTTCTCCATCTAACTAGCAAATTAACTTTTATCCATTTAAAAAATACGTGAGCTTTTATGTATTTTAAATGAAAACAACAGTTTATCTATATAATTAGAAAATAAACTTTTATCCATAAATAATAAAGTAATTTTATCTATCCAATTAGCAAATAAACATTTATACATTTTATACATTTAATAAAAAACAAATCATTCAATATTTAAAAAGCAAATCGTCTATTTAATAAGCAAAACTTTGAAAAATATTACATCTATCTAATTATCAAATAAACTTTTATCTATGTAATAAATAATTTAACTACTATTTATTCAATAAACTTATGAACTTTTTTATTTATCAAATTAACAAATGAATTGTTATCCAATTATTAATTGAATTAACTTTTATCTATTTAATTAGCATCTAAACTTTTATTTACCTAATTGCTAAATATTTTTTTCTAATTAATAAGACTTTATTTCAATTTAGTTCAACTACAAAGCTGATCGAATCCAACTCAGTTTCTTACAACTCCTCAGTCAGAATGCAGAACAAAATGTGACTGTTCATTGCAAAAATGTTTTCGTTCATAAAGACGCCAAGAAAAGTAGCCAGAGGGCTGCCAAGTTAATGGCTTACAATGACATCGAATTGACAGCAGATGGAAATCCTATGTTCACATATACATCGATATTAGATAATTGCCAGGTGAATATTATTAATTTTATTTATTTATTTTTATTTCAGTTGAGATTATGAAGCATTCAATTTTCACGCAAGAAAATTTCTTCTTAAATGATTGGCATATAGAAATTTGGGCATTAAATTCCGTGTAAAAATTTACAAAGCATTAAATTATCCAAAATCTATCCAACACCAAAGGTGGCATCTTTGAAGATGCAAAAGACTCAAACTGCAAGTGTACAAGGCCTTAAAAATATACAGGGTATTTTGTTATGATCACCCTTAATATATATATTTTAGAAACACTTGTAAAACAGTGTAATAAAAAAAACATGGCATATTAAGTGGGGGTAATTAATACATAGTGAAAACGAACCAAAAACGTTCTTAAGCTCTGATCAATTACTATTAAGGTCCTTACAAGCTATTATTATGGAGTACTGCTATTTTATTTTTAAGATTTACATAAGGAAAGCAAGACGATGATGCCCATCACAACCAACATACAGAGTAAATTAAAATATTCTGCGATGTTGAGGGAAAAATATGTTTAAGAATACCTTGTCTGGAGGAAATTTTATCAAATACTAGATACTTAAAAAAAAATTCGATTAATTCTTTGATTTTTTTTTCCTGTGAATGCCAGACTTTTTTCCTTCAGTTATTAAGCAACTAACTTGCAAACTTACTAACAGACTTGCCTCAAAATAAATTTAGTTTAATTATGTGATAAATTTTAGGGTCACATCGAGTGTTCAAAGACAGTAAATATTTGTTATTGATCTTGGAGTGACCGCTAACGATGGATCTTTGTCATTAAATAAAAAAATTAATCAAAGAAATATCAAAGAAAGTATATATCACAAAAGTTGCATTGGTAGCTTTATAGATTCTTATGCGCAATTCTAAAATTTGCATTGCGTTAAATAATGAACAATAAAAAAAATATAGTAGTTACAGTAAAAATTCAAATTTTTAAACTGCTGTTCTCTAAGACTTATTAAACTAATCTTTTATACGCTGAGTTTTTAATATGTATTTTTTTTAACTGAAGTGATTTCCCTGCTCAATATATATAAACCACTGAAATATATTTTTAAAAAAACCACTGTTGATATCAGTCACCATTTATTACACGAGGAGTCTTCAGCCGGTGGGGATCGAATCCACGAACTCTTGGACATGGGACCAGTGCCCTACCAACCAGGCTATCTCGGCCTCATTCCAAAAATTTGGAAATATCGATGTAGGTCGATTTTCCATAAGAATCATGCTTAGTTCTTATCATCACGAATGATAAGAACTAGCACGATTCTTATGCCAATACTTCTATTTTAGTCTTCATACATAAACTCTATAAAATAGTAACTAAAAATGGAAATTTTATTGTATATTTGTCTTTTGAAGTAAAGTATCAACATTATAGCAAGAAAAAACAACTATTTCAAATATTAATATTTTTAATGTATATTTAATTTCAGCTGCGAGAAAACAAATGGGCTCAAACGGTCTTACACTATGAAACAGATAAACCACAAAGATTGCCAGTTGTTGATCTATCTCTAACAGACATCGGTGGAAGAAATCAAGAATTTGGATTCGATCTTGGACCTGTGTGCTTCTCTTAACGTGGCATGCCATTTTTGTGATAAAAGTATTTAGAGAAGCCGAAAAGAAAAAAAAAACACTTTTTGCTGAAAACTCACTGTTGCACAGAATACCAAACACTGCCAAATATTTATCATAAACTTTATTTTTGTCGCATCATTTTATTATTTTTTTATAACTTAAAAGGACCCCGTACTTTAATGAGTATTGAAAGGAAAGTATTGATCATCACTCGTCACAAATCAGCTTTTGTTGTGTTTCATTCGAGGCACTTTACTGTAAATCTTGTAATGAATCTGTAATAAATTATAATTTGTTGTTTTTAGATAGTTATTTCTTTCTCTCTAAATTTTAGACATGGAACCCATCCCCAGAAAGCATGTAACCTTACGGCAACCGTGTTTTGGAATTTTCTTTTTATCGTCGCGAAAACGTTTGTATTAAAAACCTTTTTTCAATGAAACAAAAACATTGCAGCTTCAAACCTTTCATCCTAAAAGGATTAAAAATTAATTTTAAAGCTTTTTAAAAAAGCATTGTTACTTAAGGCCTGGTTTCTTAGGACAGGACGCCGTCAGCTGGAAATCAGCGCTAACCTCTGATTGGTCCATTTGTGAGTTTGATAGTATACGTCATCGAACGCTCATCTTGAACTACAATTGCCGTCCAACTCAACTGCAGTTGGATTACAACGTGACGTTAACCACAGAAGCAATGGCGGACAACATCCAACAGCACATTGAAATCAGCCAAGATTTTGATTTTGACATTAAACATAGCTTCTTCATTAA